>NC_073347.2:35698437-36009375 GCF_027580225.2 Misgurnus anguillicaudatus
TACATAATTGAGTAAATGACACTTAATGGCAGTTGTCATAAATGTGCATAAAATCTTCTTCATATTCACGACACATGTCATGTTATGATTAGGTGTCATGTCAGTCTTATGCACACCCCTTCAAGTAAAGTGTTACCAAGTTTTTTTTCCCTAGTTTTTTCATTTCCTACAGTACAGGGCAGGGGAAAGCAAGTTTCTAAGCAGTTGCACACATCTAAATGCTTTTTGGCATTCAGAAATAGACAGTGATAGATTTCAGCCTAATAGGGATACTTGCACTGAATCACCAATTTCAGATGTATTTTGTGTATTTTCAAAATACAAAATACTGTATTTGTATTTAAATACATTTTTCCTCACAGTATTTTGTATTTGTATTTAAATACATTTTTCCACACAGTATTTTGTATTTGTATTTGAAATACATTTCCATGTATTTATGCCCATCTCTGTGTGTGTGTTATCTTAAATAGCTAAAATAATCTTTTAGAGATTTGGCTCTGTGATTTGCTCTTTCTTAAAGGAATCACCAACACGTTTTTATTTACAAGTAGACTTTTTTCCCATGATTTCCAGAAACTGTGAGATGAGTCTACAAGGACACTGACCACCAAATTGCTTTAAATCCTCTGCTTGACTGCAATTGGTAAGCCTGATGGGTGGGTGAGGATATGATGAAATTCTTCTGAAACCATTAGATTTACTGGACATCTCAGGACACCAATTAAAAGAAATGAATGTCAAAGGTTATGAATCTTGGTGAAACTGTCAGTTCTTCAGGAACGTCTGGGGTTCAGAGGGTTGATTCAAGATGCTGCCAACATTGGGAAGTATTTCATAAGTAGCCGAGCACATCTGCAGAGGCATATTAGGAAGAAAGATGTGTAGATTCAGGACTTCATAGCCTCTCAGGGCATTTCTTCGCTCTTCCCATGTGAACGAGGAAGATGATTTTAAACAGATGTGACAGAAGCATAACATTTACAGCTCTCAGGTTTCTTCCCACAGAAAAGGGGATACGCTGATGTGATCTCAAACTCTTGAGACGCACCGCAGAGGATACAAAAGATGGAAGACCACCTCTCCCGTTTCAATTTAGCGCTGCTTTATAGACGTGCATGTCATGAGATGTCTTTTCTAGATAGAAAACCTCCTTCCTGCTTCAGAGCGTTGGGTGTTTAGCTATGGTTTGGACTCGTTACACAGAACACATAAGACATTGAAAACATTAAAATGCAATAATATCAATTTCAATCATGTCATGTTTCTAGCTGCTGATGTACAAACCAGCTGCCCAATGTGTACTGCATCTACTTTTATTAGGTTTATCTAGACAAATCAGTCATGAGAAGACATATGACAGACAAATACAGGTAGATGTTTATTATTTTTCCAGATGTGGTTTAATGAAAAATGTCTTAAATTTTACCAAGATTGAAAACATTTGAAAAATTACAGTTTTACATTGACATGGCGGTTATGCAGATTTCCCCCCGTTTTCATATTACTGTTAAAGCAAAATACATCTCATTACTGTAATATTGACCCATCCTTCCTGGACAAGTAAAAAAATACAGCAAAATGGTCTCAGAGGAACATCATCATTCCCTCACACTCCTACTGTATCAGGCGTACCAATGCAAACTTCAACATTGAAAGATTTATAAAGTTTGAGAACCACTGCACTAAAACATCAGTTTAATTTGTTTTGTGTACAAATGCCTTTACGCTTCTGATTTAAATGTAAAATACTTTTAGTTTTTTAACATTAATTAACTCGTCAAATTAAGAGAAAACATTTCCTTGAGTTTTTACGGTAATATGTAATTCCCCTATTACCCACTAGATGGCACTCTTACCCAATTTATAAAAAACTGAAGCAAAAACTATTAATTTTAAACTCCATGTATGTTTTGGTCATCGTTCTGAATCTGATCTCCAACAAAATTCCTTTACAAAATGTAATTATTTCAGCTTTTTGCTTACAATTTGGTATTTTTGAAAAAAACTACCCATATTTGAGAGGTGGTAAAAAGAGAACAAATCAAAAAAACTAAAGTTTATTTTCCCATTTTGTTTGTTTGTTTAAAAGCAGAGGGTCTATTCTTTTATTTTATATATTTGTATGTTTATATATTTATAGATTTTTTTTCCTGGAAAGCATTTTGTGAAACTTTTGAGAAAATCGCAAAAAATGCTGGCGGGCAACTTAAAAAAAAAGGCTAGCAGGGAAAAAGTTAAATGCCAGGAGATGCAGGATGTAAACAACCCAGTTCTCGGTTCCCCAAGAAATTCATTTGCTTTGAAATAAAATCCTGAGCCTTAGTTTTCTTAACAAGTGAATGAATGTCATACAAAAGTGCTGTGTAATAGTAAGTCCTGTTTTAGTGTTAAAGAGCAACTATGGTCCGATTCACGATTTTACATTTCCTTTGGTGTGTAAGTGTGTATAAGTTCATGTTAACGATATGCAAAAGTACATACCCCAAAATAAATGTTTCCACAAGTTATTGTCTCCAACCTAAATCTCTTTTCTTGGACTACACATTGATTGTAAGCAACGGTTTCCTTCCTGGGATTGGTGATGTCGGTCTTGTCTACATTTTCTTAATTCCCCCTGCTTTGACTCCTGTTAGCATTGCATTGAGCGAATCTTTCAAACGTGGTAAGGAGCATCACGTTTCCTGCTGACATCAGAGGTATTCAGGCCAATCACAACGTACAGATTAGTTGGCTAATCAGGGACACAACGCTTTCCAAATCCATGCATTTTGTACAAAATCCATGCATTTCAGGAAAGCAGTATATCTGGAGCTACAAAAATGTACAATGTGGAAAAAAGGTGTTGTTTTTTAACCATAAACCACACAAACACATGGTATTATATGAAATACACTTATTTTTTTTTAGCATTGAAATAGGTGCACTTTAAAGTCCATGTGAAGTCAATCTTCAAAACACATTATAAATGTTAGAAATGTATTTAATATCTGACTTTACAGAGACTTTAAATGTGGTCACACCCAGTGGCGCCCCAGGATTGTTTTCATGGGGGGGCACAAAGGGGCCAGTATAAATCTTAGGGTGGCACAATTAAAAAAATTATTATGCCTGAATCTAATGGTCAACAGTTTTCCCTTTGCTTTTAATGCTACTTGTATAGTTATTCTTATTTATTACTAGTATATGATTTACTAGAGACAAATAAAAATTGCAAATAATTTAAAGATCAGATGGTGGAATAGTATCAATCCATCAAAGATGAGTATCGACCGATCATCGTTTGATTTGTGTATTTAAAATACATTATTTTATTAAACTATACAATGAGTTATATCCAGTGTTATCCAGTTAACATACTGTAATTAAATGAGTGACATACTTTAGTCCTTAACACGTTTCTAGTCTTCTATAAAGTTTTCTCGACGTGGGCACCAATCTTATCTCTCTCTCTGTCTCTCTCTCTCTCTGTCTCTCTCTCTCACACACACACATACACATACACATACACATACACACAAAGACGCGTTTGAAGGGAAAAGCGCGTGTTTTCGGCAATGGCGCAGCCCAATTCGCGTCATTGGCATTTCGCATCGCCCCTTGCGAGGACGCGTCTGTCTGATTGCGTCTTTGAATTGACTTTGTATGTAACCTACTCGCGCAAATCGTTGAACTTGCGTTTGTGGAGTATGCCCCATAATGAATGGAAACACATTATTCCCTTCGCGGCACCGCAGGCAGCGAGTGCACATGCACAAGTGCAGCGGGTACACTGGCAAGAGTAGAGCGAGACCTTCAGCCTATGTGCCGGGCTTTTTTAAGGGGGCACAGTGTGCACAGCTCACAGAAATGTGTGCATACACAGACATCAAACGAAATATTATAGATTCTTCAGTCTTTTCTATGGCACTTACATTTCTAACAAGCTGAGCGCCCCAGCCTTCATGCAAAAACCTCCAAAACAAAAGTGTTGACTAACTTTTATATCAAATACTATTCAATCGGATTAATGACATATTGGCATCATATTTACATCTGAAACGGCATGTTTTGTTTATTTACGTTTTGTTTAATGACTTCTAATTGTGTCATTAATGCATTTTGCAAAACAACTGCATTATCCTATGAAATTAATGTAATTTTAAATCCATAAAGTACATAAACAACGAAAATGACATAAGCTATAGCCACGTGATTGATTTTAATGTTCAATAACGATTTGAAACAATATGTTTAGATAAAATTATTAGAGTAACAGACTTTTTTATTAAATGTTACCTCGTATGTGAGCATGTGTGATTCTGCGCCCCCGTGAACTCTGGCGAACTTTGGGGTTGTGCCAAGAAGATAAATCTAGAAATCTCTACTAATATAACGTCCAGACGGTCACATTTTAAACTATACATTTTCTACACAGAGGAGGTTAACTGCACATTACCGTCCTGGGGTTTGGAAATGTTGTGGGTGTTTCTTAGACGTTTTAATTCCTCAGATAGCCAAATGCAACAGCAAAGCTGATGACGCCAGAATAAAGAAATTTAACAGGATCAAAGCGGCGAAAATGACAAGTGAAAGTGACAAGGATGCAGCACAGAATTGATAATATTGCGCATATTAAACAGATTAAAAGACAAGCAACAGATTAATGGATGCTTCTTTGATTTTGAGGTTGCATGCAAAATCCAGTTGGCTCAAAAACCGAGGGTCAGTTTGAATGGGCATGACGTCTCTGGTGCCGGGGTTTAGCCCCGGATGGCCCCAGCCCAATTTAAATCCAGTGATTATCTAAGTTGAAACAATATGCTTTATATAACGTAACGTAAAATTAACTGAGTTTTACTTACTAGTTTGTGAGTTTCTTCTGTAATGCATGCAATGGCTGAACTGGAGCGAACAGGACGTCACGTGTACGTCACATGCATGGTAGTGCGGCTGCGCGTAATCGCGGGTAAAGGAGAGGGGAGGGGTTAAGGCTGTATTCTATTTATCACATTATACAAATGTATTTTATTTTTTTACATAGTGCTTTTAGTGTACATTTTAATTAATACATATTACTACTATTATTTCAATCTAAAAATCTAAAAAAAAAAAAAAAAAAAAAAAAAAATTTTTAAATCTCATTCTGTTTGGGGGGGCCACTGGGGGGCCAGTGACTTTTATGGGGGGGCCGCGGCCCCCCTGGCCCCCCCTTGGGGGCGCCACTGGTCACACCATCACACTGTTAATGAAACCAATAACTCTTAATTCTTCCGTGGGTTAGTTGGATTATATTGGGTCTATAGTTAACCTAGATGGTGAAATGACGGCTGTTGCTCGCTGGGATGTCACCTGAAGGTCAAGTTGCTGTCATTTACTGGAAATACTTTCATCCGTTATGTAAGATGTGTTGCACTACACAGCAGTGGTGTAGTCTAGATTTTTGTAGTGAGTATACTGTGATTTTTCCCTCTCACCCTTATGCTCACTCGTCCCAGAGTAACACCCCATAAGCACCACCACACTTACAGATGCATACAGTATGGATCTTCACGTAATCGAGAGCATTCTGAAAGTGTACTCATAAACACATAAACTGAATGTGTTATCAACATGTCAGTTTATTATAAGAAAAAAAAGACTTTAACAGTCAATGGGTTTACAGCTGGGGAAACTGGATGGATTTTTAGACTGGTTTAGTGTTAATCAACATCTAACTCAGGGCCAAAAGTTACTCAACTGTTGATTAAAATTAAATAAACTGTTTACAATCTTCAATCCGTGGCTAACACATGCATTGAAGGAGAAAAAATATCCACTGTTTCAATAGCTATTATATGACACCTAGTGATAACATTACCATGTGTAATTTAATGGTGTAAATGTTTTTAATTAATACACATTTAAGATGACCATGAATTAACTCTAATTTGCATACTCATTGAAATAAAAGCTTATTTTATGCATATAATACAAGCAGTGTCTAAAAATGAAAATAGGCTTTTACTTAATTATATTACAAGACCATCATGTAGCCTAATATTAGACACCAAAGTGAAGAAAATGATCTTTAATTTGCAAGTCTGAACTGAACATCAACGCAGACATGAATTTCCTCACAGAAGTTTAAGATCATATACATCTTGAACGTAGATATATAAATTAACACAAAGAAGGAAAGTTTAACACTATGAACCACAAGCAAACATGCTGAAAGCTAAAACCATCAGGATATAATTACGGGCTTATTTTATTGCATTTGGAGCCTTACCTCCAGATAAAGTAATAAACGGGACTGATGTTTTAAATGTTGTTTACTCACATGTGCGTTGTTAACTCTCCGGATTTTATATTGCAGCACTCGCTCACTTCACATGGTTTGTTTACAGTGTCACGTGAGCAGCTACACTGCAGGTTCGACTTCATTTGGCGCTAAGCAGACCCTTTGGTGATGTCAAAGTACCGCGAGAGCGATTCAAAGCAGATTTCTCCATGTGATAAATGCAATCGCGGTACTTTGCTGTCACTCGCCTGTGGGTTCATCTGGTGCCACACACCAGTCTGCTCCCCAGTTACTTTCGCGCCGCTATGGTAATTTGATTTCATACGCGAATCGGATCGCGCAGTTCGGCAGGAATTCAAACACACCAAATATATAGCCTAATATATATATGCAGTTCAACCCGCTAAAATAGCAAGTGTAGCATGCTACTGGTCAGTGCTTTACATCTGAATTATGACTAAAAGTTTGAAATGTCAGAAAACCATGCTGTTACGCATCCTCAAGCTATTTCTAGTGGGTATACGGAAATCCTTGACAATTTCTAGTGGGTATACGGCGTATACCTGCGTATCACGTAGACTACACCACTGCTACACAGTTATAAATTTGTTTTATTTGCATTAAAACTTTCAGTAATGAGTGCCACTATCTGATGTTATAGTTTTCTTCACTGGCATAAATTTCATCTACCAGTGAACAATACACACAAAATTACTCCAAAGCAATTTTTGTAGGTGGAAACTAATAGAGGATTTGTTCACAGAAAAGGCTTATATTCTTCTTTGAAACCATTTATTTATTGCAATGTTTTTAAAGTTGTTAACAATCGAGCCACCAATGAAATTTTAAGTTAATTTTAAACCTAATGACTGTTACGTTATAATCTCTAACATAGTGGATTTATGGAAAAATACATCGGTTATCACTATTTATGTCATGAATAATTTAATAATAATAATAATCTGTATTAAAGAGAAAATAATCACTTCATCTGATGTTTAAAGTGAATAAAATAGCTTTGACAGCCGATTTACAGCAGGACTTGTGTGTATAAATGAGATAAAGGGAGAAAGCAAGCAATGGACCAAACCACTGTGAGGCAAGGGAGGGGGACTCATTATGTTTCTAAACTTAAATGTTTTTCTGCCCAGTTTGTATTTGTATTGTTTTACTACTTACACTATTATATTATTTACCATACACATTTTTAATATTTAATTTTATGGTTCTGGTACAGATACAGTAGTTATTAACATATCTATCAGTATACATTCTTGTCTAGTTTAAAATCTTTACACTGCAATAGAGAAACACACATATTTTAAAATTATTTGCATCACTGTCTGTAATAAAGACATTTTGAATGTCAAACACTGTATTAAATGCTACTCTTGCATTTAGACTGCCTGTGCACAACATCTGCCATTTACTAGTGTTTAAACAGGAGGGAATACTGTGTAACACGCATGTAAGACTCATTGAGTATAAACTGTGCATGGATGTCATGGCATTAGAAAATGAAGCAGCTCTTTTAAAGGGCCGTCTTTCTCTAACTGCTAGCAGAGATGCTGAGTGCACAGGACCTCAGGGTCACATTAAACAAATTACAGGTTGTTTTAGCTGAGACACTTTAAGAGGGATGTTACAGTGAAACTGCTTACTGTCGCGCTCATTGCTGTGTTCTCTTTTCTTTTAGTCCAAATACTCTTTTAACAGAGTTTGTTGTATTACTGTAAATATCAATGAAATATTCAATGTTAATCTTGAGTATCTATACAGTAATATTACATCCTTCATATCTCTGAAGAGTCTTTAGTTTTATCAGATTATAAAAGACAGATCAATCAAATGTTTTAGGAAAAACATGATATCCCAGAAACGAGTCACGAGCAACACACACAACACACAAAACATTATCCCACTATCTCTGGATAACTTATGATTCACTACATTCATGTTGTTTACATAATATGCACGTATTGCCAACAAAACACAGACATCTGATGCAGTTTTACTTACCAACTGCGACACTTTTGCAATAAAGTTTCATTCAACATTAATTAGCTAGTTTGCATTAACTTACAGTTAACATCATTACAGAACTTATTAATCTTGGTAAATGTTAATGGTTGATACATTTTTTAAATCAAAAGTTGCGTTTGTTAACATTAATGCACAATGAACAAACATGAATAACATGAGAAAACCATGAACAATTGTATTTTTATTACACTAACTAATGTAACACTAACAAATATCAAATGTTGTATAAATATATGAAGAGTTTGGTTTCAAAATGAGAATGAGTTTTTATTTATTTATTTATTATTGTGTATTCCAATTTATATCAATCAAACTGCAGTTTTTTTTTATTTAAGCCCTCATAACTAAAACAATACAGCTAACTAGTATCTCATTTTGGAACCAAACTCTTTATATTGTTTATTGTTAGTTCATGGTCCAATGCATAATTAATGTTAACAAATACAACCCTACTGTAAAAAATTACCATAAAATGATATTTGTTTTTATTATAAATTCTGGTTGGGTTTGGTTAGTGTTTATATAAAGTTCAATATTAATAACATTGTCTAACCCAACAACCCAGTATCACGAAATTGCGTGACTATTTCACGCATGGACCAGCGTGAAAATGTCACGCTTTGCCGCGTTTGAGCGTGAGCATGTCACGCTTTCTGTTTGTGTCACTGTCACGTATTGGTTACTCAACTTTTTTGTCCTAATTTCTTACCATTGTCGCTTTGGTTTGGGTTAGATTTACATAAAATGACATCCTTACCTAAACAAACTCTAACCCCAACGTCAGGCGACAATTAGTTGAAGTTTAGAAAATATAAAAGAATAAGTATTGTATCTTTTTTTTTTATAAACCAATACTTAAAGTGACAAATACTTAAAGTGACATATAACACAAGCGACAATGGTTTGAAAATAGGACAAAAAAGTTGAGTAACCAATACGTGACAGTGACAAACAGAAAGCGTGACATGCTCACGCTGAAACGCGGCAAAGCGTGACATTTTCACGCTGGTCCATGCGTGAAATAGTCACGCAATTTCGTGATATAGGGTTGAACCCAAAGTATAAAGGTCAAATTATAGTGTTTTAGTTTTATAGTTTTTTTTACGCATTTGCGAGAGCGCTCCCGCAGATTTTTGAAAAACTTTCGTTATACATGTAGGTTGTGCATGTGTGTACAGGAGTTGTCACGACAGGGTTGGAGTGACAGGACGCAAACGCAGAGTTCAAAATATAAATAACATTTAATGATAAAACTGGAAATAATAACACGAGGAGTAACAGGTAACCAAAAACAGGAACATCCAAAACAGGGAACAGACATGAGAGTAACGACAATGACAATCTACCGGCAACCGGTGTGACAGAAACAAGGCATATAAATACAAAGACAATTAAACATAAGACAGGTGTGGTGTATTGGCTTAATGAGTCAATGAGAGTCCAGGTGAGACGAATCAGTGCAATACACAAAACATGACACGGACTAGCCGTGACATAACCCCTCCCTCTACGAGTGGCTACCAGACACTCAAATAAACACAAAACAAAAATAAAGTCTGGTAGCAAGAGTCCAAGGGAGGGGTGGAGGGCTTGGGGACCCTGGCGAAGCCTGCAGCCGCCGGGCCGAGACCAACAGGAACGGTTGGCCGGACTGCGCCAGGAGAACCGGAGCGATCGCTCCGAGAACCGAGGCAGACAAATGACCCCCCTCCTGGGAATCGTCGACGCTCAGCTGCCCCCGGAAGTCATCTCCCATCCCCTTGCGGAAACGGAGACCCTCTCTCGGTAGCCACCCCGGGGAAATGATCGGGCGTGGTCCGTTCTGGATCCCCTGCGAGCAGGCTGGTGGTCCTCCGAGGGACCGTCGACGACGACTCAACCGTTGGGGGACCGCCTGGGCCGATCCTCCTCCCGCATGCTTGCGGGAGCGAGCGATCGCTCACGGTGGTCCCCA
Organism: Misgurnus anguillicaudatus; assembly: GCF_027580225.2. Taxonomy (NCBI): domain Eukaryota; kingdom Metazoa; phylum Chordata; class Actinopteri; order Cypriniformes; family Cobitidae; genus Misgurnus; species Misgurnus anguillicaudatus. The sequence continues at coordinate 35,708,697 of NC_073347.2, forward strand.
AGAGACATCGGGGCTGATGGGGAATACACCCCGATGTCACTACTCCCCCTCGACGAAACTCCTGGGGGAGCCGCCCTCCGTGAACCCGCTGCGTCCAGTGCTGGCCGGTAGATTCTGTCACGACAGGGTTGGAGTGACAGGACGCAAACGCAGAGTTCAAAATATAAATAACATTTAATGATAAAACTGGAAATAATAACACGAGGAGTAACAGGTAACCAAACACAGGAACATCCAAAACAGGGAACAGACATGAGAGTAACGACAATGACAATCTACCGGCAACCGGTGTGACAGAAACAAGGCATATAAATACAAAGACAATTAAACATAAGACAGGTGTGGTGTATTGGCTTAATGAGTCAATGAGAGTCCAGGTGAGACGGATCAGTGCAATAAACAAAACATGACACGGACTAGCCGTGACAGGAGTATATAAAGAGTTTGGTTCATTTGTTGTGATTTGTTGCAATGTGCATGCATCGAATGTCAGTGCACGTGTATGAGTCAAATAAACGATGCTGATTTGAGTTCAACTGTTCGACACTAGCGCATGCGACTATACCCAGGGCTAAAGATGCCCCATTGAGTTCATTTTTAGTACCTCAGATGTGTATATTGGTATCAAAGAGTGCATAATAGTGCCCTTAAAAGTACACAAATATCTGTACCTAAATGGTACATTCAAAATTAGGACCTTACTGCCCCATGGTGCTTGACACAATTTTTGACCATTTTTTTCTGACGATGCATTAGCTGTTATTTTAAATGGCACTTTAATTAAGTTAAAACATAATATTTAAGATGACTGAATGAATCAAACCACATCCAGTTTACACAAACCAAAGCAATTTTTAGGGTTTCGATCGGGTAGAAATAGATCGTTAAAGGGAAAATTGCATGTAACCACTTTGCTCACTGTGAATGTTTCATCTAGACAGAAGAATAACAAGCAATCCTCCAAAGACTCTCTTAAAGAGCAGCAACAAACACATCACACAGCAGCTGTCACAGTAGCTCCAGAGCTACCATAACACAACCTGCTTTATTTTGAGCAGGAGCTATTTTAAGAACTAATTGTACCTTGATGTATAGGAGGCTTGTCAGCCTTTAAGAAACTAAACCAGACGCCTAAAGAAGCTTTAGAATAATAAACTCAGTTTGCAGTGCTGAAAGCTAAACTGACCAGTGAACCAAAGGAAAGGCACACTGAGCATTCAGATGACTCATTACAATCATTTTAATGCCAATGAGCTGGATGCAGGCTGACAAGACCACAAGATGCCCAGAGCAAGTGCATGACCATTGCTCTTGTGACAGGAACAACATTTTTTTGTTGTTGTTGTGTAAGTTAGCAATCAGTTTAAATAAGCGTACCCTAGCCAAAGTAAAAACTAGGTTGCTGAATGAGAGAATTGTGACTCTTCTTGAATACATTATTCTCTGTGTATTCTCACTGGAGGGATTTGCTTGCCTCTTAAATGAATCTGTAATCAAGATGTTACACTTAACAGACAGAAAGCAGGTTGCCATGCAATCCATACAGGCGCCTAAATATAAACCAATTAGTGTTTGGAAGGGATTGATGATGAATGAAGAATAAAATGGATGCAGACATGTTGAAAGATGCCAATAAAAATAGATAAATGTTGTAGTTTTTATGAAAATATTTTTAAGGACTAACTGTATGATTGATATAAACATGGCTTTATTTTTAAGTGCAGCTTGCAGCTTTTCATTTCTTATTTAGGCAGCGAGTCAGATATCAATTAAATTACTAAAGTTGTTTATAAAAAGGTGTATACAATATAAAGACTAAATTGAAACTAAATAATGAATGAAAAAAGTATATTTTGGTCGTGGGGTGGTTGCCATGGTGTTGCTATGCAGGTGCTATAGGCTGCTCGATCTGGGTGATCCCTAGAGTGTTTGCTAATGCCGAGTTCAGACTGCAAAATTTTAGCCCGAAAATCGCCGACAAATGCCCGAAATCACAGGCAAATCCGTGCTCGTGCACGCGAGTGACAATCACACAGTGTGAATTATCAAAAACGCGATCTGAGAGAATCGCCGATGAGTCGCCGACACGCAATTTAAAATCATGCCGTGTGAAATGTGTTTTGACTGAAAATATCGTTGCCTATGACCTACAGCCATGAGAGAGCAACATACAGGGCTGCTAGAACTTCAGGGAGGAGTTATGAAGTTAGAGCCCATAATATCAGCAAGCATGGATTTGGTTAAGAAAAGAGCTTCTTTTCTTTTCATTTTTGTTTTCACTACAAATAAGTGCACATGCAGTTATGGCAAGCTTTTTGCGGGCTACCATTTTTAATAATAATCCGCAGTGTCACGTTAGAACTCCGGTCTCGCACGCGCGACCTCGCGTTGTTTCCTTGTCACTTCTCGCCAAACTTTGCGTTAGGGTTTTCCACAAATCGCTGAACAAATAGTGATGCTTGCCTACTTTAACAATCAAAAGTCATAGCCTTTTTTTACTGTAAGCCATGTACATCCATGTAGCAAATCTGTGCATTAATATGAAATATGGTGCTGTATTTTAACATGGTACAATACATTTAAAAATGTTAAAGAATGCATTTAAATAATCTGTTAAATTGTTCTCTGATATCTACATAAAGGTGTGTGGCTTTATAAAGTGCAAAAATGATAGTCAGTTTTACATGTCCATTTACAACCCTATGATTTGCATTTAGAATGAAATGGTCTATTATTACCTTATTTGAAAGGGTCATGAATAATAATGTTGAGCTCTGCTCTGATTGGCTGTTTTACAAGCAGGTCCTTCAGTAGCTTTGTGTGTGTGTAAACAGACCTTATATCAGACGAAGATACAGAATTTGAGGAATAATCAATTGTTTAGAGATTGTTAATGGACATTTCTGAGTGGTAAGTTTTTTTTTAATATGGACCTGCAAAATGTAGTCGTAATGTCAATAGTAGAACTTCAGCCTAAACGATAGGATATAGCATTATCTAGTATATAACATTAACTAGCATATAGCATTAACTCAGCAGTCACAACTTTATTTTTACCATTGTAACAACATTGTAATTAAATGTGTAATTTAATGTTATGGCATACATCTCGACTGTAACGTCACAGTTTGTGTTATGTGTTATCTCATGATTTGAAGAGTTTCGTTGCAAAATGAGATAAATCCATTTTTTAACATTATTGTCAAAACATGTTTATTATTATGTTATCATGTTATTATTTTGTTTTATGGTGCTACTTATCTGTATTTTTTAAGTAATGAAGATTTAAATCAAAAAAAACCAACTGCAGTTGAATGGAAATAAATTTGAATGCACAACCAAAAAACGAGATTTCTGAGCAATTAAAAAAACTGTGGTTATCTCGTTTTGCAACGAAACTCTTAATTTGTCATTACCAAATGTATTTAACGAGTATTATTAATCTATGCTAGGTAAATCTAGAGTTTTACATTCTACGGCACCTTTAATAATCCTGTTTTTCCACTGTGTTTTTCCTTCTCATTCACAGGATCCTTTTGCCAGAGGACTTAGCTGGTGGTACTCTTTCAAAAAGAGTTCATAGTACCTTACAGGTACATATTGAGAGTGCACCTTAATGGTACATAATAGGATCTTTATAAAGGGTACTGTCACAGTGATCGTTTGGGACCATTTGACAGTCGTTAGTGAATTGATAAACTGCAGTAAATACTATAGTATACATTAATATTTACTATTGTAAGTTTCAAAGCACTATAGTAGCCTATATTTCACCTGTGATTTGTTCTTTCAGTTTGTATGTTTGCGTCTCTGTCCAGGGTGCTGAATAATACATCTGTCTGTCAGTATCGCTCACGCGCTCTTCGACAGATAACGCGAACTTTCGGCTAATTTAAACGAATAACTTGTCCAGTAGAAGAAAGTTCAACGAGACGTAGTTCATTTGAACGCGTCTCAACTGAAGTGTTTATGCGTCGTGACCGGGGTTCAGACCCACAGCAGGTGTCAAAATAACTTCATATCAACCACGACAAAACAAACGCACCCTAGCCTCAGTACTCGCAGAACAAACAGTACTGTACGTAACGTTACTGTATGCTGATCTCAAAGCTCACAGTGTGATAATAAATCTCTTACCTCTGTCGCCATGATGCCTCGAGGATCTGTCCCGGTGCTGAAATCCTCTCCACTCGTGGGACAGTAACAGATGGAGAGATGAAAGCGATGGAGAGGGTGGAGCACCGTCAGATTTACGAGTGGATAAGTGCATATGTGTCACCCTTCATGTGCGCGGATACGCGGAGTCCTTTCAGAGAGTCGTGAGACCACCAGTGGAGCAGATCACGTTCATTTAAAGGTAGCATACTGGATGTTGATTTCAACCAAACGATTTCAATTCTTACATGCAAGATATTCATTTCACAGATGCTTTGGTCCAGAACGACCTAGCTTACATGTATTTACAGTATTACTGTGTTTCCTGGGAAAGCGTTTACTGTAGAAATTTTGTTTTAATATTGTATTGTTTAAACTTGAAATACTATTTTAAACACAATTCTAAAAACATCTAGCATTTTCATAACATAAATAATTGTTTATTGTACACAATTTGTATTGATAAAGTTTTACATACGTAAAACAGCAATTTCACCGTCAATTTGGGCACTAAAGTTTTAAAAGTTACTGAGCTACCAATGAGACAACATGTGTCTGTGAAAAAGAGTTGGAAACAATCAAAAGCATAAATCATTTCTGAACAATATTTGTCATTTCCAATGCAAACTGGTAAAAAAAGGTCACTTGGGCGGTTTCTCTTCAAAAAGTAAACATTTGCAATTAAATAGTTTATATTAGTACATCATTGGTACCAAATGTGTACATATCTGTGCCTAAATGTATGGCTACAGATTAGTGTAAAAATATTGGGTGCATAAAAATTATAGCCATAGCAAGATGTAGAAGTAAAGTATTTTTACAAAGCCAAAAATGTCCATAGTTTAACAAACAGTTAACCACTTGAATTAAAGTTTTTTTTTCTGAAGGATTTCCAAAATGTTAACGCTCAGAAACATGTGGGTTTTGACAGGCATTGCAAAGTAGCCATTGTAGCGTAAAGCAATGGAGAAGTTGACGCTTCACTGATCGTTTCATATTACACCTGTAACAAAATGATGACAGATTTGTGATGTACTGCGATTTCTCTAATTCTGTTTGTTTTAAAAATATCTTTCTCTGGCAATCGCTGCAGTGGCCCAGCCTGAGTCATATGTGCAGAAAGCAGACTGCATAATTCACAGCATTGAGCATAGCCTCTTAAAAATTTATTGATCGTGCTATACCGATGTTTGGATAGACGTTCCAGGACTTTGACTGGAGAGTGCTCATATTTTAACCATGACCTTTCCTTTATTTCTAATGGAAAACAAACAGAATGTAAATAACACAACGGTCCAAAAGACAAACTTGGTATTGTTTTCTGTTAGATCGCTTGTTGAAACCCTGACCTTGTTGGACTGGATATCGCTGACAAACACAAACTATACTTTTAAAGAAAAAATATTCATAGACAGAACAGAAAAATGATTTCACAAAAAGTTCTTTATGGTGAAAAAAACGTTCTTCAGATTATAAAAAAGTATGAAAGAAATGATTCTTTAAAAAACCTTTGACTCAATGATCCTTTGAGGAACCGAAATTTTTTTTTCTATGGCATGGCTTTGAAGAAGCTTTTAAGCACCTGAATTTTTATGAATGCACTCAGGAGAACTTCATCTGCTACTTTCTGTGACTGAAAGAGCTGCACAACACAAAATCATAGCATTTTTACCTAATCAAAATTATTGGTTACACACCCACATGGGCTGATATAATCTAAACAACTTAAAGCCTGCATGAATTCTTTCACACGTACATACAAAGGTTCACACCTATGTCTTGAAATGACATAAATACAGTACACAATCACCACAAACTTGATAAAATGGCACAAAGCCTTAGGGAGTGTCAGATCAATTGTGACCCTGGACCACAAAACCAGTTATAAGGGTCAATCTTTTTTTATATTTATACATCATCTGAAAGCTGAATAAATAAGCTAATGTGATAAAAATACACTTGATATTTTTAGATGTACAAAATATCTTCATGGAACATAATCTACTTAATATCTTAAAAACACTTATTAAATATGTAAAAAATATTTTGTGTCCCCAGAGTACGTATGTTAAGTTTTAGCTCAAAATACCTACACTTAATTTATTACAACATGGTAAAATTGCCATGTAGGTGTGAGCATAAATGTGTTTAGGTTGTGTCATTTAAAATGCAAATGAGCTGATCTCTGCACTAAATGGCAGTCCTGTGGTTGGATAGTGCAGATAAAGGGGTGATATTATCCCCTTCTGACATCACAAGGGGAGCCAACTTTCAATTACATATTTTTTCCACATGCATGCAGAGAATGGTTTACCAAAACTAAGTTACTGGGTTGATCTTTTTCACATTTTCTAGGTGGATAGAAGCACTGGGGACACAATTTTAGCACTTAAACATTGGAAAAAGACAGATTTTCATGATATGTCCCCTTTAAATATATGACATTTTGACACACGCAATGTATTATTGGCTATTGTTACAAATATACCTGTGTGACTTAAGACTGGTTTTATGGTCCAGGGTCACAATTGACAACATATTTAAAGTGCACCTATTTCATTGGTAAAAAAACGTTATTTTGTGTATTTGGTTTAATATAATGTGTTTGCGTTGTTTATAGTTAAAAAAAAACATTATTTTCCACATACCGTACATATTTGTAGCTACAGATATCCTGCCTTCCTCAAACGCTCTGATTTTGTACAAAGCTCATTGTTTTGAAAAGCACCGTGTCTCTGATTGGCCAGCTAATCTGTACGTTGTGATTGGCCAAAATACCTATGATGTCAGCTGGAAAATGACGCTTCTTACCATGTTTGAAAGATTCGCTCACAATGCATTCCTGACAGGAGTTAGCTTATAGGCTGTGGGTTCAAGTGGGGCGGTATTATGATAATGAGCGTCATGACCACATCAACAGGCCCAGAAAGTAAACTGTTGCCTACAACCCATGTGTTTGTTGTAGTCCAAGAAAAGAGATTTATAACTCATGTCATCATTTGCTTTGGGGTTTTTGCATATCGCTTTTGCGTATCGTTAACATGTACAGTACAAATACACACTAAAGGAAATATAAAATCGTGAATCGGACCATAGTTGCTCTTTAACTAATATGGTAAAAACGTGGAAGTTCTAAATAAGTTTGTTATTTTTTAAGTAATAGATTATAAATTAATCCGCAGAAATTGTATGCAAGCACTTTTGCTCACACATATTTGATCTATTTATAGGATTTGTCCAGAAATGAACTTCGACCCTGTTCGTATTATTAAAAGTGAGTGTTGACAGCAACGTCGTCACATATTCGAACATTTCCATTTGTGTTAATGCATAAGACATTTACAGGTTTAAAAATTTACCTTTACTTTATTTTTCATTTTTGCATGAATATCCCTTTAAGAGCAGCCATCTTTTTTGAATGAAAATAGATTTGGGAATACATTGGAAAGCATACAGAACCAAGAGCATTCACTAATTCCTGCTGCTCGCACTAGATTCTGTGAATGAAAATGCAGAGGCACGTCGAGGGGACTCTTTCAACCAGGACAAAAAAACATCCATTTGTTGGCACACAAATGTCTCTCTCACATTAGAAACCGTCAAGAAAAAGCTGGGTTTAGCTCATAATCTTCATTAATAAAATTCTTCATTTATATAGAGGCATTAAAATGAAAGCATGCAATCTCACAGCGGCCAATTACACACATTGCATAAATGGAGCTATGAATAGAATCCCTATAAATAGATTCACAGAGGCAGCAGACGCGGTAAGAACACGGAGATGCAGTTTTTCTTTAATTATGCACCTTTATTTATTCAGTTTATATAAAAATCTAAATGATTTGTGATTTGTGATTTGTGTAAATCGGCTGCATTTGTTGTGACAGATTGGAGATATTTGCTCTCAATATGCTAACCCCATGCTTTTTAAATGATGTCATTCGTCATAAAATCTGACCAAGCAAGTGTGGGCTACATGTACTATATAAGACGACCAGCAGGTTTTGACCAGGTCACATATAGTAGTGAAATGACTAAATTATACTGTATGTGCTGTCTACAGACATTCAGATCTCTGTGTTACTAAGGAAACAGAAAAGATAACGTATGTTCGCATCTAGCCACCTATAATGATCTCTGGATCACACAGAAATCTCAGTAAGATCCTTGGGCACATTCAGATGAAGAAATGTCTGTGTGAGAAAGCACATTGCAACACTTGACAGACCGTGAAATTATTGACTTTGGTGTGCAAAATGAATTCCTACGGTTGTTTCTATTCACTTGGCACACACAAATGAAATCTGGAAATGAATTGGTAATATTAGACTTGTGTTGAAATATATGGCTAATGTCACTGTCTTGAAGTCAGAAGACATAAAAAATTAGATTTAAGATCTTAGGAAGACAAGTAAGTGTCGGCTGAACCATGGCACAAGAGTTAAATCTGTTTTACCTATAGGTTAAATGAACAGTAATAGTTTACACTGCAATATGATTGCAACAACAAATAAGATTTTAAGTGAGGATTACAGTAAATTTATTGGTAAACATACACTCACCTAAAGGATTATTAGGAACGCCTGTTCAATTTTTAATTTATGCAATTATCTAATCAACCAATCACAAGGCAGTTGCTTCAATGCATTTAGGGGTGTGGTCCTGATCAAGATAATCTCCAAACTGAATGTCAGAATGGGAAAGAAAGGTGATTTAAGCAATTTGGAGCATGGCATGGTTGTTGGTGCCAGACACACAATCTGCTCAGTTACTGGGATTTTCACACACAACCATTTCTAGGATTTACAAAGAATGGTGTGAAAAGGGAAAAACATCCAGTATGCTGCAGTCCTGTGGGCGAAAATGGCTTGTTGATGCTAGAGGTCAGAGGAGAATGAGCCGACTGATTGAAGCTGATAGAAGAGCAACTTTGACTGAAATTACCACTCGTTATAACCGAGGTATGCAGCAAAGCATTTGTGAAGCCACAACACGCACAACCTTGAGGCGGATGGGCTACAACAGCAGAAGACCCCACCGGGTACAACTCATCTCCACTACAAATAGGATAAAGAGGCTACAATTTACACAAGCTCACCAAAATTGGACAGTTGAAGACTTGTTGCCTGATCTGATGAGTCTCGATTTCTGTTGAGACATTCAGATGGTAGAGTCAGAATTAATAAACAGAATGAGAACATGGATCCATCATGCCTTGTTACCACTGTGCAGGCTGCTGGTGGTGGTGTAATGGTCTGGGGGATGTTTTCTTGACACACTTCAGGCCTCTTAGTGCCGATTGGGCATCGTTTAAATGCCACGGCCTACCATAGCATTGTTTCTGACCATGCCCATTCCTTTATGACCACCATGTACTCATCCTCTGATGGCTACTTCCAGCAGGATAATGCACCATGTCACAAAGCTCAAATCATTTCTAATTGGTTTCTTGAACATGACAATGAGTACACTGTACTAAAATGGCCCCCACAGTCACCAAATCTCAACCCAATGGAGCATCTTTGGGATGTGGTGGAACGGAATCTTTATGCATCCCACAAATCTCCATCAACTGCAAGATGCTATCCTATCAATATGAGCCAACATTTCTAAACAATGCTTTCAGCACCTTGTTGAATCAATGCCACGTAGAATTAAGGCAGTTCTGAAGTCGAAAGGGGGTCAAACATCGTATTAGTATAGTGTTCCTAATAATCCTTTAGGTGAGTATATCTCTACTGTAGGTCAGCTTGTTGAACATTGCGTTAGCAATGCAAAGGTCATGAGTTTGATCCCAGTAAACACACATGCTGAGAAATGTACATAGATTGAATGCACTGTAAGTCACTTTGAATAATAGTCTGCATAAATGTAAACAAATCCTGTGTGCCTTTGCTTACAAACTGTGAGTAAACACCAGACAGTGTGTGGGCCAATCAAATCACTCTAAAAATGTCTGGGTTATTTTTAACCCATAATGGTTAAATATTAGACAGAACACATGCTGGGTTAAAAAATTACCCAATGTTGGGTTGTTGTTATGCACCATGAGTTATAATTACTTAGAAGCTGTGTTAAAACCACCCAGCATTGGGTCAATTTTAACCCAGGGGTGTGTTCAGTCCAATATTTACCCACATGGGTAAAAATAACCCAGTCATTTTTAGAGAGGTTTTTAATATTTTAAAAGACATAAGGGCACAAGTTTGAACCCAAATCCCTTTGAGCAGTCATTTTTGGAGGGTTAGAGGTTCAAAGTTTGTGCCCTTATCTCTACCATAATATTCACTCAAATTAATACTCCAAATGTGTAATGTTTGTAAAAAAATTTTTTGGAGGAAATATCTTTAGGGAGTTTAAAAGTCTTTACAAGTCTTATGTGTTTGCGTGTGTGTGCGTGCGTGTGTGTGTGTGTGTGTGTGTGTGACTGGTCAGGCTTTTGGCCACTACAAATATCCTTCGCCTTATGTTGACTTAACAACAGAAGGAGACAGCTGGAATGGGATCAAAATCAGGTTCTGTTCCAAGAACACAGGAAATGAGAATTCAGAAAATGCAAAATAAAATATTATTCACTTGGAATCTTCAGAAAAGCAAATAAACATTTATAAGAGTCTGTGAATGTTTAAGAAAACTTGGGTCAAGTGATCTTTGTCTCTTTTTCTCTCGAACATATTGGAGTTGACAGAAATTGGCAAAGCATGTGGTTTTGCTTTATGAAAGTATTTCATGATATGATAGACTCATGAGATCATATAACTCTCACTATGAAAAGGTTTAGGATGAAGTTGATGATCAAATGTTTTAGTGTTCTAATATTTTTTTTGCTTTATTAATAATGACAAGATGACATTATTTTGTGAGATAATAAGTTGTTAAAAAACTAAATCTGCTATTGACAATTGTTGCACTTTCTATCTTAAATCTTTGCATATTGTATTTAAATTTGGTTTTGACTGGCCGTCAACTAAGCTAGTCTAAGAGCAAAATGCCCAGGGCTCCATACATTTCCAATATATTCCTGACTGTTGCCAAACTATCATCGTGAGCGACATGAGGAAGTTTAGGAGGACATTACTGAGACTATTAAAAGTCAAGGACTGATATCAGGGAGTGATAAACTGAGCATGCTGTTTGCCTCTCAGCAAGGACAATGAACAAATTATAGTGGTAAAATTTTACACTCTGGTTTTGTCATGTTGTCAAAATCCTGTACTGACTGTCACAGTATAGACGGCTTTAACCAGGATCTCTGAGAACTCCAGGCAAAAAGGTTGTGGTCTGTTTTTATAGATGCAGAACAAAAATTATATTTAAGAATAAACTCTTAATGTAATATCCACATTGTCATCAACAAAATCCATCATATGTACATGTGTTTGGGCACACAAATTAAAGTGCATAAAAGGTTCTTCACAGTGATGCCATATAAAAAAAATTGGTTCCTCATGGAACCATTCAGTCCAAGGATCATAGAAGAACCGTTTTTTTACCTTTTTTAAAATAATTAAGAACCTATTAGCCACAAAGAACCCTTTATCAAAACAGAAAGGATTGTTTAACCTGCTTCTGGTGAGCTACCGTCCTGAAGACTTTAGTTCCAACCCAGACACATGTCTGTAATTATCAAGCAACCCTGAATACAGTGATTAGCTTCAGTTGGGTTTTTGCTGGTGTTAAAGTTAAAATTTGCAGGATGGTAGCTCACAAGGAGCAGGGTTGGAGACCCCTGCTCTATGGCAAAATGTAACATCTTTATTTTAATGAGTGCATTGCATATTTTTTGCCATTGACGAGTTAACTTGTCAATTAAGAGAAAACGCTTCCCTGCCAATGACGGGCTTTTCCGGCAATCTGTATTTCCGCTATTATCCACCAGGTGGTCTTACCTAACTTAAAACCCGTAAGCAACCCCTTAGGAGAAACAGTAAAAACTCTGTGCATGTTTTGATCATCGCTCTGAATCTGATCTCTATCAAAAGTCCTTTTTTTGCTCAAAATTTGCTATTTATGAAGAAACCTACCCATATTTGATAGGTGATAAAAAGAAAACAAATGAAGATATGATAAAACAGGTTTTTTGTTTAAAAAGCATAGGGTCTGTTTTTTATTTGATATATTGTATGTTTATATATTTATAGAAGAACATTTTCTGGAAGTCATTAAACCTTTTTAAAAAAAAATTAAGAACAGTCTCATCTATGTATAAATAACGGTTTACTTGGGTCTAAAGAAATGTACATGACCAGCATCACTTTTTCCCCGGACCCGACATAAATAATTTTTTTTTAAAGAAAAACCTGACTCGGGTAAACCCCAACAAATTACACCCTAGTCCGACCTGACAAAACACTGATGTGTGTGCAGTCAGCAGCCCACATGAACCAGAAAGAAACCCCAGTGGCCTCACAACCAATTTTGCCCGCTGCTCCATTTACTTTCTTTTGTTATCTGATGACGACATCAAGGAAACCAATACAGTGTGCATTTGCTATAATGCTACAGTGTGCAAAAACACATTTATTTTAAATTGCAGGTACACAAGACCCAAGGCCGCTATTATTATACCTGACCTGTGTCCGAGGCACACCTGAAACTTTTAGACCCAAATCCTCTCAGGTCTGGACCTCGGGTTTTCAAATCATAGTGGACCCGTGAAGACCTCTTATTTTCAACAAATGACTTTGGAAATAGCCCAGCTGTATAACATATGTAAATGCACAATGAAATCATAGAATAGACAGTGACATTCATCTCTACCAGGAAAAATAATCCATTATTAAATGTACTGTGAGTGGGGAAACAACTATTCTGCATAAACTGTGAATTCTTTCAGCAAATCAGCAGAATTCAGACACGAATACCAGGAGCTGTGATGGTGTAAGATAAAGCGAAAGTATCATAAAACTAAGAGCCTTTCATAGCCCCCAAGGCACATTAAAGGAGAACTCAAAATGACACGCTGGCTTCCAGATCTAGTCCTGAGAATAAAAGGGTTTAGATAGACACAGACTCAAAACATTGCTCAGGGATGGGAATTTTGTTCAGTACAGTATGCTGTTCAACTATGGTTTAAATGGATACTTGTTTGTGTACTTGTGTACATATTTATGCACCCTGTTTCACTCTGATAAAAAGATTCATGGTGCACTAATTTGGATCATGTTTTAGCACACTGAATCTTGACTGTTTCTGATTAATCAAATATGTTGACTTCTGTATTCAGTGTCCATTCAAATTGACACATTCCTAAAAAGGTTTAAAAAGGTTATTTAGATTATGAAAGGGTATGCAAGAAATGGTTCTTCTATGGCATCGATGTAAACTTCCTTTTATGCTGCGTTTACACCAACCGCGGTTGAGGCGGCAAGCGCGGGTGATTTACATGTCAATGCAAAGACGTGATTAGGCATCCTGCGACGCGGTACACGCGCGAATTGAGCGCTGCCGCGGGAAATGCACAAGTTGAAAAATCTGAACTTCGGCAGATTTTCGCGAATGTCTCGAATGACTAGAATTTCACGCGCGAGTGAACTCAAATGTTCAAGCGTACAACTTGCCGCCTCTACCGCGGTTGGTGTGAATGCAGCATTTGACACCTTTACTTTTAAGAATGCACAGAATGGAAACTTGTATTTTTTTAAACATTGCACAATTTGAGAAATAATGAGGGTATTTTTTTCAATAGCGTAAACTAAAATATTAAAAGCTGACAAAATCTGAATGCTATTTCAAATGTCTAAGCGTGGAGTATTGAGAGTATCTGTTAGATTGATTTCACAGCATGCGTTTGAATCACCAGTGATCTTACCACTGGAGGACAGACGCCTCTATTCTTGTGATCTGCCAGACTTTGTATTATGATCTGTAAACTGGCTCACACAGACCGTGCAAGAGCCAGGTCACACCATGCTCCTGTTAAATGAAGAAATCATTGTTTCATCAGGACGTGATCGTGCCAGAAACAGTTCATATGGAACGCTCTGGAAGAAGCAGTCAGTGCATACCATCAATCAATCCAAACATGGAGTATGTGCACTGAAGCACCACTGCCAACTTGGTAAGGTCACATGTGTATGTGTGTGTGTGTGTGTGTGTGCATGAGTGTGTGTGTGCAGTTTTTATATCAATGAAAGATTTTTGTAAACGAACCATTTGATGTTTAGATGACATCAGTGTTAGAAACGTCTGCTTTCACCTTCAGTACCACAGGTGTTGATCTCCTGAAGAAAAGCAATGGCCTGCAAATGTTATGATGTTTTTTTGAAAGTTTCATTCAACTGAGAAACTAAGATCCAAAAATCCTCTTTAGACTTGGAAACTTAAAAATTGAATAAGGATGAATTGGAATACTCTCAACCTTAAAATATGTATATTTTCCAATGTTGGATTTTCATAGCTACACTGCAAAAAAGAAGGCTTTATTTCTTAGTATTTTGTCTTGTTTTCAGTAAAAATATCTAAAAAATCTTGATTTTCTTTAAGCAAAATTACCTAGCAAAATATGTCTAGTTTTTAGACAAAAAAAAATATAAACTTTGAGTAAATTAGTGCCTAAAACAAAAAATCTGCCAATGGAATAAGAAACTGTTCCTGGAAATAAGTGTACTTTTTTTCATACACACTTAATTGAAGAAAAATGTTCTTATTCTATTGGCAGATTGTTTTATGGAAAAATTCACTTAAATTTTATATGTTTTGTCTAAAAACAAGACTTATTTGGCAAGGTCATTTTGCTCATGAAGAAAATACATCTTGGTTTAAGAATTTAGATATTTTTACTGAAAACAAGACAAGAATACTAAGTAAGAAACTCGTTGTTTGCAGTGCAATGAAAAAACAAATTGTGTCTTAAACTGCAAAAAATGATTTTCAAGAAAAAATGTCTTAGTATTTTTGTCTTGTTTTCAGTAAAACATCTAAAAATTCTTAAATTAAGATGCTTTTTCTTTGAGGAAAACAACCCAAGAAAATGAGTCTAGTTTTTAGACCAACAATATCAAATTTAAGTGATTTTGTGCATAAGACAAGCAAGAAAATCTGCCAAAGGGTAAGCACATTTTCTTGAATTAAGTGTTTAATCAAAATGTTTAAGATTTTTTTGCTTACCCCACTGGCAGATTTTTTTTTCTTGTTTTATACACAAAATCACTTAAATTTGATTTTTTTTTCTTGGGTCGTTTTGCTCATCAAGAGAAAGTATATTAATTTAAGAATTTTTAGATATTTTTACTGAAAACAAGACCAAAAAATAAGACTTTTTTTTCTTGAAAATACATTTTTGCAGTGTAGTTTTAACAAACATACCTTACTTGTGTGCATCCTGAGGCAAAACAAAGGGCACTGATGTATTTTAAGATATGTCATTGCAAGTTGTTTTTAGTTTAGACAGCTCTAACATTTATTTTAGTCTAGGACTAGTCTAATCCCTGTCCAGGAAACCGCCCCAAAGAGTTCATACTAATACCTCAAAAGTGCATAATGGTACCTGAGGGCACATATAAGAACCTTAAAGGTACATATTGGGTGCAAATGTTACATATCTGTCCCTAAATAAATCCATTAGATTGGGTGTAACCATTAGATACTAATAACTTTAAATACAATGTTTGGACTCAATTTAAAGTAGCCTGTACGTTTATTTGTGTCATGTGTTATCAACATTAAGTTCCTGGCATCATATGTTGGGCAGATGGACATGCCCATCTGTGCTTATCCTACGACAATGGCCATCTCCATCGTCCAGTTCAGGACACTGCATGTGGGCATCGGCACTCCTGCTTCAGTGTCACAGTGCCACAGCGTTGGCATAATGATTTTATGCCAAAGTGTGGCATAAGGACAACATGGCAGATAGGAGGGATTGGCTAAATTTAGAGCAGATCTAATGATGACCCTCCAATAGATCGGTCTGTGAAAACAGCGCCTTCCAGTGGACTAAAACTATGTTTGCATGGTTAAACACACATAAAAGGCTCTCGGCCAGGTGATATATTATACAGGTATGCAGTTTTACATTGTGATAACAATTAGCTAGTTTTCCAGCTAAAATACTTGCTGAAAGTGAGTATTAAACAAATACATACTGTAGACATATATCCATATTAAACTTTTGCTCTGGATCTATACATCAAATCATTTTGATATCAAATTACATGATTCATTAAAAACCAGCAGTGGGATCTTTCAATAATTGTGCTGCATAATATTCTGTATGTCAAGTTCATCTGTAATTCACTAAACAGCATTATTTTGTCTTCCTGTAATAGCAGTCAATAAAGCTACAGTTTCAATGCAAGCAAAAATATAATCATAACATGATAAGGTTACATTTGATTGATTATGGAAAACTAAGACAAATCCTGGAGGTGAGTTGGGTTAAGAAGATTTGCCATAGTAAACGGAAGAGTGTAGCATATGTTTATTGAAATCTTTATCACTATAAATCTCCAGAGAGGACAGACCATGAATAGCGGTCTTCATGCATGCAATATGTAGGTTGCAACCTTTGCATTCACCCCTGGATCAGGTCCAAACTGCCCACGTAGAGCCGCTTACCCTGGGGTGACTAACAGACAGGCCCTTATTAATCTCATTCAGCCTGGGCGAGTTTGCCAAAGAAAAAACATTCATTATTCAAATACAGTATATAAGTGTTGCACTAATATTCCCACAGCAGGGGACTGGAATCACAGGAACAAACTGTAATGAAAACCAGAGGCACTGCATCCACCGCTGAACAGAACACATTTACAAATAACATGAGGTACTTTACCGATTCAAATAATCTTTTAACTATATTGAAGGTTTGGATGCATTTAAATTACATAAGTATATGATCAAAGTGTCTGAAAAAAGAAGCATATGCATTGAACATATGTATAATGAAATAATACAATATATATTTATATTTATTAGGGATGGACTGATAGGATTCAATACCAACCTTTGGCCAGTTGCAATACCAATACTTGTTACTTGAATGCATGCTTTTAAAATGGAAAAAAATGTTAAAAACATGCATTAGAAATACTTTATTGCTGGATTTACATTTTTATTTATTCATTAGCAGATCCAAAGTGACCTAAAAATGACAGAGCATTAATGACCAACATTTGTCTAAATGTTGGTGCATCATCAAATCATTAATTATAAGATTCATAATTTATTATAAGGCACTAATTAGGATAAAAAATAAACAAATTACAATCACATGGTCAGAAAAATGGTCTAAAAAAGCTGTCACTGCATGGGACAGTGCCCTTTAAAAAGTTCCTAATATGTACCATTTAAAGTAATGATGTATATTTGGTAGCAGTATGTACTTTTGATGTAGTATGCAGTCTTTGTACCAATATGTTCCTCTGTTATACTAAAACAGTATGAGTTTGAGCAAATGTGTACTTTTTGAAAAGGTAAAAGTGACAGCTAGGGACCTTTTTTAACCATTTTTTTCTGACGGTGCACAGTGATGCAACTAAAGACAAGAATCCATCCAAACCAGGCCTATGACACTGAAAACGAATATAAAATATTTTAGTAGAGTATAAAACAACCACAACCCATATACTGTTAGACAATTACAGGCCTGTCTGTAAAATCAATTCTAAAGTCTCAGAATCTAATGATGAGATCAGGAGCATCAAAGTTTGATTTCACATTAATTTCAATCTTTAACAAGACCATACTTAGTCAATATTAAAGATACCAAGATTATATTTTACAGAATGTTCTTTACATTTATATAAAATGATTTTAACTACAGGCAGGGCTGGAGTGGGACTTGTGACGTTAAAACAGTTATGATCAGTCTTAAAGGTGAAGCGTGTAATTTTTAGAAGGATCTCTTGAAAGAAATGCAAAATAATATACAAAACTATATTATCAGTGGTGTATAAAGACCTTTTAAAATTAACCGTTATGTTTTTATAATCTTAGAATGAGATACACCGAGGGTCCCCTTAAATGAAAGTCGCCATTTTGTGCCACCATGTTTCTACAGAAACCCTTAACGGACAAACTTTTTAACTAAGTTGTCTCGGCCGATGAAATGTTTGTCCGATGGTGGCTATTGTAGCTTCTTTATGCATTTCAAAAGCAAGGGTTGGGCAGTGGACTGAGTTGTTGGTTGCAATTCGCAACCTCACCACTAGATGCCGCTAAAATTGACACACTTCACCTTTAAAGAAAAAAAATTCATGACTAACTTTTAAGACTAGTCTTAAACTGTTATGCAGCCGGCCACTGGAGTTTCATTTTTTAGACCGGCCCATGCACTTTAGTCCATGACTGACTATATTAAAATAATATCATTAAATCCTCAGTTGCCTATATAAGTCTGCAATAGTGCACTGTTCTCTGCAGCCTTGCAATTCGTTTTATTTTTCAAAACTATCATTTCCAATTCAGTGCAAATACAGTAGTCTAAAACAATTATGATTTTTGACTAATCGTGCAGCCCTACTATAAAGTATTTTAAAAGCAACACTATGTAGTTTCCATGTAAAAATGACTTACAGCTCCCCCATGTGGTTGAAAAGCGCAACAGTGCCTGGTATCAGACACTCTTCTGCAGGCAGGGGGAGGGGCGGGGCTGTGTGCTCTACCCTCCACCACCACTTTCAGAGTGTGCTTGTAGCAGCTAGGAGGCTGCTCGGGTTGCAGCAACAGTACAATTTGTCCAGTTAAAAGTTCTATCACTGAAATAATTTTAGAGACATTATTTAAAGGTAAAAAAACTACATAGTGTTGCTTTAATATTATTCAATTAAACTTATTCAAAAACTACTGAAAGGGAACAAATGTCTTTGTGTTTTCCCCTAAATTTTTTATATTATTAAATGGTGGGTCTTGAGATACCTGTTGGGTTGAAAAAGTTTGGAAACCCCTGATAAACAACACAAAAGCAAGATTGATTAAGTATGAAGGGAATACAGATGGAAAAAATAAAAATCCTTATCTTAATCTGTTTAGATCCTGTATATTGTCAAATTAGGGGCTCTATCTTACACCCGGGGCAATGCAGCGCAATGCGTGACGCAAGTGTCTTTTGCTAGTTTCCACCCTGCGCAATTATATTTTTCACGTTGTTTAAATAGCAAATGCATTTGCCCCCCCTTTTCCGTCCATGGGCGTTCTGGTCTGAAAACGAGGTGTGTTCAGGCGCATTGTTGGTGCATTGTTATTTTGAGGCAACTAAAATAGACTACACCATTGACCAACAAAAACCTGCTCTAAAGTCTAAAGTCAATGGCGCAATATGTTTTTTTGTTATTTAAAGAGCGCATTAGTAATAAACGGGACGACAACGCGGGTTTGCTTAACACATACATGAATGCGCAGCAGCACAAAAACGCTTTTAAATATGAAAGATTAAAGGATTGAATGTAAAAGATGACTATTGAGTCTCTTGGACATAAATGAGGACTAATTATGAGACGTTAGAAGGCATAAAGAGCTGCTTCACCTGTAGCCTGGTAAGTAAATAAATGCTTTGCTTTAAACAAATGCATCTGTTTTTAAATGTTTTTTTTTTTAAATGCTACCTCACGGATGTATTGTATATGATGACTCTGTACCTGTGGATATGGTGAGATGAGAAGCATTTTTAAGAAATGCTTAAAAAAACTGACGCTGTCCAAGTGCTGAACCTTGCGGAGAGCCGTTTGTAAATTCTTTATCTCCTGTTTGTAACAAATAAAGTATTTTTACAGTACAAACCTTTTCTTACACTATTTTTTGATGATATTGGATAGCCATTTAAAGCAATTAAAAGCCTGCTTTTTTACTTCCATGACTAAATGAAAACGGGTTTTAAAGGTTTTAATGAAAAAATAACAATTTCAATACAAGTGTAAAACAACACAATTACTTAACATTAATCTTTAACTGGGGATCTTCTTCCTTCACTTAGTTTTTCAGTTTACAAAGTCTGTCATCTAAATAGGGATTAGACATAGCGCCAAGGCAACTTGCTTTTAAGGGGGATGAGAGCTGAGACTCTCATTGGTTTATTGCATCTAAGCCCAAAAAACTCCCATTAATCATTAAAAAATAGGACCAACCCTTTTCGACCATGCACTCGGCGTGCACACCATTTTTCCCGTCATTAAATTAGCAAAAGTGGATTCGGACACGCCCATTTAGACGTTGTGCTAACGCGCTTGGATCGTTAAAATAGGGCCCAATGTATGGTAGGCCTCTCCTGTTTAAAAAAGAACAAATATATGAAGGACTTTCAACATTTTACTTGAGAAAACATCAAATTGATATGAAACATAGTTTTTCCCCCCAATAAACTGATGAGTTTTGCATCAAATAGATTTGTTACTCTTGATGATGAATAACTATTCATAAACGATTCATTGTTACATCTATGACTTAGATTTAAACAAATCTGATTTGTAGATATTTTTCTTTTAGAGGCCGTTCGTATCAAGTCGCGCTCAAGTTTTTTTAAATCGAAATGCGCTGCAAGTGCACTTAAATATAGACACGTCTAAAACAAAACTTGTGGTCACAGAGGAGCACTTTGAAAAGCAGAAGAAAGCGATGCGTCCTGCGTTGTCCATGCATTTAGATGTTTATGGACCCTAACGCAAGAATTACTCCGTGGTCGGGCACAGTCAACTTGGGCATAAAGCGGTGAGGACATACCACCCGCAAATTACGTGAATGGGGCTGCTGTTAGTGCTGGCAGCATAGGGATAGCAACCTTCAACCTGGTGGCATGATAACACTGGCCAACGTGGCAAAAAAAAACAGACCGGCACACCGAGAATTCTCCCAGTCCTCTCTATAGACAATCCGGGCCTGACTATTGGTCACGATAGTTAAAATCATCTATAGGTCAGTAATGATTTTAAATGTTTTACAGATTGGGTCACAATTGTGGGTTACAATCCTTCGTAATGGACTACCAAGAAAACTTTGTTCTCTCTTTGTTCTTCGGATGTGTGTTATGATTCATTAAACCTGGAGCTGGACCTTATATCATGGATTCGAAACATTGAATTCCTGAGAGATTTACAGGAGACCAAATCTCCTCCTTGTTCTCGGAAGCAGCAGTTTTTATTCCACCTAATCAGAGCCGAAACCATTGTGCACCCTTAGCTGGTCTTTCTGCAGAAGCTTCTCCATTCCACCATAATGTCTTTAAAAACTGAAAAAAGTGCTCCAACAGCAAATGAATGATGGGAGAGGAAGGAATGGAGCAGGAACAGCCAAAATAATAATAACTCCCCCCTGCTCTGGATTAACTTGTCAGACATTCTCTTTCCTTCTGAGTCACTCCATCTTATGAAAGATCTGCCAACCTCTTGATGCTTTGAAGTTATGTCTGTTTTCCAAACTGTCAGAGCCCATCCCACCCTGCTTTGGCTCTTGTCTGCGCTCGGTGGGCCAAAATCTGTGCGGCCTCATTATAGTGAAATGGTCGATAATCACAGCAGCGTGAGCGCAGGGAAATAAAACCAGGAAGCGAATCGTGATCCTGCTCTGTGGGCTGACATGACTCTGTCCAATGTTCCTGGCCAGCTAGAGACTACCAGAATGAAAGACAAAGGTACAGTATGTTGTCATCCCAAACATATTTTCTTTACTCGCTGCCACCATCTTTCCATCTGGAGAGCACGCAGTAATCATGAAGGAAATGAAAACCTTACTCAGGAGTGCCATTATTCACTGATGTCAAACACGGCGAGGGGACGATCTGACAGTTTGCCAGTTTTTATATCTGTTAAACATCTGCTCCAGCATAGCAAATTAACTTTCTCAGATGATGTTTTTTTTTTTTTTGTATAATTAAGCATGAAAAAAATGTTATCAGGTTGTTTTGTGTGACAAGATTCCACAGCTGCCCTGAGCATCCTCGCAGACATTTTTAAGGTGGATGTTTGCCTTGAATAAGAGTTAATGTTCTCAGCAGCAGCGAGTGATTTTGTGATTTACAGGAGGCCTGAGCAGTTAAACAGGTTTGAAAGGATGAGGCTTCTGGGAGTGACTCAAAATAAAAAAGGTCACTGAAACACAAGAGCAGGAGTTTTCAAACTGGGGTCCAGGGTTGCTTTGCCCCTGTGACGTGATCATTGTAAGTTTATGTATGACTCACTTTGTACGAATTCATATGAATTAGCTTGTAAAATATGTACAAATTCCATACCTGTCAACCCTTCTGTTTTTTTTTTTCCGGGAATCTCATGTATTTTGCCATTCTATTCCGCTATCATCCCTTTTAAATATTTTCTCATTTAACCATTTTTTTCCACTATCATCCTGTTTAAATATTTTCTTGTATTTATCCCGTATTTTACCATTCTGTTCTGGTGTTATTTCTTTTAAATATTTTCCCGTATTTCTCTCGTATTTTGCCATTCTGTTCCGCTGTCATCCTGTTTACATATTTTCCTGTATTTCGCCCGTGTTCTACCATTCTGTTCCATTGTCATTCCTTTTAAAAATTTTCCCGTATTTCTCCCGTATTCTACCATTCTGTTCCATTGTCATTCCTTTTAAATATTTTCCCGTATTTCTCCCGTATTCTACCATTCTGTTCCGCTGTCATCCCGTTTAAATATTTTCTCGTGTCTCTCTCGTTTTTGCCCTTCTGTTCCGCTGTCATCCCGATTAAATATTTACCCGTATTTCTCCCGTATTTTGCCATTCTGTTCCGCTGTCAATATTATATGATCAGCATGTATGTACATGTTTGTATTTTTGAGAGAAAAATGTTTATGCGTGGTTTTTGAAAAAGCTAAATTTTTAAGTCACTGATACAAGTCCACAAAACTCATTCTAAACATGTTTTCCCAAGACTTTTCAAAACAGGATCTAGTAGTCTAGAGTTTTTTCTTCAAAATGATGTGAAAATTATCATTCACATAAACCAATATATTGATTTACAATTTCTAAGACACATTTGCTTGGGAAAGGCCGTATGCGTAGAGGCGGGAAAGCTCCTGAATAATCAGTGATTGACAGCTGAGGAACAAAAGAGTTGAATAATGAGCCGCATAATGAGCCTTGTGGGGATGTTCAACAGGAATGTAACTCTCTCTGTAGTAAAACCATGATAAGGTTTACTTGGGAATTTATTACAAAAAAAATATATATATAATTTGTGTATATATAGAAATATATAGAAATATTTTAAAAACCATAGTAATCATAGTAAAGGTACTGTTTTGGAAATCGTAAAAATGAACACAGAGTTGTTTGGTTGGCCAGCGAGAGGTTTACTTTTGTGCAGTAAAAAAGCTCAGAAGAACTGCCTATCGTTGTCTGCATGGGCGTAGATTTAGGGGGGACGCTAGGGACATGTCCTTACCAATATTCAGGGAAGACTGAATTGTCCCTAGCAATAATTTCGACCAAAATTAATCTGTATTAATATATAACCACTGAGGTCCGTCTTATTCTTGTGTTTTCTATTTTTTACTTATTATATTTTTTTCAGGAATCATTTAAATGATATTAAAAATCT
Organism: Misgurnus anguillicaudatus; assembly: GCF_027580225.2. NCBI lineage: Eukaryota > Metazoa > Chordata > Actinopteri > Cypriniformes > Cobitidae > Misgurnus > Misgurnus anguillicaudatus. Next base: position 35,732,332 of record NC_073347.2, read on the forward strand.
TTTGCAATCCCGTTCTGTAAAAATAGCACTCTATGTGGTACACAAACGGTTAACAGCTTTCGTTCTCTGCAATACCCGCCTCAGTAACTCACATCGCTAATATGATTGGCTTTGCATTTCTTTAGTCCCGCCTCTCTAACTCACAATGCTAATATGATTGGATTACCATTTCTTGAGTCCCGCCTCTCTAACTCACATTGCTAATATGATTGGATTAGCATTTCTTGAGTCCCGCCTCTCTAACGCTTGTCTCATAACTCGCTACTTGTGATAGGATGGTTTCACTTTGTACAATGCGCCAAAGTTCACTCAACAAGACGCGCGTGATTATTCGGGCTACAGGTAAGTGAGGAAGAAAGTATTATTATACCCACTGGAACTGTTTCATGCACAAAATACGGAACAAGTTGTGTCACATAATGATTCAAAAACAGTGTTTTCACCAATACACGACAATCCCATGTTAACCTGAGGCGTTGCAAACGCGTGTCAACCTTTTATAAATGGGGTAGCAAGGTTATTTAGGGGGTCCCTAATCCATGAAAGAAAATAACCCCAACATGGTAAAAACATGAATTCATGTCATGATTGCTGAATAGTTTACATTACTGCACTGTGGTTTTTACTTGCACAGATGTAGACATAATGTAAGGTTGCATTTGAAACTTAAACTATTTTTTTCACACTGATTAACTGTCTGTTAATGAAAAGAAGATTTAATGTGAACTACAGAAACATTAATAAACGTTGTTCAGGAAACAGCATGATATACATACACCTACTTCAACACTGGGATTTTTTTGGCAAAATTAAATTAAGAATTAAATATTAATTGCATATTCTTCAATGTTATAAAGTAAATATGGATTCATATATGTTGCAAAGTGATTTTCTTTTCTTTTTTGACAAAGACTTAAACAGTTACTGTTTATTAGGCTCTAGGACATAACGAATTGTTCATTATAGTACATTACATTTGGGATGGCACCGGGGGTGGCGAGTCAGATGTCACTGAGTAAAGAGCATACTGAGTTGTCTTTGTCTTGTTTTTGCAATGCGACCATTTTATTTATGTCCCCACCAATGCCAGGAGCAAACCTACGCCCTTGGTTGTCTGGACTCTTATTTGTGTTTTTGTAATCATAATAGTAGAAACACAACAAGGGACGAGCGTGTAAAAATGTATCAATGTGTGTTTACAGCCGCCGCCGCCATTCACATGTTGATCATGACAGCAGTGAATGTGTGCACACGAGAGTGATCTCTGTTTAATAAACTTGCTGTGCGGAGATGTGCTTAGACGCAACTAAATAAGGATTGTACTGTTTGCAATTGCGTATTTTATAAGAATACCAAAAAGCGCGTTGAGTTTCCTGACTCGTGTGTTTGTGTATGGGCGTTCCTCTCGCGTGAAATGTTTGACGGAAGACAAAGAAAACACTCGCGTCTGGAGATATTGACACACATACGCAAGTAAATAAGGATTTAGATGTCGTGTTTGGTGCATTCGGATGAAACAACAAGGAATGGAGAGACTGGGTTGTGGATTGTGTATCCATTGACTGCAGGAGGCACGCGTTATGCATATCTGTTTTGCATGACAATATCTGTTTTTGATCTCACTTACATAATTTAAAAGACATTCCAAGCATTATGCAGACATTTATCTTTTGTTTCTATGACAAGTATTCGTTAAGTTACAGTTAATTTTTCTGACGCGTTTCTGAAAGGACTTCACTGAGGGAGAGAGAACAAAACGCGCATCATGTTTATTTTCTTAATTTTGCGAAAAGCACAACATTCTGTTTTTATTGGGAGTGGACAGGAAAAACTAGACACTTTAACGTTTTAAATGATGTATAAATCATAACTGTATGTCCAAAATCAGCAGAGTTATCTAAGTCTCTTTGCGGAGTGAATGAAAAATAAAGAGTTTGCGGTGCCCACGCCACAGTCGACCCCAGAGTGTTAAATATTTTTCCGTATTTGTTCCGTTTTTTGCCATTTTGTTTCGCTATCATTCCGTTTAAATATTTTCCCGTATTTCTCCCGTATTTTACCATCTTTTTCCGCTGTCATCCCGTTTAAATATTTTCCCGTATTTCTCCCGTATTTTACCATTCTGTTCCTCTGTCATCCCGTTATTTTCCATTATTTCACCCGTGTTTTACCATTTTGTTCCGCTGTCATCCTATTTAAAAAAATTTCTGTATTTGTCCTATTGTTTGCCATTCTGTTTCGCTATCATCCAGTTTAAATATTTTCCTGTATTTTAATCTTTCTATAAAAAAATCTCACATAGCGTATTTGATATGTTTGCTATATTTGCCGCCAGGAAAGCAGGTGCCAGTATTTGCTGTTACATCCCACACAAACAATATCTGCTAATAAAACAAAAAAGCCCAGTGCAAAGTTACACAAAATTTTGACAGGTATAACACATTCCTGTGAGATCAGGTTGATACACACCAGAATAATAGATCACTCGAAATATGAAAATATCTAAAACACAGTAAGATAACTTAATATTTTGCTGAGTGGTACCAAACAATCAGTGGCTTCAATTGGCTTTTATCTATATTGGATTTTTAACACTGACATGACGTTTTCTCATGCATAACTACTACAAAACAAAGTGAAAACACTATATAGAAACAAAACATCACATTTTTAAAATAAATTTTTGGGTTTCATATTTTAATTCCCCAGTTTGAAACAATTATCAAATGAGATTGTAAATGAAGTGCTGAGAAAAACCCAACGTATTAAAAGTTTTTAAGCCTTCTGTTAAAGATTGGATGGATTGTGACTCTCATGCTGCTTAAACTTTGGTTTCCCTTCCAATCAGGCAGTCTTTCTTTTAAAACAGATCTCATGTAATAACCTTTAGGGCGTTTTCAGAGAAAGACAGAATGCAACATCGTCAGATTTAATAAACTTCTCTGTGTTCAAAGAAAAAAAATATTTTATATCCCAGCACAATAAGGGAAAATCTTAAGTGCACTACTCCCCTTGGTCTTTGAAGCATGTATAAAATCAAATTACTTTCGGACATCTTGCATTTAAACAAGAGCCCAGGGATTATTGGTTTTAGTAATCTTTAAAAAATCCAGTGCCTGAGGCCAGACTGAAAGAGTTTGAGACAGTTTACAGATCGCTATGTTGCTACAATTTAAACATATGATTTAAACTTTACAAAAACTCTAACTGGCTAATATGAATAAGGTTTGGGATGTAGAACACAATAAAGATGCTTCACGATGCTATAAAATAACCATTTTTTGCTGAATGGTTCCATAAAGAACCTTTAACATCTGAAGAACCTAAATAAATGTTAATAAAGGTTCTTCAGACTATAAAAAGGTACAAAAATGTTTCTCTAAGAACTTTTGACTGAATGGTTATTTGAGGAACCTTAAATAGCATCGCTGTGAAAAAAAATTGGAGTAAATATTGGAGATTTTTTTATATTTGGATAAACCCCTACAATGTGGTAAAAACAACAATCTATAAATGTTATTGTGGGATCAGTGAATATTTTGGCAGGCCAAGTACATATCTAAACAACTGACACAGCCGAAAAATCCTTGAGAGACCAGAACATTTATTTTTGGATGCTACAGCAAAACACATCACTGATCTTCAAAAGTTTCCTGATCCAATGTGCCAATCTTGGTCTTGGAATGGCTTAGTAAAGTACATTTTATATAATTTAATACCTACACCAAATTCTCAATTACTTATTATAAAAGATAATATTTTGCAGTAGGGATCAGGCATGTCAATTGAATGGTACACACAGCATTAATGTGTGACTGACCTTATTGTGTTAGTGCTGACATGCACACTTGTAAGAGAGACTCCATCACTAATGTGTTTCACCTGCAGTCTTTCCTATCCAAACTCATCTCTTCAAAAATTCATAAAGGTCCTCACGATGCCATAAAAGAACCATTCTTGGCTAAATTTGGGTCACATTAGCTGTTTGAACACTAGAGGGTGCACACTTTGTTGTGAGTTGCTTATTTTTAACGCCATTCCAGCATCGATAGTTATATTTAGGGTGAGAACCGCTTACTCTAAACACAAATTGATCTATATATGAGTTGGACAATTTGCCATTTCCAATTCATCTAATCTGCACATCCTTGGACTGTGGAAGGACACCGGAGTACCCAAAGTAAACCCACGCTGACACATGCAAACACCACACAGGAGGACCTCCAGACCAAGACTTGAACCGTGGACCCTTCTTACTGTGAGACAACGGTGCTACCCCGAGTGCATGAATACATCTACTAGATTTGAATTTTTTTTCGTTTTTCATTTTAACCAGTTTGCTTATAATCAAAATAATGGCTCAGTGTTGTGCACATTTTGAGCTTGTGACTTTAGATTCAGCATATGAAGAGTTTCGTTGCAAAACGAGATAAATCCATTTTTTTTACATTTTTGTCAAAACATGTTTATTATTATGTTATTATTTTGTTATATGTGCTACTTAGCTGTATTTAAGTTATGAAGGTTTAAATCAAAACAAACCAACTGCAGTTGAATTGACATTAATTGGAATGCACAACCAAAAAACTAGAATTCTGAACAATTAAAAAAACGGTGGTTATCTTGTTTTGCAACGAAACTCTTCATATACATTTCAATGAACAGGTTTACGTTTTTGATTTTTTGGCCAACAAAAAATCCTGACTTCTGCATTTTTCTGGCATGCATTGGAGCATGAATAATTCTAGTTGAATTATAGGTGCATTCATGTTTGATTTTTCTTTGATGAGGTTGATTTTGTCGTCAGATTTAGTAACTTGTAAAAATGAGATCACACTTGTTTTAAGTCGAAAGACGATTGCTGTTCTGTGTTGTAATTTTGAAGTCTGTGAAAGGTTGTGAAGTTGGTTAATGGGAAGAGTATGGAGTGAGAATTTATACAATGTGTATTCATATGATTTTGTCAGGGGTTTAGATGTATTGCTCATTGATCTTTGAATGGTAATATAAATAGCACTGTAAAAAATGAGAAGTTGGTTCAACCTAAAAAGTTACTTCATTTGGTAACACCTAAACATTTTTTTTAAGTTTATTAACATACAATTTTAACCTAAAGTGAACATTTAAAGAGAGAGTTCACCCAAAAATAAAAATTCTGTCATCATTTACTCACCCTTATGTTTTTCTAAACTTTTTCTGATGAACACAAAATAAGATATTTTGATAAATAATGGTAAGCACACAGTTGATGGTACCCATTGAATTACATTGTTTTTTATTCCTACTATGAAAGTCAGTGGTTACCATCATTTATCAAAATATCTTATGTTGTGTTAATAAGAAAAAATAAATTCATACAGATTTAGAACAACATGAGGATGAGAATATTTGGGTGAACTATCAATTTTAATTGAATTAAAACACTTTTTACAATGTAATAATTAAAACAAGCTGTGATTTCACTGTAAAAAGTGAAAAGTTGGCTCAAATTACTTAATTTGGTAAAATAATTTTTTAAACTTTTAGAAACAACTTCAAATTTAAAAAGTAGATTTTTTAAAAAAATTAAGTGTTACTAATTGAAGTAAAAAGTTGATCCAACTTTTCACTTTTTGCAGTGCATTACAACAACAACAGTTTACTGTGACTGAACTGTCAAGCACCAGAAATGAGAAAAACCTTGTGTCCTTCATGACAGCCGTAACTCAGATTAAGATCAACATTTCATGACCTGTGGCTGTGGGTCAATGTGAGATCTTTGATAAGATAAATATATCCCACACAAGTGATAGATGATTACATTACAATGTTAAGTTTGAGCATGGGAAAATATGTCTGGGTTTTATTGCAGTTCTTGCATTGACAGACAACTGCACGTTTAAAGATGATGGCTGAGATTTAAAAATACGACTTTGTACAAGGCTTAGCTAAAGCCAGGACCAGGCCTTAGTTAAATTGAAACGTTTAAGCATCTTTTGTAAACATGTCTAACAAAAAGACTTAACTGGTGTGTATCTTGAGACAAATCAATATTGTAAGATCTGTCAATGCAAGTTATTGTCAGTTGAGAAACCTCAAACATGTGTTTTAGTCTTGTCTGTGAAACCAGCGGTAAATCAATTATTGTCCTGCTGAGATACAAGGCACTAACTAAAAAATATTATAAAGACCTCAGACTGTTCAGGATTGTCATGTTATCACAACACTATGTGGATTCAACGTTTAGCTAATTTAGGTTTGCTAACATTTGATTTGGGATTTTTTGGGATCAATATGAATTGATCATATAGAGCTGTATAACAAATCTTCATAAATGTCTACTTTTTTGTTCCATAACAAAAATGGCAGCATACAAATTTCAGCAAATATTGCCAACATTTTTATTTTGGGGTAAACTTAATTTTTTTAACAGGCTGTTGATAAATTACTTTCACATATTTGAGATCCAAAACTAAGCTACCAATAGCTCAAATGCATCAGGCTGTGATAATGTAAGTAAAGTATTTAAATGACCTTTTTTACAGATCGTAAAATTTCCCTTTTGCATTTAGCTTTAAACGTTGCTTGAAGTATTTGACTCTAAATGTCAATATATCATCCACACCAGTTGCTGCTCTTGGAATGCATTGCATTTTGAAAGGGAAAAGACGGCCACACATCCTGAAGACAAAACATCATTTTGAAGGTGGACCACATGGCCTGCTCAGAAAAGCAAAAGAGGAAAGACCTTTCACATTTTTAATAATAGTCCTGTGTCTTCTGTAGTTCATAACAGTCTGGTTTAAGTCTCGTAAGGAAGGAGAAAAACTAGACTGGTCTGGTTTCATCCTGCACTATGTTCTGAGACATAAGGACACATAAAGACATGGCAGCTGTGATTGATCAAATGTGTTTGAAAGCATATTCTGTAATTACATGTCAGAGTTCCCATATTGATGTTAAAAAGGGACTGATCCTATTGCAGACCACTGGATTATTTCAAACTGGTGTTTTTTAGTGTTCTTGAGAAATGATTGATTCAATAGATGTTCGAGTTCATATGCCAGTATCCTGTTCTGGAGCATGATCATTTCATCTTAAATAGTGCAAGTCCTATCCAACACATGAACCTTAGCTGATTTCATGCCATAAATAACAGCTGCACCTTGGAAATGTCATGAATATCTTGCTGTATCTGTCCTATTTCCCTTCACACTGTTTATCCCCTGTAGTGGCAAGGGTTAACATGAGGTTTATCTGAAATGTTTAAAGAGTCCCTATTATGTTGCTAAAAACAACATTATTTGTGTATTTGCGATGTGTTTGGGTGGTTTGTGGTTCAAAAACACATTATTTTCCACATACCGAACATTATTGTTGTTCCTCTATTCCCTGCCTCCCTGAAACACATTGAATTTGCAAAAAGCTCATCTTTTTGAAAAGCACAGTGTACTCCAATTGGCCAGCTAACCAGTATGTTGGTATAGGCCTGAATACCTTTGATGTCAGACGAAAATGTGACACTCCTTACCATTGTTTGGAAGATTAGTGCTCAATGCAATACTGACAGGAGTTAATATCGTCTTTACATTATCAATATGAGCCGAATATGATACTGATTTATGAAAATAAACGAATCATTACTAGGCATATCTCTCTTTACCTGTTGCCATTTGTGTTTGTCCTCTTGAAAATAAATCGGTAATCTTGGCTCATTTGGCAGCATCCTCCTCCAATGCTTTTCTTTTCTTCAACCTGGCTTTTCAGCCCCTCCTGGCCTCTTCCTCCCATCCATCCTCCCTAAAACGTGTACCGTTACGGTAGGGCCACTCCAGCTATCGGTAGGCACCAGTAGCCTACCTGAGAAAAGGTTAGGAAAAGACACGCTATGGACCGAACCAACTCTATGGGAGGGGAGAACTCCCTCACATGGTACAACCCATGCAGAGGCTGTGCGAGGCGGTGTCAGAATGTGGAACATGTAAAGTGTTATTTAAGAGAAGATAGACTTACTAAAGTGACAAATAACGAAACCCTCGACCGGCCAAAAGTGAAGCGGCCCATCGGGAATTCTCCCGATTCTCCCAATTACCCACCCCGGGCCTGGCAGCCGTCATCTTAAAAGGGAGCGTTGTCAGTAAAGAGATTGCAGCATTTTTAGTTTTGAGTAAATATGTCAGTTCACACGCAAGAAAACATGTAATCAGAACTCTGAAGCCTTGCATTTTGGCCACGTGCATCAGAAGGGCGCACACATTATTTTCAAACAGCGTATGAGCTAATCTGTTTTGCGTTTTCTTGTGATTAAATATTTAAATTGGCAATACCTAAAGAACATGTGAAATGATTGTGTCACGGCCGGGGCGGACCCATCGCCGGGCGGAACCGATCTTGCACACTTTTGGTTCCGCCCTCACAGATCGTTACCTGGTGACATCCTCCCCCGCCGGAATAGTTCTAGTCCCTAGAACCGCTTCCTGTAACCCATTCTCCGTACCGGGTTGGTGGTCGTCCCCGGTTCTCCCGCTGGGGCCGTCGTGGGGGGGACACTGGGTTTACCTCAACGGGTAAGTCTTCCGGCTCCCTTGGAGCCTCCTGGATCGGTTCGTTCGCCGGGTCTACTACAGCAGGTAAGTGCTCAGGTTCCCCTGGGGCCGCCCGAACCGGTACATCCACCGGACCTCCTGGGACTACAACCCATCCTTCAATCCAAGGAGTAACGGGTGCCGGCTCCTTCGGGGCCACTTCGGTGGGTAGTGGAGGGTAGTTTGGACAGGGGCGGATCATGTTCCGATGGACTACACGATCGGGCCCGGACTTCCCTTCCGGCCGGATTGTATATACCGGCTGCCCTGGCCTCTGTTGACTCTGGACTACGTAGGGCCTGGCCTCCCACCGGTCGCTCAGCTTACCCTTTCCTGGCCACCGGTTGTCTCGCACAAGGACCCTCTCCCCCGGGAGCAAGGGGGCTTCCCGCGCCGTCCTGTCATACAGCCTCTTGTTCTTAACTCCTGCTTCCTGGATCCTTTTGTTGACCTGCTCGTAGGCAGAGCAGAGGCGGTGGTGGTGTCGCCCTACCCACTCGGTCACGTTCTCTTCCCCTTCACTCCCAGCCGTCCCTAACAACAGATCTGTGGGCAGGCGGATGTGTCTACCAAACATCAGGTAAGTGGGAGCGTACCCCGTAGTGCTATGTACACTATTATTGTAAGCTTGCAATAGATTCGGCAGAGCACTCACCCAGTTGTCTTGGCGTGTCCGGTCCAGAGTCCCCAACAAGCCCAGCAAGGTTTGATTGAACCGCTCGCACCCCCGTTCCCTTGGGGGTGGTAGGAAGTCGTGTGGGTCTTCGTGCAGCCATACAGCTGGCATAGTTCCCGGATGATCCGTGATTCGAAATTGGGTCCTTGGTCCGAGTGGAGGAACTCTGGGCACCCAAATGATTGGAAGACCGCTTTCCACAATGCGGTAGCTGTAGTACTCGCCGTCTGATCCAAGGTGGGGATGGCCCAGGCGTACTTGGTGAATAGGTCGGTCACGACCAAGATGTTCTGGAAGCGGCCCGTGGGGCGACCCAAAGTCAGGTAGTCCATTGCGACAATATGGAGGGGGGCTTTAGCGTGAATGGGGACCATCGGTGCTCGGGCCTCCTGTCGAGACTTAAACAGAATGCATCTGGGACAAGCTTGAATAAATGAACTCACAGACGCCTCCATTCCAGGCCAGTAAAAGTGTCTACGTAGTAGGGACAACGTCCGTTCCTGTCCTTGGTGCCCCATCTGATCGTGATATGCCGTCATCAGCGCCCGTACTTGGCTTGGGGGTACCACGATCTGACTGGTCTCCTCCCCCGTCCCTGGATCTCGAACGGTCCTGCACAACACACCTTCGCAGAGTTTTAATCTTTCCCACTGCCCCCACATCTTACGGCTCACCTCTGTTTGCCCCTGTCGCTCCGCGGGGGTTGGTCGTCGGCCTCGTCCAAGCCACTAACCCAGACTCCGCAGCTCACGGTCCTCATGCTGCCGGGTCCTCCACCGGTGGGGGTCCCATCCCCAACTTACAGGTACTGCCTCCTGCTGACTGCCCGGGGCTTCCACTACCCCGACCGTCAATTCCTCCTCTTCCAATCCTTCCTCTCGTTGTGTCAGGCCCCTCGGGCCCCCCCTCACCGGCAGCCGGGATAATGCATCGGCGTTGGTGTGTTCCCGCCCAGGGCGATACTGCAGCTGGTAATCATAGTTGGCTAACTGTGCCACCCACCGTTGCTCTACTGCTCCTAGCCGGGCCATCTGTAGGTGTACCAAGGGATTGTTGTCCGTAACCACCGTTACCTTGGCTCCCCAGAGGTAGTCCTTAAACTTTTCACTTAAAGCCCACTTTAAGGCCAGCAGCTCGAGTTTGAAGGAACTGTAGTTTGCATCGTTCCTTTCGGCGGGGTGAAGGCTCCGGCTAGCATAAGCGATCACTCGCTCCACTCCCTCCTGCTTTTGTGCGAGTACGGCCCCCAGGCCCAGGTTACTTGCATCTGTATACAGCAGAAAAGGTTGTGAAAAATCAGCATATGCTAAAATCGGGGCTTGTAACAGCTCTTGCTTTAGTGCCCTGAAGGCAGCCTCACACTCTGCGTTCCACTCTACTGTTGGGGATCCCCGCCCCCGTGGCCGCCCTGTTCCGACCAGCAGTTGGTTCAGGGGTTTGGCGATCTTCGAGAACCCCTTTATAAATCGCCGATAGTATCCCACAAAGCCCAGAAATGATCTCACTTGCCTTACGGTTTTGGGGTCCTCCCAGTCTCGCACTGCAGACACCTTATCAGGGTCTACGGCCACTCCAGATGCACTCACCACATGGCCCAGGAACTTCACTTCACGGCGCAGTAGGTGGCACTTCTCGGGCTGTAGTTTCAAGCCATACCTCTCCATTTCTCGGAACACCTTCTCCAGGTGATGGAGGTGGGTTTCAAAGTCTGGGGAATACACAATTACATCGTCAAGGTATACTAGTACAGACTCCATTAACTGACCTCCGAGACATCGTTGCATCAGCCTCTGGAAGGTTGCGGGAGCGTTGCAGAGCCCGAAGGGCATCCGGTCCCACTCGAATAGACCAAAGGGCGTGGTGAAGGCCGTCTTCTCCCGGTCCCGTTCCTCAACTTGGACTTGCCAATACCCACTGGCCAGATCTAGCGTGGAGTACCAAGCGGACTTGGTCAAGCTTGCCAGTGAATCTTCGATCCGAGGCAGAGGGAACGCGTCCTTTTTGGTCAATTGGTTCAGCTTCCGGTAGTCCACGCAGAACCTCCATGCCCCTGTCTTCTTTTGGACCAACACTATAGGGGCCGCCCATGGGCTGCTACTCTCCCGTACGATCCCTTGCTCCAACATACCTTGCAACATGGTTCTCACTTCCGTGTATAAGGTGGGGGGTATCGGACGATACCGCTCCCGACTTGGTCCGGCTTCTCCCGTGGGGATACTATGTCTTACCACCGTAGTGCACCCATAATCCTCGTCGTGGGTGGAAAATACGTGTTGCCATCTCCTAAGGAGTTCTTGTAGCTTTTCCGCCTGTACTCGTTCTAGGTCCTCCCCTTGTAAGGAGTCGCCCGTCAAGTGGCTCGGCATCCTCTTCTCCTTCGTCCTAGATGCTCCCTCGGCCTGTGTTAAAGCCACTTCGACCACTGCGGGGCATACCTGGCGGAAACTCTGGCCCACACTATGGCTTCGCTCCTTGCTGGCACGGATAGTGCAAACCGGCATGCTACTCGCCCGACTTCTTCGCGACTGCCTTGGATCTTGGCCATCTGTACTCGGCGGCAGTCGGCCACTACACGTTCCCAGCCCGGCCGTTCGGCCCTCGGTATTTTCTGTACGGGCCTAGCCCGAAATAGCTCCTCCCAGCACTCCGAGAGATGCCGGCCGAGGCAGTGATCCTGAACAATAATAATCCCCTTCTGTGGCACTTGTACTCCGTAGAGCTCGAGGTCCGTGAGCCTGTAGCCAATATAGGGAATCTCTAGCCCGTTCGCCCCCTTCAGGGTAAGCCAAGGAGCTTCAGCTTCGTGTACGGGTTGGGCTCCAAACAACTCGTGGGACAGGCTTTCGGAAAATAGGGTGACCTGGGAGCCAGTGTCGACCAGGCATCGTACCGTAGTACCACATACTTGCACCTCAACTGTCGGGCTAAGCCCGACCATCCTGTCCCTGGACTCCATTCTTCTCGGGGGGTCTACTTGGGGGGCTCCGACCACATGACCCACTGTGGCTGGTCGTCCTAAAAACCCCCCTCGGAGGCTCTTCGTGGGCCGCATTGCCGGCTCACATGGCCAGCGGTCCCACAGCGGTTGCAGATTGGTCTCCCCTGCTCGTCCCACTCGAACCTGGGCCGATTTGCCTGGTAGGGCCGCCTCGTCGTGTCTCGGCCTCGTTCAGAGTACACCCGGTCTCGAGGGGTGGGGCCTTCTTCTTTCCTACCCGGCCCTAGGCGCAGCTCTCCTACCAGGGTTTTAGTCAACTCGGCCATCTGGTCCCGCACATCCTTCAGGAGCTCCATTTTCAAGGCTTGCTTCCAGTCCGCTACTTCGGGGGCCGTCACCGGCGGGCCACTCACGGCTGCGCATACGGGGGCCTCCTTCATTTCCGCCTGATCACCTTCCAGGGCCATTGCTTCCTTCTTCAGATCGTCGAACGAAAGGTCGGGGTCTCTTCGGAACTGTACCCTTAGGTTCTGACGCATGGGGCCCTCTCTTAGCCCTAGCAGAAACTGATCTCGCAACAGGGTCTCTTCGTCTCCCAACCCATGGTCTCGACGCTGTTGCAGGCGAGCGTACTGCTCGCGAAGTTTCAAGGCGAAGACTCGGATGGACTGGTGGGGGCCCTGTTTACAGTTAAAGAACTGTGCCCATAGGACGGCCACAGGGGTGGTGTCGCCGTATTGGTCGGCGAGGAATTGAAATATGGACTGGGCGGTGGCTCGAACGGCTTCGGGGGCAGCTTGTACTTCCCGCCAGGCCTCTCCTTCTAATGAGTTCAACACAAATTGTTGTTGCTGGGTGGCGCTCCGCCATACTTCTGCACCCAGGGATTCCCTAGGAATATGGGCATGGCACGGGGTGGGGCTTCAGGCCTCTCAGGTACAACACGGGGTGGGGCTTCGGGCCTCTCGGGCACTACACGGGGTGGGGCTTCGGGCAAATCGTCGTCGGCCATTGGAGGGCCTTGGTCGCTCAACTCGAGGTGGAACCCTGCCGACTACGCCAAATCTGTCACGGCCGGGGCGGACCCATCGCCGGGCGGAACCGATCTTGCACACTTTTGGTTTCGCCCTCACAGATCGTCACCTGGTGACAATTGCTTTTGCTTTCTTTGAGACAACGCAGTGACAGGTCTACGCTGTTCCTGCTCCCGTCCTTTGAACTTTGAAGATCAACCAAAGATGATTCAACTAATAATGCTCACTTGTGATTGGGTATATGTTACTTCACTCAAATGTAAGTAACAAACCAAAAACATGGGCGGGAATGATTGCGACGAGTCGAAGTATGTGGGACATGTATTCACGTGTCTCCCATGTATTCTACGTCCATGGTGTTTCCAAAAACAACTAAGGAAAATAAAACGTATACCAGTTGAAATCATTTACCTGCTACCAATTAATTTGTTTTGTGGACAATATGCATCGACTGAAAGGGTTCATGAGGTTTAGATGTGATTTATGTATCTGGTGACTCTTTGACCAGCTTTGTATCATGCTTGTGACCTTATATAATGTGCAATTGAAGTTTTCATTTGTCTGGTTTCTTACGCCAACGTGTCCTTGATTCACCTGGCAGTTATAGGAACCGGAAAAACTTCAGGAATAAGAAAGTGAGAAGGAAACATTTGACATAAGTAATAAAAAAAGAATGAGGTTTAGTCCCGCTGGTAAAGAAAACCAGATGAGATCTGCTAGGCATCTGCAGATTTTCAGCAGAGTGGCCTAACATTTGCATTTAAACTCGTAACAGAATATGACAGCGACGTATAGAAAGAAGATTCTTCAAACACATGCCCTAAATGTTTGACTACTTTTGTATGAGTAGACATGAATTCTGCAGGCCACATTTCCACATCTGAACCATTCAATAATGACAAAGAGAGAAAATAATTTTCCACTCATAATTCCAGCAGAGTTTCGACAGACTGCAGGAGAACAGAGCCAATTACACGGTTTGGGAGGTCTGATAGCCTCCTTAACAGAATAATTCACACAAAAATTTAAATGTTCTCGTGTCATTTACTGAAATTCATGTCGTTCCAAACTCTGCATGATCTTTTGTTTCTCTTGGCAGGGGTGTAGATTACGCGGGGGACTTTTTATAAAAAGTTAATTCATCCCCCGTACTTTTTTATTGGAATGATGTGTTCACGACATGTTGAGGTCTTAATAGAGCGATGTATATAAATGCAGAATGATTTAAAATTCAAAGAGATTAGAGAGTCTATACACTGAAAAAAATTATTCATTGAATTTAATAATTTTTTTAAGGTAGGTGGTTGCAATCAATTTATTTAAGCTACATTTAAACAAAAAAGATTAGTAAAGTAATATAAAATATAAAAATTGTATTTAAATGTAGCTTAAATAAATTGACTGCAACCACTTACCTTAAAAAATTTGATTAAATTCAATGAATCATTTTTTTCAGTGTACATGACGTTCACTTTTCCATGGCAATCAGTCACTCACTCGTCACGTGACATCATCATCAAATGCCCTTTATCCAAAATTCATAAGCCCTGTCCCAAGTGAACTTTCGGTCTCATGACCTTAAATTGCGTACCCTCGCTTAGTCTACAAGTATGTAGGGTTTCCCATTTGTCATTTTTATGCTCCAAAGTGTGCTCATCAGCACCCCCTTTGCATCCGTGATGCAAGCACTTTACCATCCAAGAAGTCTCTGCGAAAGAGCAATCAGACGACGGATGAAAGGAGTCTACACTGATGGGCAACTTCTCTTCCTATTTCCGGCGTGATGCTCGAGTCTGTTCCAAAATATGACTCCGGTGTGTCCTTGTGGACTAGTGTCAAGGGTCCCTAAAGTCTACACTACGTGATGTCATTAAAGTGTGGACTCTGAGGAAGTCCACAAGTCTGGAGTGTGCAATTTGGGACAGGGCCATAAAGGTTGCAATGAGTTAAAAAAAAACTCTTCACTCGGTTTTTTTTAGAAAAAAAGAAAAGCAGTGCAAGTTGGCATGTGGTATCTGAATTGTGTTGCATGATGTTGAGTAACTCTGCCTGTTGCTCTTGTTGAATTATTAGCAAGTTTGATGGAAATGGAAACAAAAGCTGCTTGGACAAACTTTCACTTATTTTCTGGGTATCTTCCTTGACTCTTAACGTCTTTTGTTTTATAAAAACCCTTCAATTAAGAATAAAGATAATATTGAACTGAGATTTTACAGCGTTTACAGGGCGTTTAACTCTACATAATATAATTCAATCAAGTATGATGATAGGAACGATCTTAATTGATGGGGTGCTAATAATTTGTCATTTTTATGTGTTGTCAAGAATGAGCAAGAAACATACAGCCTAGGTTTGTCAGGGCAGAATCAGTATGTCACACAAGAAAAAGAAACTTCACAGGTGAGAACAGATGTGGCTTTTAACACCTAGCTGCTATTGCCATTTTTTACATTGTATAAAATCTATTAAAGGACAAGTTTGGTATTTTACACTTAAAGCTCGGTTTTCAGATTGTTTATGATGAAATAGAACGGTTTTGACTGAAATTTGGACATACGATGCTGTCCCGAGTGTGTGTTTGTTCTATCACCCCCCACCTCTACAAATGGTGTATAGGTGCACTGGAACAATCCTTCCTAAAATGCATTAAATTTTCGTTTACAAAGAGGTGAAACTCACCGAGTGGTCAGGGGTGTTCACTGATATGCTCACACAAATATCGCTGCAAAAGACGCATTCCAACAGGTTTTATCGTAGTTTTGTCCAACTCCATTGACTTGTATTAGATGTGCTGTGAGGTACGGTATTACTCCGCGCCGGGAACCTTCTTTGTATTCTTGCAATTGGCAAAGGTGGATTATCGCCACCAACTGGGCTGGAGTGTCTATTATTCAAGCTCTCAACGGAAGAATAGGAAATAGAATAGGAAAAATAGGTCCACAAGTTTACAACGAATGCTAAAACACCTGACCACTTGGTGAGTTTCACGTCTTTGTAAACGAAAGTTTGATGCATTTTAGGAAGGATTGTTCCAGTGCACCTATACACCCATTGTAGAGGTGGGGGGTGATAGAACAAACAAGGCGAGACTTACATCACTATAGAGGCCATATTAAGTGTTGCATTGTCCCCAATTCATAGTAGAGTGCTCAATCTTGTTTTAACCAATTTCTTGTCATGCGCTCAAGCTTGCATGGACCCCAGAATTTTGTGGAGCAAAAATCTTGGCATGGTTTGAGAACATCCCAATGAGCATTTTGTGTGCAATCTGACCTTGACCCAAAGTATTGGCAACCCTTAAATATTTGTCATAACTTTTGTTTTGTCTTCAACATCTTAAAATGTAGTTTTTATCCATAAGTTTTTTGGGAGCGACGTACACAATGTCACAAAAACAATTATGGTCTTAAGAAAATGATGTTAACTGCGCACTACCAGATGAACCTTAAAATAAATACTGCAGCATTAACAAAATTCCTTTATGGATCTCCCGTGTATAATTTACACACCGTGAGAGAGGAGAGAAGGTGTGAGAGTGGTCAATGTGGACATAGGGCATATGGGTTACAGAAAGAGTCAATAATTCACATGGTTTGCACCCTGGTGTGCTGGCAAACTCTTAGGGAAACTATGAGTCACATGAGAGGAATCTTGAGGCAATTCATGAAGATGAACTGCCAGGTTCCTCTACATCTCATGCAGTGGTTTCTTCACATGGGTTACACACACACTGGGCAAGTGCAACATGGCAGCGATAGCTGATAATCACAAACTTAGAGCGGATTTCACTATGAATTGTACATGTGGATAGCGCTGTGTGTTTATGTTGTCTTATCAGCTAATTCACAAAACAAATTATGAGATGACAATGACAAAGAATGAATAACAAAGTTATTGTTAAGTGACAAAAGTCATTTCATTTTAAAGCTCCCATAACACACGCGGTTTCTCATCTTATGTTAATCTTACCTGCAGTATAGAGTAATATTACATCCTTCTTATCTCCGAATAGTCTTTAGTTTTATCAGATTTATAAAAGATCAGATCTAGCGAATGTTTTCAGGAAACCATGACCCCGTCGAGGATTACAGCAGATAAAGAGCAAGCAATACACAAAAAACTTATCCCACTATGGATAACTTATGATTCACTACATGTTTGTGTCATTTACATAATATGCTTTTATATGCCGATTTCCAAGATAACACAGAAGCAACTTTACTTACCACCTGACCCAACTGGGACTTTTCAAAGAAATCCAGTGTTAAACAAACAACACACATGCAAAACTCCAATGCTACCCTAGATAAACAAACTATATCCACTGTTTCCATAAGGCTTGGAAAGCTGAACAATACTTTTTTTCCCTTACATCCAAAAACACACTTCATTCTTGCCATTGTTGAGTCAAAGTTGTCACATGCAATGATGTCTGTGACTTCTACTCGAAGGAATAATGCTAATGAGCGTTCTCATCGTTGATTGATTGATGTGTGGGCGTGCTTTTCTGGGGGAAGTGCCCATAAAAGGAATATGATGCGAAACGGGTACCCATGTTCGAAAAAAACTTTCCAAAACTTGTAGGAAAGAAAAAGCGTGAGTTTGCCCAGAGATTTTGACACTTTGCATTTGTTTAGCATGAGGATTGCAACTCTTTAACTTTGTTAATAAGTCAGAATACATGAAATACGGTTACCCCTCCACCAATAACGTACACCGGGGTTTTCCAAACTGGGGTTCATGGTTCACAGAAGTATTGCAGGGGGTTTGTGAGTTGAGGAAAACATGTATTACAAAATAAACCATAAAAATGTAAATAAATAATTGTAAAAGAAAAAATTTAAATATCTACTTACTAAAAAAAGAAATGTATTTTATTTATTTATTCTACATGTCATGTGACCATTACGCAGTACAATAAATCAGAAAACTACATTGTTTTTCATTGCTCTATTCGCCAAGTGTATTTGGCCACAGTATAAGAAACAATCGCGCAAATCCATCTAGGGTTTACACATTGAGATATCTGATCCACGAAAGGAATGGGGCAAAGGGATGATCATTTCCATAATTTACTGTCTTGACTTTCCTGCTTTTTGTTTAATATATATGTTTTTGATAGTCAGCTTTATATCATAAAATAATCCTCAAAGCTATGGGCCGTTACGGCAGACGAGCCTCCGGCGCCCCTACGGGGCACGGAAGATGATTAAGAAAATCCTCTGGTGGGAATTTGAGTCGATGTTTAAATCCACATTCTGCAGAAATGTTTTACCGGTGATACAGTCGTGGAGAATCTGGATTTGTCTGAATGCCCGTTTTGTATCAACACTCCTTACACTTGCCATGCGAAAGGAAGTTTGAGACCTTCATGATTATACTGGGTTTGGCATAAATCAATGGACACATGCCAGACTCTCAGATGTCAGAGACAAAATCAACATTTTCTTTGCTAGTAGTTGGTTTTCTATCAGTATGCCTAAGGCCTACTAGAGTTGCATTGATCTTGCATTAAGAGAATGTGCATGTTGATCAAAATATAATTAGTCTGATATGAAAACAATGGAAGTCTGACTGTGCCTTCACACCAAATGCGAATGAAGCGAATAAATTGCGCTATTCGCACGTAGTTGGATGCTTAAACATTTTTTGCATTACGCTCATAGCTAGCATAGTCTCAGTATGTATACACCGTATATAGCTCAAATTGAGTAAAGAGCGTTTTTTACAACTTACCAGATTGTCCGACCTCCTCACTAACATTCTTCCAAGCAAGAAAGATGTGTCGTACAGCTCCGGGTGTCCACATACAGCGACAATGATTTTGTCCTCCATTGTTGTTTCGTATTTCTGCCTCTGCTCGTTACGTCATAATCACATCATTACTAGAGCAAGCCTGTGATTGGTTATCGTGGCGTAAATATCCGACAAAGTTCAGCGATTCACCAGAAACGCTCAATTCGCACTGCAGGATGTCTATGGCATCTTTGCATTGACTTAACATGTATATCACTCATGCTTAACGCTTCATTTATGTCTGGTGTGAATGCACCATGACAAATAACAAACAATATTTTATACAAAATGTTTGTGCTTTATTTTTTTGGGGGGAGGGACTCTTTCAATGTTTCTGATATAGCTACTTATGTTTCACATCATTGCCTGTATGCACAGACACACAGGATTCCCCACCTGTCTGTCTTACGCTAAGCAGTTCCTCCCTTTGAGGGTCTTTTATTCTCTGATCTGTCTTTTTGAATTCTGCTCCATGACCACAATCTTTTCAAGGGTCTCTTTAAAGGCCTGCCCTGTGATTGGGGGAAGCACAATCCAAACTGAAGTGCGTTTCCCACAAGCCTGCCTGACTCCACGACTGCCGCACAAGGGTGGCGTCTCTTGAGTTGTGCCAAGCAGAGAGCCTAATACACTCAAAATCTGATCTTGCATTTCCAGAGATAATAAATAAAGTTTTTCACAGTCTTGTGTCCAAGTGGTTTCATGGAATTTTAATTGTATTCCTTGGTCTCATTCGCCAGCAGAGTACTTATTTTGGGTTTATCATGAGTCAAATTTGCGGTATGTCTTACCTCTGTATTTCGTCACATTTCAGAAATATTCTTCAAGATATGATTTCTGTGTAAACACATGTAATTCAGTCTTGAAATTAAACTGGTAAGTCAGCAGACCATGTAAAACGTGGCACTTCATTTGACGAGACTGAAGAGCTTTTTAGTTCTAGAGTCGATCACCGCTGTATCTTTGTTACCTAATACTTTTTACAAAAAAGCACTGGATTTTATAAAAGTAGTCCACAAGAGAAAACTATGAGTGCTAAATGGGTGCTAAAGCCATAAAACATTTAGTTCCTCAAAGAACCATTCAGTCAAAGATCCTTAAAAGAACCGTTTCTTTCTTACCTTGTCATAATCTGAAGAACCTTTTTTCCACCACAAAAACATTTAGTAAAAAAGATTTTTCAGATATTACAGGTGCTTCATGGAAATATACTAACATGATCTCATGAGAATACATGTGTATTTTTATTTAAAGTGTGGTTATACCATGCGTACATTTACTGTACTTATGTTTTTACTTACTGTAATCTTTAAAATTATGAAAAGATCCAAATTCAGCCCCTATATCCAGCGATCTTGATCCCAGTTCTCATCAGTGACCATAAATGTCATCTCGCATTATGAATTTGAATTCAAATATTGCGCCTCAAGAAGCTTTTTGACAGTGATATCAAACGCTCATTAGCCTCTTTCACACAGTAATTCTGGTAAATTACCATGAATTTACCAGAATGAATTTACCAGTAAATACAAAAATGTGCTGTTCACACACGCAGTGGCGTTCCGTTATTTTACCAGTAAGACATCATTCACACATCAGTATCAAAATACCAGTAAATTCGTTGAGAAAGTGGAAGTACCTGTAGCATGCGGCGAGCTGTTGTTTTTGTAAACAATCCACGTCGTTCATAACCACGGTCCGTATTTTGTTGTTTTCACGTCTGTGGTAAACAGTCGCGAAGTTGCTCGTGACCAAACAACATTGAATGAGACGACGTCAAACCGAAAATGCGTTTTTAACAACAGTGCTGTTTGCACTTTAGGCTTCACAGAGGGCGTGCTAAGGACGTCGGCAATTCGGCGGTAAGCTGTTTTAAACAACTTTGGTAAAGAAATGTGGACGTAAACTTCAGGTGTGCTCAACTTTCAAGCAGCATGTGTGTGTGGAAACGTCAGTAAACACTGCGGGGGTAAACGCGTCATTTGTATTAACGCTATGATTGGCCCGAAGCTGTCAGCACGGTCTGACGTCGTCCGTTCTAAATGCCGGTAATCCTATAATTTTCGTTCACACACAGCGCTTACCGGTAAATTACTGGTAATCTTACAACCTGTCTTACTGGTAAATTGGGAGCACTGATTTACCGGAAAGGTTCTGTTCACACATGACATGTTAACGGCAATTTACCAGTAAATTACCAGTAAAGACTGTATGTGTGAAAGGGACTATTGTCTCTTGTGTGCTACATCAAAGATTTGCGGCATTGCTGTCTTTCAGTCGATGTACTTTTGAAATTTAAATGTATGCACCTTGACAAAGAGAAGCCGGATTAATGTTCTGGTGGACCAAAAACTTTATTATTTCTCTGTACTTCATAAACTCCTGGGAGGACCGCAGTTGCAAGGTCATTTTAAAATTTGGTACTGCTTTTGAAATTTCGCAATGAATAAGTTATTGTGCTTATACTTGTCTGTCTGTTATGCTTTTTTCTATCAATACTGTACATGATTTTAATAAACTGTTTTGGGAAGGACTTTATTAGCAGTTTAAAATATCTTTTAAATGCCATATTGTTACTATTGTTACAAACATTTTCCTACACATATCTGTCCGTTGCATAATAATATATAAAGAATGCATTAAATGTTTTTATTTTGAGGTTTAGGGTAAAGTTTGTTTAAAGTGAAATTATACGGCAATCTTTATATTAAAGATTTGTAAAATCTTTTATGTTTTGTTGCTGTAAAAACGTAATATAGCTATGATTACACGTCTACATTGTATGCTTCAGCATCTTTATTTAAGCGTGCAAAAAAATATGTTTTGTGTTTTTGAAAGTTACGTATTATTACTACGTATTATTTTAAGACCAGGCAGAATATACAGCCAAAAATGATTTTTAAGAGTTTAGCAACACGTTAAATAAATGATATAAAAATACATACTTAATATTCATTAACTTTATTAATGCACATATGTATCATTGATATTTATTGGCTGATTTTTGATCAGTATGAAAACATCAGCATATTAACATTAGCATTTTGACCAGTTTTTCATCAATTAGCAATCTTTTAAACAAGTAGTTGCTCTGTAATATTGTTTTTGCAATTCTTGTGTATTAATAAAAATTGCAACATTTAGAAATATACAAACCGATGTAAATAAGAGATTTTCAAACAAGCAAACCAAGATGGGTCTCGGTCCGCTTCCATATACTCTGGTTCGGTTCGACAGATATGTGAATACACATGGTCCAGACACGGCGCAATAAACCAAAAACAGGATATGATATCACAAGACACAACCTTGATTCTAAAGCAGGATGAGCGGTGTATGCAAAAACAAAATGAGTACAGGGCAAACGTGGAGCAACGGAAAGGTAAAGAGCCTCATAAGTAAGGAATAATTGCCGACGGGCCATTGAATTATTAGAAAAATAGTGCACACCCGAGGTGTTGATGCACATTATAATGTGCATTATTTTTCAATAATTCAACGGTCCGAAGTCAATGATTCCGCTTATACTACGGTTACCACACCTCAAGACATCAATCACATGATGATCTTTAAAGGGATTCGTCAAAACATCATTTTAAAGCTGGCAATGGATGCTTGAGTCGTTGATAGCATTCTAATACAGTTATAAAATAAGTTATTAGAAAGAGAGCGACATAGACACAGAGAGAGAGGGCGAGCGAGCAAGAGAGAGAGAGGGAGATTGTGTGAAAGATGCTACCTCTGCTCTGTGCGTCTCAAACCAGCGCTGTTAACCGGCTGTCATGTTGTTTTTGTTATTTTTGTTCCATTAGATTCAAGCATTTAACGGACCCGTAGTATAAGTAATTAATAAATTTTTTCAGTTTTGTCCTGACCAAAAAAAAATTAATAAACTGTTAAGACCTAAAGAACCAAATGAACCGAACTACAAGTAACAAGTATGTTTAAGGGCACTTCAAATGATACGTTTTAGGTTACCATCAGTCTTATGTGAGCGAGCTGTGGTCCTACAGGATTATTTCAGGATTATGAGAATAGCAGAAAATGCAGTGGCATTTCAGTGTTGGAGAAAAGTTACATACTGAACTGCGGTACAAGGAGCTCCGTTAATGAAATCACTCATTAGCAGGACAGATATTATCCCACTGACATTCTGATGTAACAGTTTTGCCAGGATTGCATTCCCAGTTCACAAAACCACACACTAAAATAGATAATCCCTTTTGATATTATTTTCCCCAAACTAAACAAATTTATCCTGGTTTTACACATTTCTATGGTGCAAGGGGTTTACTTTGCATTTTGCATTTACTCAGAGAAAATAAATATCCTGTGCCCTTATTTGACCTGAATGTTTTCTTTATTCTTCAGGGTTCCTTTGCCCGGCTTATCAAGAATTTACTGAGCATACCTTGGCAGTGAGCCATCTCTACAGCCCTTTTAATAGTCACTTCAAATCCTCTCTTTTAAACGCTTGGCTGAAAGTGCAACTCCAGCAGTGCTTGAACTTAATCTTTAAACAGCGAGCCAATCACAAAGCTGGATAAAGCTGAAGTATAGTGTTGAATGGCCAATTAACAGAGCCCTGTATGCGGATGAGGACTACTGCAGGACTTCATTCTTTATTAAACTTTTGTGAAAAAAATCTAATGAGGACCTGCTCACACCGCATACCTTACCCTGAAGTAAAGAGCAACGTTCAACACCTACGATCATTTATTTGTGGCTTCAAATGAAGACAAACTTCACAGCAGTAAAGACAAAAGATGTATTTGTTACGAATATCTAAATATGAACGTATGTGGATGACTCACAGTGCATTTAAGTTTAAACCCATGACCTTGGCATTGCAAGCCCATTGCTTTGTCGTAAATCTGGCTACATTTTGCATCTCTAGTAAATTTAGATCTTAATTCAACTTTGAATCCTTTTGATGTCTTTGCGTCATTTTATATGGTGATTCTTTAAACGGCCCCATTCTGTATCTGGACACTGATGAGGAATGTTACTAGCTTAAAAAAATCTGTGTCGTCTCATTTATAACCATTACTATGATTATTGATTTCAAAGGAGCATAAAATCATGCCTCTCTAAAGATTTGACACAATCTGGGCAACACAACAGGGCCGAATAAGTTTTCATTTTTAAAGAGAAAGACTGATTATAGTATATTCACCCACATAGATCAGACCTGGCTCAAAATCCTTCACAAACCTTTCTTACGAATCAACCGTGGACATATGAGACTGTATGAAATTAAGGTTTAAAATAAAGTATAACAGAGGTTTCTGCAAAAATCAGTATTTTCTTTTTCATGTAAAAAGCAGCAGTATTACATTTTTAATCTTCGTTTTTCTGCCAACTTGTAAAACTCCAAAGTAAACACTGAAAGAGTCTGCTGACCACATACTGATCCACTAACCACCGGTCACTGTCATTTATATACCACTCAAGACTTAATAAAATGTATTACTCTCTATTTAGACTTCTTAAGCAGCATCCTAACTACAATAAAACCTTATTATGTGAATTATTTGGCGTGCATTATATAGGCAACAGACAAAAGCCATTTTGTATGAACTGACCTGTGTAGCTCAGTGATAAAGTATTGCATTAGCAACGCAAATGGTCACAGGTTTGAACACACATACTGATAGAAAAAATATACTTTGTAATGCTTTGGATAAACGCGTCTGGCAAATGCATAAATGTGAATGAGTGAAAAAAACTCATGGCATGTTTAAGCGGGTGATGAATATGATGCTCAAGAAAAAAATGTTGATCAGATTTGATGATAATAAAATCATTTTTTACTATAATTCACACCACTACAAAACTGTTTAATGACAGCCATCATCACACCATCCCTCAAGTTTTTGTTGTAAGATATTTTCCATAATTTTGAGTATTTACCTTTGCTTCCTTCAGATATCCAACACAGATGCATTCTGATATCATTTAGCAGCAAGTGAACAATTATTATTCAAACAATCATGCTGTCAAACTATACTACATACTATTAAAGGTGCAGTGTGTAATTTTTAAAAGGATCTCTTGACAGAAATGCAAAATAATATACAAAACTATATTTTTAGGGGTGTATAAAGACCTTTTTAAAAATGAACCGTTATGTTTTTATTATCTTAGAATAAGATGTCTTTATCTACATACACTAAGGATCCCCTTACGTGGAAGTCGCCATTTTATTCCGCCATGTTTCTACAGAAGCCCTTAACAGACAAACTTTTTACTAAGTTGTCTCCGATGATGACATTTTTCCTATAGAGGCTATCTTAGCTTCTCTATGTGTTTCAAAAGCGAGGGGTGAGCCGTGGACTGAGCCGTTGGTTGCAATTCGCAACCTCACCACTAGATGCCGCTAAAATGTACACACTGCACCTTTAAAAGGGAGCTGTACGGTTTAATAAAAATCGTTTAACATCCACAGAATCACATCCACACAAGAGTGTATAAGCACAAAAACAGGAAACGCTGAAACACTAATGTATTAAAGGCGGGGTGCATGATCTCTGAAAGCCAATGTTGATATTTGAAATCCCTTAAACAAACACGCCCCTACCCCAATACAATCTGGACCTTCTTTTGATAGACCCGCCCCACACATACGCAACCCAAGCAACGATGTCGGTTAGTAGACACGCCCCTTACTGCTGATTGACTACAAGTGTGTTTTGGTACTCTGCCCGACTCCTGTTTCCAACGCGTTTTTCAAAAAACACCCACCCCGCCTTTAAAGGGGACTTTTTTAAGATGTCAAATAAATCTTTGGTGTCCCCAGAGTCTATATGTAAAGTTTTAGCTCAAAATACCCCACAGATAATTTATTATTACTTGTTGAAATTGCCTCTTTGTAGGTTTGAGCAAAAATTTGCCGGTTTTGGCTGTGTCCTTTTAAATGCAAATGAGCTGATGAACGTCAAACACTGATCACCATTATGATTTGAAATTGATCTCAATTGTGCTGTCAATTATTTTCTCTTTCTATCTCTGCACTAAATGGCAGTGCTGTGGTTGGATGGTTTCAGATTAAGAGGAGGCATTATTATAATAAGATCCCCTTCTGACATCACAAGGGGAGCCAAATTTCAATGAGCTATTTTTCTACATGCTTGCAGATAATGGTACTAAGTTACTGTGTTGTTCTTCATCACATTTTCTAGGTTGAAAGAAGCACTTGGGACCCAATTGTAGCACATACTGTAAACATGGAAAAAGTCAGATTTTCATGATACGTCCCCTTTAACTCTGCTACCTGATACATCAAAAGACACAGATATGTCAGTAATGTTCCTCTGTATATGGGCGACCGTATGGCACCCTGCTGCTTGGGTGGCTGTGGGTTGAGATTTTAGGCCCCACAGTGTGACAGCGAATGATAGAAAGTGACAGAAAGAAAGCTGCTTTCTATTCACATCCAGCGGCAGCATTAGCATAACTCGAACAGGACTGTGGAAACGCCCAGACCACCTGTAGATGTGCTGGCATGAAGGCTGCTGTTTATTTCCTAATGAAGAAAAATGTAAAAGGCCAAAACAGAGGATGTGATCTGGATGTTGTGTGTGTGTGTGTAAACAATAGAAACTGAATGAGACCAGGGCGCTCCACGCACACATTGTACTGCGGGACAGCGTGTGGGCTGCCTGTACAAGTGTCTGCAAGGGGGGTGGGCTGTATGCACCGCCCACTGTGTGGCAATTGGTCGTGGTTGGGAGGGGGTGTGGTTTGTGCTTGACAGGGGAAGCCAGTGGGAGGTGGGTGGGTTGTCATGCTTGCTCAGGGGTTTGTCTGCTCAAAGGGCCCTAAGTCCACTGGCTTTTATACATTAGGTGCACATGAGTCAAGCTAGTAAAGAGCTCAGCATTGAGACGTGCCACTTACTCTCCTGTTTAAACTGCCTATCGAACCAGGAATATATAACTAAACTGAAGAATTGACAGGATATCTCTAGTTAAGGAGGAGGAAAAGCCAGAATAGTCAGTCAGCATTTGATTTTTTCACAGCAAAAAGCAAAGGATTAATTTGTTTTTTTATACCATCTCTTCAACAAAAAATGGCAATGCAGAACAGGCAGGTGTCTTTGACCCAAGTTTTGACCCTGGCGCTTGTTCTGCTCACCTCAGCAGCTTCGGCAGAGGAATACGACTATTACAGCTGGCAATCGGACAATTTCCACAACGGCCGTTTTTATGCCAAGCAGCCGCAGTGCGTGGACATCCCAGCTGACCTGCGGCTCTGCCATAACGTGGGCTACAAGAAGATGAGGCTACCGAACCTGTTGGACCACGAAACCATGCCCGAGGTCAAGCAGCAGGCGGGCAGCTGGGTGCCCCTACTGGCGAAACGCTGCCACGCTGATACGCAGGTGTTTCTCTGCTCGCTGTTTACCCCCGTGTGCCTGGACCGACCCATCTACCCGTGCCGCTCTCTGTGCGAGGCGGTGCGGGACAGCTGCGCCCCGGTCATGGAGACCTACGGATTTCCTTGGCCAGAGATGCTGCAGTGTGACAAGTTTCCCATTGACAATGATCTGTGCATTCCCATGCAGTTTTCCGCGGGTCATGCCACTCAAACTCCAGGTAGGACGCTTGTCATTATTTTGAAACAATTTTTATGTTAATGATTACATTTTAGACTTTTGCAGATTTTGTTTCTACACATGGTTAGGTAAAACAGGACAAACCTAAACACTGGTTGAAATGAATCCAGAAAATGTCCTCACCATGGGTTGAAACAACCCAGCATGAATTGTTTTATGACTTTTTTTGCAAAATTGTAAAATAGCATACAGAAGAAATTGTTTATTTTTAACATTTTGTGAAAAACTATTTAAAATTTCTAAAATGTATGTCAAAATCTAAATTGACAATTAAACCTTAACAAAAAAAATACATTTGATATCCAATATTTAATATTTAAAGTATATAAAATTTTTATTAGTCACATTAATGAATTGTTTTAAAAATAACTATTGACTATAATAAATAAGTATTTAAAATGTATAATCATTAGGTCTAAAAAGATTCATTCAACAAGCCCCTTTGGTAGATTTTCTCTGTGTTTAGCTCGAGGGTCTTAAGAAAGCACAATGAAGGACGAAAAAAAAACTCTTACTATTTAAAGCAAACATCTGATGTGGAATGTGGAGAGGACTTTCCCCGCTGCGCCATGTCTCTCCGTCTTTGTTTAGCAGTGCATTTAGGTTTCCAATTAGCCAGGCTGCCAAACCTTTTGGATCACTAATTAGTCTGAAATGTTGTAGATTACTTTGTCTCATTGAGACCAGAAGGGCTATTGTGAGAGACAGAAGAGGTGAAGCACAGGAGAAGGAGAAAATGGGAAAATAGGATGTTGTTGAATAGAGCGAACAACTTAAAAACCTGAATGGGTTCCTAATGATTTGTTTACATTTACATTCATGCATTTGGTGGACATTTATATCCAAAGTGACTTTTCAAAGTATACATTTTTGTCTCTATATGCATGGGATCAAACGTATGAGCTTTGCGCTATTAATGCAAAGCTACAGAAACACATATTTAATATTGCAATAAAGCAAAAGGATGTGTCCCAACAAAACAATGCAGAAAATAATAGATATTTAACATGCATGTGGTCCATCACATTAACAGTAACCTTAATAAAAAGTTATCTTATACTACAACTAACATAAGAGGGTTGCAATTGCAAAATGTTTAATAAATCTGAGTTTTAATATAAAATTTAAATATAAATTTAAAGTTGAATATAAAACAGAAACAAATGTGTGTTTGCTATGTTTTAAAGCTAAATTGATGTGCATATTTATGTATGTCTAAACGTAGCACACAGCAACTCGTTTCACAGCTAATATTTGATGAATTACAATGTTCTCAAATGAAAAAAATGTAACCACACTGCTGTTTATATAAGTTAAGTAGCTTGGCTTCTTAAAGAATAACAAGCTTCTTAAAACCGCAGCAAAATTAAAATCAACAGATCTATAAGAACCATATTACAAAGCTTATTATCTGATATGACACGACTGAGGCTGTGGAAACTAGCAGAACTGAGCAAAATCCACATCCCGGTCAGACGGGAACGTCACTCACAGCCAAACGTTAAAGGCGATTTGTGTTTTGGTAAGGGTGCACATCAACGTGAAACAGGACTCTAGAGATAACATGACAGCACAAAACCTCATTTGACGCCGACAGACACACGCAGGCATCGGCCCTGGAACACGAAGAGCTGTTTTTCCCTTGTGGTTTGAGGTGAAATATTGGGACGGGTCTGAGCCAGCCAGACCCACAGACATGTTTCACAGGCTGTTTCTGGCAAGTGACATGACAGTAAATGATATATTTCACTAAATCAAATCTCAGAAGGAAAAACTCTCTAAAACAAACAGAAGACTTCATTCTTCGAATACTCCAGGAGACTTTTCTTTACAGACAACTGCAAAAATCTCATCTCAGTCTTATGATTTCTGACATCTATAAGGCTTAAATTCTGTGTAAAAATACTTTCTTCTAGCCCAGTTTAATATGCAGTGACAACTATAAGTTAGAAATGTGTGAAGTGCAAATCAAAATGACAAGTTTTTGGCAAACCTTAAACAGTTTGGGGCAGGACTATCTTTTCAGCCAACCAATGGAAATTGTGGAGAGAATTTGATAAACCTGTCTGAAAATAATAATAATAATAATTATTATTATTATTAAGTCTATTTGGTGACATTAGTAGTGCAAAAAATATCAGCTTAAAGTCCCACTGTGGTAAAAAAAAATTATGTTATCTATATGACTATGTAGTATTTCTAATTTGTTTTAGGACATTTCACAAGACTTTCTTAAGATGTCAAATAAATATTTGGTGTCCCCAAAATATGTAAGTGAAGATTTAGCTCAAAATATCATGAATATAATTTATTATAGCATGTTAAAATTGCCACCTTGTTGGGTGTGTCCTTTAACATGAAAATGATCTGATCTCTGCACTAAATGGCAGTGCTGTGGTTGGATTAAGGGGCGGTATTATCCCCTTCTGACATCACAAGGAAAGCCAAATTTCAATGACCTTTTTTTTAATAGTTACTGGGTTTATCTAGAAGCACTGGAGACCCAATTATAGCACTTAAACATGGAAAGAGTCAGATTTTAATGATATTAGGACAAACTATGTGCATAAGTTAACACCATTGCTTAGTCTTTTCTTTGTAAAACTGCAGTTTACTCAAAAACCTTTTCTTTCATATGCATATCATTAACTTATTTGCAAAGCAGGGAGGTCTTAACAAAAAGAATACTAAATACAGGGTTGACCACAAGTGTATTAGAATGGTAATTTATTTTATATATTGCTCTTTACAACATTAGACACATTATTGTAAATCCTATGATTAGTCTTCAGCACTTGCACTTGACCGAGTGGATCAGGTAGTGAGTTGAGGTGGGGTCTAATGTGCATATTCGTTAGTCCGTGAAAATAAGTTAAAACATAAGTGAATAAATCAGATTTTCCTAAAAACACAAATCATCAAGTCTTCTGTCTGTGTATGTTGTGAGAAATCAGGTGAACTTTATGACCCAGGAGAGAGCTGAACAAAACCTGCGCTCACAGCAATCACTGAAGAAACAAACAAAGCTTTAAACTCATCAGATCACATCATTTAATGGAAAATGAAGAGAAAAGATGAATCTGTCTAAAGAAATATTAACTAAACATGCGTCAGTACAACTAGATTTCCCTAAATGTAAACATTTTTTGGATTTAAATTCAGCAGTGGAGTATTGTCATGGAGAGAAGACATGAATGAATGTGTTTGTCTTACATTATTTATTAAAGTTCCCGTTCTGTCTGTGATTTTGAAGCTTTGATTGTGTTTATAGTGGGCAATATAACATGTGTTCATGTTTCACATGTAAAAAAAAACGCAGTATTTTTCACACAATTTACTTATCTGTATAGCGCTGTTTTCACTGTCCTCAAAACAGGCTGATGTCTTCCTTGTTATGTGAAGTCCCTCCTTCAGAAATACGTATCGAGTTCTGAATGTGTAGTTTGTTTAGTGTGCTGTGATTTGATAGCAGCTTAGCTTAGCGGAGCCATTTGAGCCAAAGCTGGTGACTGACGTATTCCTGTGGGCGGAGTTTAGTCAACAAACTGTTTTACTGACGTCATTAAAGCAGGAAATAGAGGACTGTAGTCCAAACCGGCCGTTCGTTGTAGGCTTTTAAAGAGGAATTCTATTGAAGAAAATATATCGCCTGGCAGTGAACTTTGAGCTTTATCATTTTACAGGTATTATTTATGCTATTATACCAACATTACACACTAACTAGGGTTTAAAAATGGTATCAGGAAGAACGTGACCTTTAAATTGGTTGATGTTGGACAGGGGTTGTTCGGGCCGTGACAATGGCAAGGTTGGACTTAATATAAAGATGATGCGGTAATAACCGTTGGACATTTTATCGCGCTTAACCACTAAACTGGTAATCATTACACCTCTAAGTCTGCATATACTACATTTACATTTATGCATTGTCCAGACACTTTATCCAAAGCAAATACTTGCATTACTAGGTATTCATTTTTTATCAGCCTGTGTGTTTCCTGGGTTTGAACCCATGACCATTTACGC
Organism: Misgurnus anguillicaudatus; assembly: GCF_027580225.2. Taxonomy (NCBI): domain Eukaryota; kingdom Metazoa; phylum Chordata; class Actinopteri; order Cypriniformes; family Cobitidae; genus Misgurnus; species Misgurnus anguillicaudatus. The sequence continues at coordinate 35,763,983 of NC_073347.2, forward strand.
CAGTGTTCTTCATTGTGCCACTCGCGGGCCGCAGGCAGCTCGGCAAGCTTTAATTTGTTGCTCGCATGGCAGTAAACGGTGATATGATCATGCAGGCATGCGCTTTTTCTGTTTTTTCTGCTCCGGACGCTAACTTTGTTAGAAAACCATACCTATTAGATCAAGATGCACGTCGATAAGCGTGTTCCATCGCATGCAGGCTTGCACAGAGTGAACGTCATATGACATCAAAGTACCGTGAGATCAGACTGCTTGTTATTCTTTCGAATTGCTCTCGCGGCACAGTAATGTCACTCGCCAACCGTTCTATGCAGCACCGCATGAAATTACGAAAAAGGTGGCCCCCTTGTGGTTTGGGGGGCACTGCATAAGCATATCATAAGATTTTAGAGTGAACACCATTGGCTAAAGAGGGAACTACATTTTAAAACTATGATTTTTGGGAGCTAAGTTTATTATTTGATCAGAATTGAGACAATTAATTTGGTTAAACAAAAACAAACCTTCAGGCTTGTGTTTGAATAAATGTGTATTCCAGTGTTGCAGGATTTCAGTGGGTGACTCAAGAGATTTGTAAACCCATCTCTGTCTCTGCTCACTGCACATTTAAACAGACATAAATCATAGCAGTATCTCATCCTGATTAATGTTTATGTGCAAAGTGTTGCTGCTCATAACTTCAAGGGTCCAAATGAGCCATAAAATTATGACCTGTGCAGTTTAAACATTTTCCCCATAAACTCTGATGCAGGAAGTCCCTGATGCAGAAATCTGTCGGATACGGGAAGCATCTCAGTGGAATCTGTGGGCTTTTTTAGAGAATTGAGAAGTGTTGTCCTATCTGTCAGGACAAGAACTTTTTTGCCTTGCACACATCTCTTTCTCCATCAGAGACACTTTAGTTATTTAAATATAAAAACATGTGGCCACTTAAAAACACACTATAAAGTACATTTTTACTTTGAAATCATATTGTATCCAGTATGCAAATAGAAACTGCTGGTTGTTTCATGTCGTACAGCAATGTAAAATTATCCGATCCTCACAGGGGACCATACATATCATTAAAATCTGACTTTTCCATGTTTAAGTCCTACAATTGGGTTCTCAGTGCTTGTATCGACCTAGAAAATGTAATAAAGAACATCCCAGTAACTTAGTTTTGGTAAACCATTCTCTGCAAGCATGTGAAAAAGTAGATAATTGAAATTTGTGATGTCAGAAGGGGATCTTATTATTATAACACCGCCCCTTAATCTGCACTACACAACCACAGCACTGCCATTTAGTGCAGAAAGAGAGAAAAATAATTGACAGCACAATTGAGTTTCAATTTTAACAAACCACTATTATGGTGATCAGTGTTTGCATTCATCAGCTCATTTGTATTTTAAAGGACACACCCAAAACGTCAAATTTTTGCTCACACCTACAAAGAGTCAATTTTAACATTATCTGCAGGGTATTTTTGTGGGGCAACAGAGAAAATTGCAATGTCACATTGCACAGTTTTTATTTAATGGGTAACAAACTGCTTCTACCTAATCTGACCCATAAAATCGACTTTTTGGTGTAGTTTTGCAGTCAGATAGAAACAGTAAATAGGCTGAGATAATAAATAATTTGCTACATTATTGAAATAGCTGACAAACAGCATCGTAAAACTACATTTACTGTAAAACTGTAACGCTTTTAAACATGACTAGACTTTCAAAGGTATCTAATGAGGAATCTTATGTGTATGGAGTCTATACACATCTGAATTAATTTAAAAAGATTAAAAAAAACCTTATTGGTCTGATATCATTCAATCTTTGGATTGCTTCTTGCCGAAGCTCAGTTTGCAGAAGTATCCACGCTCGTACCCCTGACAAATGCTTGGCTCCACTTCTACCAGGCGTCCTGCCAACAAACCACCTTGCAAAACAGAATAAATCGCTCTGCAATGCAAATAAAAACGTTTAAATTTCACGAACGCAGCTCACTACAGTTTGTGAGACTGCAAGAAACGATGACTCCACCATACGCTCGCTGTGTGCAAACACACCGCTGTCTCCAATCCGCAGAATATTTAATGTATGGGAATTCCTGCTCACTGTTAAAACTTACAGAGGGGTTCAACTCCCCACGACCTGTGCACTGAAGCTTGGTGAACTTTGACCCCTCCCCTCATTATCTCCTGCTATGGCTGTGCTCGAGGCTGGGGTGATAAACTCTGACCCCTGGTTTTTTAACCTGGAAGGGGGAGTTTGGAGACGAGCCATGTAAGTTCTTGTAACCAGATGCTTTTGGTTTGTTAGCTCGAGGGAGGGCCTTTGGATCGGTGCTGAGTAAATGAAAAATCATATTCGCTGCCATCGAGATCAGATATAACACACATCATCTTGTGGTCGATTTCAGTGCCAAATTGGTCATGGTTTGCTTTGTCAGAACCACCCCATAGGGAGTGAATAGTGGTTTCAACTGTATAAAAGAATGACTTTTCCAAATCTTCACGAACCACATCCTGCGTTTTTCCCAATCACCCTGCATAGGCGGTCAATGATTTAGTGATTAAGGCCCGGAAGTTTCTACAACTGAACTATGCTGTTGTCAAAACCATCAAATCAAATGAATTCTCCAAACCTTAATCAAATATCAAAAAAACTTTATTAGTCATGTGTCAATGACAGATGGGAATAAAATATTCCTTTAAAAAGTCTTTGTAGTGTACATTTCTTTCCTAGCTGAGAAAAGGTATAAGCTGGTTTGCCGGTCTTTTCTGGTTTAAAGGGATAGACAGTACAATCAAAAATGAAAATTCTGTAATTTCTTTTCAGTTTCATTATTTTGTTAAACACAAAAGATGTGGTTATCACACAATTAACTCCTATATTTGTTTTTCTTACTCTGGATGCCACTGTGTGGTTAACTTATCAAAATATATAAAAATAAGTTTCTTACAGGTTTACAACAAACAACATGACTGTAAGTAAATAATGACAGAATTGTAGTTTTTAGGTGAACTATCCCTTTAAGGGGGAAAAAAAGCTGGTCTTCCCAAATCTCTTTTGAAACCAGACAACATATCTGCTTAAACAACCTCAGAGACCAGCAAAGACCGGCAGACCATCTAATCTGGGTCAAGCATGTGATTGTTTCTTTTGCACAATAAGTGTGTTATGCTGCGTTCACACCAGCCGTGTTACTGTGGGTTCACACCAGATGTGAGTTCAACGATTTGCGCGAGTAGATTACATACAAAGTCAATGCAAAGACGCGATCAGATGCGTCCTCGCGTGGGGCGATGCGAATTACGTGATATGGGCGCCGCATTTGCCGCAAAAACACGCGCTTCGCCCAAGTTGAAAATATTCAACTCGAGCGAAAAATTCTCATGACACGAAGTTAAATCCCGCAAGTAATCTAGAGCGAGTAACGCGATGCCACGCGTTTGGTGTGTACGTAGCATTAGAGGCGTCAAGTGCGAGTGATTTCAATGTTAAATCAATGTGAAGACGAGTTGTTGCGTGTCTGGAGGTCTCGCGACGCAAATGAGGCATTTAGTGCGGCGCAGAAGACGCAATTCCACCTTGTTCGCACAAATGGCGCAAATTAAGCATTGCTGAGTTTAAAAATTTTAACTTTGGCGGAAAAATGCCTCATGTTAACCAATCAGGAGCTTGCTCTAGTAGTGACGTGATTACAGGAAGCGAGCAGAGCAGCAGAAGCACCTCCCATGACACGAATTTCTGCGTCCCTACTTGCCGATAACCGATTAATCGACTGATTGTTTTAAAATGGATACTGGACAAAAAACAAACATAACAATCAAAGTGAAACAGTGCTGAAATGTATTAAAAAAAGTACTAAAACAACAGTACTAAGTCACGAAAATGTGCTAAACCAAATAAATGTATAAATAAAATTATATCAATTATAAGTTTTGAAGTAAATACTTCTGTGAAAATACTTCTACTGGTGACATAAATGTCTATTATATGTGTAGTCTTGACCTTTATTTGCTTATTTTTTAACACCTAATGATTATCAAAATAACAAAATATGGATTATGATAAAAAAGATATGTTAACATAGCAAACAACTGCATATAGATCACTTTCTCTCCTTGTTAACTTAAAATATGGATAAATCATGAGTAAAAGGAACCAGCTGGATATAAACTAATGCAAATCAATGGTAATAATCATGACATATAACATTTGGGTTGGATTTATCTGCTTGTATTTTTGTTTAAGGTACTACTAATATTAGTGTCCTGTCAACCTTGATGACAAACTTAGGTTCCTGCTGTTGTTTCTTTACTAATGCAGCATCTATTCAGCAAATTATTAACTTCATAATGATATGAAGCAACAGACGCACTAGGAAAATTATCGGCATGGATTTTTTGCAGATAGACGTTTGTTTCATCAATTAACTGTCGGTGCCGATTAATTGGTCTACCACTAGTTTGCATGTGCCAGTGAACACATTTACTGTCAAACTGCTGAGAAGGAAGATTTCACAGTGCCCTATTAAAATCATACATCTGCTATGAGTTTTTACAAAACATCCTGAGTTATAGGATGGCCAGATACATTTGTTTTTATTAGGCTGCATTAATGTTGAGTGATATGCAGATAATTTCTGGGCACAACACAGACCCAAAAGGGCTGGACATACACCATATAAACCTGTACTGTAGTAGGTTATAAAATTTTTCAGTGAACTAGTACAAGTCTTCCCTCATAACTTCTCTTCTCTGTGAGGAAATAAAACCAGAGCTGCCAAACGTTCTGCCTCTCATGGCTTCAAACACTGTAGATTAAGATCCATTAGCTCTGGCCTGCTGCCGTGCATGAGTCCAACACAGCAATGGATCAGTGTTTTCCCTGAACGAATGCGCCTATTAATGTCCCTATGAAATCAAACTTGAAGTTTTTTGGCTTTTTAGTGTGAATATGTTTTCCTTAGGAATATCTGTGAAGTAGTGTGCTATAAAACATTGACAAATTGCAGATAAATAATCGACATTCAAAACATACATTCTATCCTGCCAATACAGATCTGCGATTTGATGACATCATTCTGCTCATCCGGGGCCTTGTTTATAAAGTGTGCATACGCACAGATTTGATTGTAAAGTGTGCGTACGCAAACATCCACGGCAAAGTCCATATTTATAAAAAATCTTTGATATAAAAAAGTGCATAGCGCCACGTCAGGGTCTGAGCAGACGTACGCACTTTTGCAAGGATTGCTGCTTTAAGGATTTACATTTTGACGGGTGCTCTTTTATACGTCAATGACATTAATAAAGGCGAAAATCTGCAACTGTTCAGCTGCGCACAATTTCAAGCTCATGTGCGATTTCACGTCTGAAAGTGAGACGTATGTGCGTTTTCTATGCATGCATTCGTTTTATCACACGTGCCCTTTTGAGAAATGATCACAAGACGTTGAGACGATTGTTTGAGACACATGTGATTAGGTAAAGGTATATGGGTATTTTTTATTTTGCTAGATTATGTCACATATATGCTAATTAGCGTGTGCCGTTATCATCGCCACAGTCTCTCAAAATCCTGTGGGAAACACTGCATTAGATCAGTAGGTGGAGAGTTGCCGATCTTTTGTGGCTGTTTGAACACATTCGACCACATGAGCGTCTACATCACAAAAGCAATCCGGTTGAATGCGTACCTCTGAATTTAGTCGAAAGTGGACGAGCTCAAAACCTTTACACCCCGTTTACACCTGTATGTATCGTCGTCCACTTGTGATCCGAATGATCGTAATACCAGATATGCAGTACCGAGGAAATCAAAAAAAAGTTTGAACCAAAATGCATTGCATTCATCAGGCAGCTGTCGGTTTTTGCAACGGCGCATCAAATTAAACAAACCTAAGGAGTAGGGCTGTAACGATTAATCGTGTGTCCCATTAAAAATGCCTGTCTGAAATCGATTCTGAATCGCAAGATTGCGATTCTGTGTTTCATGCACAGCATTTGGTCAGTAGGAAGTCCTTATCAATCTAAAATCATTATGAGTCGGAGTTGTTTACAACGTGGAAATCATTCAAAATATTCTTTATTATCATGAAAATTCCTGAAACAATTTGAGGAACAGCGATATAAATATTTCTGTAGACATTTCCTGGAATAGCGTTTGTAATGCTACTTCTTCTGTGGCACAAAGGGAGTTTCTGCACGAGGGTGCCCCCTGGCTTTGGGATGTGCTGGGATTTCACCGTAAGTAATTCAAATTCATTCATTGAGAAAACGTGCATTTGCATGATTAATCGTTACAGCCCTACTAAGGAGACTCTCCGTGGGAAAATCGTGTTGTTAAAACAATATTGCCCGTCATGTAAACTAGGTAACAGACTCTGCAAAATGCAAACAAACAAAATGCAAGCACACCCTGGATCTTTTATTTAAAATTGCTGTTGAAAAAGGGGGATTTGTAAGAAGATTGTGTTGCATGGTTTTAATATGTACATTGTGCTATAAGATTTATGTGACTGTTTATGTGTGATCAAGTACTCAGACAAATGTACGCCATTGTGACAGTTTTACAATGTGTATGTTCACTGCCAGAAACTGTGTATTTAATGTTTTCAGTAATAAACAAAAAATACTTAAAATGTTTCAACTTTTCACATAAGAACTGTGTTTAACTCTTCTCTTTCTTTACTTTGTAGTTTCAAAAGTCTGTCCGCCCTGTGACACTGAGTTGAAATCCGACACCATAATGGAGCATTACTGTGCCAGTGATTTCGGTAAGTTACTAGCAATCAACGTACAACCTTAAGGGGGCGTGCACACCAAAGCGTTTACGCCGGAAGATGTTTTTAAATGTTTCCAATGGAAGCAACATGCTTTTCAAAAATGCCAGCAGCTGGCAGTTTTTCCGCTTTTTTCAAGTTTGGGTAAAACGCTGAGCTCCTCAATGTCACTTCTCACTCAGCCATCCAATCACAGTGGAGGAGGAGCGGGACACATTACAACAACCAACCGGCACATCGTTCAACGACTGATAAGCAAAGCAGAAGTATCATAGCAACCAAATGCTCAGTTGAAAAAAAGCTTGCAAGCGCACAGTTGGGTGCCCGCCTGGCATTTTAGCTGCGTTTAAACTCTTTGGTGCACGCTCCCTTAGTGTTACATTAGACTTGATGTACTTCAGTATGAATGAAAACATTGGTTGTGGTCTGTTTAAAAAAGTGGACATTAAATATTTTGAGCAATATTATTTCAAAAGTATCAAATTCTAGATAATGAACATCACAAACTTGTGGGAGAATGAGTCTGTACATCTATGGGATTACATAAGAGGTTAAACGCCATTTAAAAAGTCTTTCCTACACTACAACACATTAAACACACACATAGACGTGATTTATCTTTGGCAGTGAGGGTTGTTTCTCTTGGATTTTCTTATATTTACCCTAACAACTATGACAAATGACCCAAACAAATATTGTTAGTAGTACAGAAGGTCGTTTCTATCTTCTAGATCTTTACTTACTTACTTTTTGGCTGTTATTTATAATGAAAAGTCAGTAAGTGTAGACATCACTAAGAGATTTATAATGTAGGTTTATAATGTTTAAAGCTTTTACACACTAATACTGAAGTCATAAAAGTCTTTTCTTCTGGTCTTATGTCATTTGACGTGTTGTTTGTAAACTAGTGCCATACTGTATATATAAGTTTGATACGTGTGGGTGATTTGTCTCACTTGGAATGAGTGTTTTAATTCTTGTGGTTGTGGTTGTCAGTTTTCTAAGTATAACAGTAATCAGTATATCAACACATACTGGTCAGGCCGCACACATCTTGTGATTTGTGTGTGTGTAGACGGCTGCTGTTTTGTCGTCGTGTATTCACTGGCTCCTGAATACTGCTGAATATTTGATGTAGTGTAGAGGAAATTCATTGTTTTTCTGTTTGACTTTGAGAGTTTAAATGGCTCAGTTTGTCTTTTATTATTTGTTTATACTGTAAGGCTTTTGGTTTCTTCTCAGTAATTCCAAATAATAAGCATTTTTGCTTCCACCAATAATGTTTTAGCGAAAGACTCTTGAAAGAACCGTGTTTTAGCTTTAGCATTTTCTTATAACGTTATTAACGTTTATAATTTATTTAGAAATTTTTATGGGTTATACTAAAAAAGCAATAATATCATGTATTCCAGTGGCGGCTGATGACTTCTTTTTTTGAAGCGCACGATGCGATGTTCGTCACAACATGTATGTAGCTTGTCATGTGTGTAGTTCGTAATTTCAAAATATGTGTTCTGCGTTTTAGGAGATGGTGTGTGCATCACGTGTCATGACAGAATAAGTGCCTGCTGCAGTCTTCAGGGTTTATGATAAAAGAGACGCTCGCATTTACCAGATACTCGCATAATCTCATGCGTAATCAGAGTTTACTGTTAAGGAAGTGTCAAGCCACACTTGAGTCTGAGGAACTACTTTCTTTGGCGGAAGAGTAATATTTGTACTATTATAATTGCAACTTATTTGTGTTTTATTTTATGAAATCCTGCTATGCATATGAAGTAACCGTTTTATAAAAGCAATAAGCCCCGCGAAGCAGTGGTGTTACAGTGCATTTTATAACAGCTAAGGGGGTTTCTAACAACGCCCCTTAGCTGTTATAAAATGCACTGTAACACCATTGGTAACCCACTGCTTCGCGGGGCTTATTGCTTTCTTTTTACCTTATATCTTATAACCTATGTCGTCTTCCTTTTTGTCCCTACTGTTTGTTTTAAAATTATTATGTTTAAATACATAAATATAGCACACACACATGATGCAAAGTGTTATTAATATATAAACAGGCCTATGATTACTAATGTTTTAATGTAAATATAATAGTTTTAGAATAGTTTTAAAACAAGCATGTAGGCTATAAATATAAGGAAGAAATTATAGAAATATTTAATAAATGATATTATATAGAATACATGATAGTATTGCTTTTAATATGTACTTTAGCGATTCACAAAAATTATTGATTTACCAATAAAGAACAACACATATATATTACATACATGCACACATCTCAGTAGCCAAGCCATTTAAACATTTAATCTATCTAAAAAATAAACGATAAGAAACATACACTCTATGGGGAACAGACTTCGACAGAACACCTGATCCATAACAATCACAGTTTAACGCAAACGGTACATTCACACGGGGCGAAAGCATTAACGCTTGATGGAAGGCGTGGCCAACAGCCAATCACAGTGGCTGCAACACATGCTCTGGTCTTGCATAAACGTAATTGGCTGGCTCGCGCTAGGTTATTTGCATAAGGCGATCTGAATGGCTGACGCACCAATTGGCGCTTGAAAAGTTGAGAAATGTTCAACTTCTGCTGTGACCAACGGCAGTGACGTGATGTTGACGGATCCACAATTCGGTTTGGCAACCCATGATGTCATCCATTAAAAGTAAACAAGAAGCTTTAATACTTTCATCCCGTGTGAATATACCGTCAGGGGATGATTTTGTTGTTATTGATTCTATTTGAAAGTCTACCAGAATTTGAGTTTAGTCCACAAAAGCCATCTATAAAAGGTTAAGACACAAATAATTTTTTAAAGAACCTATCAAACTTTTCGACATGCACCCACCTTGCTGTAGGGTGCATCCCTTCGTGCCATCCCCCTAATTTTTACGTGTTTGCTAAGTTACCTGATCATTGAGCACATGCAGTTACACTATGCATTTGGCAGACTTACAGCGCATTACAAGGTTTACATTTGATCAGCATGTGTATTTCATGGAATCCAACCGATGACCTTCTGCACTCCTAATGCAACTGAGCTACAGGAGAAACTTTAGTGTATTGGTTGATAAAAGAGTGAAAATCTTAATAAAGAGCTTCTTTTCATTCTAAGTGAATTACGAATTACAAGCTTCTTTTCATTATTCCACCCTGAATTACGAAACTTGTCAGTTTCTGTTGATAAAAATCCCAAAGGTCCCATCCATTTCTGGGCATTAAATGGGGACATGGCTGAGCATCGTTTTCAGAATTACTGAAGAGTGCAAGTGCTCAAAGTGACAGCTTTTCCTCCTCACCTGATTTCATCTGATGTCAGACATACTGCCAGCAATTTAAAGCAGGTCTTGTTTAAAAAGCGGTTTCAGCTTGTCACCACGATATTGCCCAGGCGTGCTCGCTGCCCACAAGCATTACGGGTCACGAGCGACCACCTGAATTTAAAGGCCCTGTGCATCCCAGCTGCAGTTAGGCTTGTGTGCTTTGCAGTTATTCATTGGTTTTGCTGGGTAAATCTGACGGAAAAAATCTTTCGCTCAACTGTGACTAAAAGGTGATGTAATTTTTTCAGTGCTAAAATACTTTTTCCTTTACAGGTTTAATGTGCAGAGACAACATTAAGTAACCCAGCTGTAGGATATTTCCCTCGAAGAGTGTAAACATTGTGGTTTGGGACACTTTAAACATTGCTCTGTTTGTCTAAATGGTCTGACATGGCAACAGTGACTAAACCACTGACGTGAGTGTATTGTGTAGTCTACGGTGTTCCTGTAGCTCAAGCATTTCAGTAGCAGCGCAAAAGCAATGGGGATCACATATACTGGAAAAAAATTAATAGATTGAATGCATTGTAACCTGCTTTGGTTAGAAGTGTCTGCCAGAATGCATAAATGTGATTTATTCATCTGTCTACAGTGAACTTATATGCATTTAAATATTTGCTGCTGTAGGAAAAGCTTATTGGCTTTTTTGCAAGCATAGGAAACACAACAAACACTTTCATGTCATTATGCATTCGAAGACGGAAGAAGCCTGCAATTGCGTAAGACATTTCTGGAAGGTCATTTTACCGAACCAATTTGATGGGACACTTTGGATAAGGCATTTCAGAATGAACAAATTACATGACTTTTTGATCCGCATTAATCCGTTTATTCGGTAAGTGTGTTTCCATTGCATTTTGTGCATGTTTTGTTTCTTTTTATATGCACATTTTTAAAATGTATGCGCATCTTGGCGTTTCCATCCAGTGATTTTTTTTTTTATGTATGCGATATCCCAAAATGTCGAGTGTTCATGTGAGCATTGTGGTGTGGGCAAGCGCACAGTCTGAGATATCATTTCATAGCTTCATAGTTTCATATCATCAGTTACAGGTTTACTTGGCACATTCATGTTTAATTTCAGAGAAATTGTCACCACAAGCTCACACATTTTTGGATTTGAAGCAGAGTTTCTCTTTTGTGCACATTACTAGTATGTGATTTGAAAAAGGAAGGTCCTGCCAGAAGCAAATGTGAAAGGATTGAGGGCCATTCACACTATTAATGATAGCTATAATGTTATTTTATGACTTGCTGTTGTGTTGTTTTACAAAAATAAAAAGAGTACTTGAGTACATGAAATTCCCTAAAGAGGAAAACAGTTGCGACAGCATCACTCTGTTATGGGCGTTTAAACATAGTTCATTTTCAATAGGAGACATGTGGAAAGAGCAAAATGGGGGCGGTTACAGAGGTGAAGTGGGGTCGGTCCGCACGCCTTGCTCGTGCATCCAAAATCCTGCACCTTTCGTGGACACGACTCTTCAGGGTAGGCGCTGTTGAAGATAAACATATTTGCACTAAATGCTGCACAATAGTGATGGGTCGTTCGCGAACGAGCCGTTCTAAGAGCTGATTAACGAACAAGCAGAGTCGAATCTTCAGACGCAGGCAGGGGTGGGACCGTAAGAGCCGGCTCTTCTAAGGGAGCCGAGCCAGAAGAGCCGAATCTATGAAAAGAGCCGGAATGCCATCACTAAAATGTAGAGCCAGAGCTTGAGCCGAAAGAGCCGAATCTATGGAAAGAGCCGGACTGCCCATCACTACTGCACAATACGCTTTCACCACACGAGAAAAGCTGTACACTGCAAAAAATGATTTTCAAGAAAAAATCTTAGTATTTTTGTCTTGTTTTGTGCATAAAACAAGCAAAATAATCTGCCAATGGGGTAGGAAAAACAAGTTTGAAAAAAATGTTAAACACTAAATTCAAGAAAATTTCAAGAAAAAATGTGCTTACCCCATTGGCAATTTTTTTGCTTGTTTTTTGAAAAAAAAAATCACTTAAATTTGATATTTTTGGTCTAAAAACTAGACTTATTTTCTTGGGTCGTTTTGCTCATCAAGAAAAAGCATCTTAATTTAAGAATTTTTAGATATTTTTACTGAAAACAAGACAAAAATACTAAGAATTTTTCCTTAAAAATCACGTTTTGCATTGTAGGCATGTGCAGATTTTGCAGATTGGCGCATGTCGCGTGGAGTAGTCATCTTGTGATCATAGATTTATTCATACTTTTATATGAGTCTGTATCAGTTTCAAAGCATCTAAAACTTTGTGAAAGAGAACATAGACAAGCAAAACAACATGTAGGAATCTCATCAGTGTCAGAGACCATTTTACTGTGTTTTAAATCTAAAATTTATCCCAGCAACATTGTTTCTTGGTATCTTTATTGTTATAGTTGTAATGTGGACTCCAAAATGTAAAAAACATTGTCTTTAGTTATTGTAGTCGTTCATGAACAGCCCTTAAAATGCATTAAGATGCACGATTAGATTCATTTGTGTGCCTAGTTGCATAAGTAAAACCATAATGTGCATTATTGCTTTAACCTTGTTTCAGTCAAGATTCAGTCATCTCTCTGCATACCTGTGAAATCAACGTTTGATTTCAACTATCACATTGATTTCAATCTTTGAAATGATCTTACTCAGTTAATATTAAAGATATCAAGGTTATGACTTTAGCTGGGTTTTAACACTTTTGTTTTTTCTTCCACATAACAAAACAATGTGACAACAAAATCAACAGCATTGCAAATCAACTGTCAGATGAAATCTAGATACAGCACCGTACGACTTAAAGTCCCAGGGTAAATACAAATATATACTTAGAGAGATGTTTTCCAGTAAGAAAAGGTTTGGGGGATCTACCCCTGTTAGGGGCCAGATGTAACGATGTGATCGGGCCGCTGAAGGGGTGTTCATTTTTCACATCTGTCTTCAAACTTTCCGTTCTACTCTCTCCATTCTCTCCCGTGTGATCGCAATTAGTGGCGTCCATGTTTAAATGATGCTCCTCCAGGGAGGTGTAAACCATTCCAGCGCTCCGGATAGCCTTGGTTCTTCCTGTGTGCTTGTTGTGAAATGTCTTGTTGCTCGAGCCGGCAGAAATACATGGGAGTGTGATCAAGAGCCCCAAGGAAAGGTTTGCCATGTTTTCCAATAAATAAAGTTCAATGACAACAAGTTAGAACCCAGTCCTTTTTCCAAAGAGTCTTTCCAAAAAAAATTAAGCAATTGCTCATCTGCAAAAAATTGAGCAATTGCTCATCTTCTTGTTCATTCTCTTATTATTTACATATCCTTGTGTCCCTTCAAACCTGTATGCTGTCCCCATCCCACTGGAACACAAAAGTAGAGTTTTTTAACTCATTCCCCGCCAGCCATTTTTGAAAAGTTGCCCGCCAGCATTTTTTGTGATTTTCACAAAAGTTTAACAAAATGCCTTCCAGGAAAATATATAAACATACAAATATATCAAATGAAAGAACAGACCCTATGCTTTAAAAAACAATAAACAAACAAACAAACAAAACAGGAAAAAAACTTTTATCCTCTCTACATTTTTTCTCTGCATATAAAATCTTGAATATGCACTGCAAAAAATGATTTAAGAAAAAAATCGTATTAGTATTTTTGTCTTGTTTTCAGTAAAAATATCAAACATTTTTTAAATTAAGATGCTTTTTCTTGATAGGCAAAACGACCCAAGAAAATAAATCTAGTTTTAAAATGTAAGTGATTTTGTGCATAAAACAAGCAAAAAAATCTGCAAATGGGGTAAGCTAATTTTTCTTGAATTTAGTGCTTTAGAAAAATGTTTAAGATTTTTTTGCTTACCCCATTGACAGATTTTTTTTTTAATGCACAAAATCACTTAAATTGGATATTTTTGGTCTAAAAACGAGATTTATTTTTCTGGGTTGTTTTGCTCATTAAGAAATTTTTTTTGCTAAAAACAAGACAAAAATACTAAGAATTTTTTTCTTGAAAATCATTTTTGCAGTGTGGGTATTTGTCTTAAAAAAAAAAGCAAAAAGCTGAAATAATTGTATTTTTGTGAAGCCATTTTGTTAGAGATCAGATTCACAACAATTTAAAACATACACAGAGTTTAAAATTAGTAAATAATGTTTTGACTTAGTTTTTTCAAATGCAAATGTTCTCTCTTAATTGACGAGATAACTCGTCATTGGCGGGGAAAGAGTTAAGCACCTGGCACATACATACAGACACACACAAACATTCTCATAAACAAAAGTACAAAAGCTGTCAATGGGATGTTACCCCTTAAAAAGATCCTATGTACCATTTAGTACCAATATGTACCTTTTGAGGTACTAATATATGGACTTTTTAGGTACAAGGATGACAGCTTTTGACCCCAGTTACAGCTTTCATTTCTCAGGATGTACATGTAAACGTTTTTGTATTGCAAAATCTGTATTAAGTTTTCTTCAGAGATCCTTTTTAAAATGAGGGTGATTAAATAATGACAGGATTTTCAGGTTAAGTTTTCTTAATGTCTTTCTATTTTTTCTCTGCAGCAATCAAGATGAAGATTAAAGAGGTGAAAAAAGAAAAAGGAGACCGCAAACTCATCGCAGCACAGAAGAAGAAGAAGGTTCTGAAGAGTGGAGTACTAAGAAAGAAAGATTTAAAGAAGATCACGCTATACATCAAGAACGGCGCAAACTGTCCCTGCTCACAGCTGGACAACCTCGGGAGCAACTTTCTCATCATGGGCCGAAAGGTGGACCAGCAGTTGCTGCTTATGTCCATTCACAAATGGGAAAAGAAGAGCAAAGAGCTCAAAAATGCCCTTAAATTCATGAAGTCTCAGCAGTGTCCCACCTATCACACCGTCTTTCAGTGACACTCTCATAACTCTTTCAGAGACTCTTCCTAACTCAGTTCGTTGCCACACACATTTATTACTCGAATGGCTATTGGAAACCGCGCCCTTATGTCGTTCCAAACCCCTTTGATATTTCTCTCATCCGTGGAACACAGAAGAATTTAAAGTGAATTATTGTCATCCCAGTGTTGGGTCAAAAAGGGACAAACCCTACCCGTTGGGTTGTAATTTAAGCTACCCTGTATGCTGGGTTGTTTTAACCCATTGTTGGGTCAAAAATAAACTTTTTTTAAATGTAACATCTGGGTTTGTCCCCTTTGACCCAATGCTGGATTGGAAATACCCAACATTTTTTATAACAGTTACAATGAATGCACACTTGAGGCTTTTAAGCTATTTTTTTTCACACAAAGCTATCATATGACTTTACAGTTCTTCTAAATTTTTTGTGTGTTTTGTGAAAGAAGATTGTACAAGTGGAACGACACGATGGTGACAAAATCACGACAGACTTTTCATATCATCCATGTGTACAGCTACATTTTCTTATTCTACATTTACGAGGCCTTGTATCAATGTGCTAGAAAATTCAGTGCAATGAGCTTTAAAGAGGGTTGCATGAGCAAATATTTGATTATAATGGCCATGGAGATTCCACTAAAACAACAAAACAGTGCCGAATGGTTTTTATTTGTATCTTTTATTTTGTAGATAAGGAATAAAAGTTTTTATTATATACAAAGACATGATTGTGATCATTAGTGTGAATCTAAAACATGAAGATTTGAGCTCAGCTGTGGCTTGGAAGGTAAGAGAGCAAATTGATTGAAAGTGCATTGGACTGTTGGTCAGGAGCGAGCCCAAAAATGTCAACCGCAGCCTGTGAGTGAATCTGGACCATTTCTGTGCCTTAAGAAAGCCCGTCATATTAGCCAAGCTTATGACAGACTTTGGACTCATATACGCAGTTTGGTCGGTGGGGTTATTCTATTAATTTTAAACAGTATGCAGACTTTTTTACTAAAATTATTATCTATTGCTTTAAATATGCATAATGGTATTCCATTGTGTGTAAGTTCACTGTAATAAAGATATAATTTTAAATAAGCTACAGTAGTTCTCTTTACTTAGAAACACTTTTGGTTCACGACTGGTTCATTTAAAATGCAACTCATTTGCTTACATTGTATAAAAAAACATATAAATCTCAATATTCTAAAAGGAGAAAGTTTTTATCATGTAGTAAAAGCAATAAGCTTCAATGTAGAGATATTCCGTAGAAGTTGCAGCTGGGTTGCCGGTAATTTACCGTGGATTTGAATTTGTGTTATTTACTGGCAAGGGTTTGTTCAAAGTTGAGTACATTTGAAATATTGATAAGTCTTTGTCTTTACAGAATAAAACTATATAATGACAGCCTCATGCAAAGCATTCTGGGAACCAGAAATCATCATCAACATTTTTCTGTTTTTTGCTTCAGATTTTGTTTACCAGAATGTTTAGCTTGATGCTGTTTTTTTTGGTTTTACTCGGTAAAGACAAAGACTTTTAAATATTTAATGTTCATTTAACTTTGAACAAGGTGTTGTCGGTGAATAACATAAATTTAAATCTGCGGTAAGTTGCCGGCAACCCAGCTGCCATTTTTACGGAATTTTTTTACAGTGTTTTATTATAATACGCTTCCGTTTCATCCTGGTTCTTAAATCTTTCCCCGCCATTGACGCTTTCCTGATGAGTGTTTTTATCTATATTTGCGCTATTATCCACTAGGTGGCGCTCTTACCCAACTAATAAAACACTGAAGCATCAACTGAACAAATATAGTTAAAACTCTGTGTACACTGCAAAAAAAATGACTTTTTTACTAAGTATTTTTGTCTTGTTTTAAGTAGAAATATTTTAAAAAAATTAAATAAGATGCATTCTTGATGAGCAAAATGAAAATAAGTCTAGTTTTTAGACAAAAATGTACAATTTAAATGAATTTGTGCTTAAAACAAGCCAAAATATATGCTAATGAGGTGAGAAAATGATTCTTGAAATAAGTGCTTTAAGCACAAATTCACTTAAATTGTGTATTTTTGTCTCAGAACTAGACTTGTTTTGCTCATAAAGAAAAAGCATCTTAAGAAAATATTTTTTGGCGTGTATGTTTTGATTATCGTTCTGAATCTGATCTCTATCAAAAGTCCTTTACAAAAATATAATTATTTCAGCTTTTTGCTCAAAATTTTCTTGAGGTGATAAAAGAACAAATGACGTTTTTTGTTTGTTTGTTTGTTTGTTTGCTTGAAAGAAGAGTGTCTGTTCTTTCATTTGATATATTGTATATTTATATAAAAGATTTTTCTGGAAGGCATTAAACTTCAGCAAAAAATCTTGAACATTTTTCTTAAACACTAAATTCAAGAAAAAATAGCTTACCCTATTGGCAGATTTTTTTGCTTGTTTTATGCACAAAATCACTTAAATTTGATATTTTTGGTCTAAAAACTAGACTTTTTTTCTTGGGTTGTTTTGCTCATCAAGAAAAAGCATCTTAATTTTAAAAATTTTAGATATTTTTACAAAAATACTAAGAAATTTTTTTCTTGAAAATATTTTTTTTGCAGTGAAGCTGGCACTGGTTGGCAACTTTTTTAAAAACGTTGGCATGGAAAGAGTAAATGAACATAATGTTTTCAAGGATTATGTAGACAAACTGTATTATTAATTTTCCTTATATTGGTTTGAAATAAAAAATAAAAAGTGGACACTGAAAGTCATGGTATGGCTTCACAGCACTTTAAAAGCATATATGTAAAAAGCAGCAGATATGTAAAGTAGTAAAGTCTTGGAAGGATGAATGGATGGTTGGTTACTTTAAATCAATCTATCCATGAAACATTTATAGTAAGTGTAAACATTTACATTGACTATAGGAGTTTACTTTTGACTTCCCCTTGTTGTTTGTCCTGATTCACTAAAATCACCATACTACCCATAAACAACAATAATGGGACATAGCAAGCTTTGTCATTTGATCTAAAAGACCTCAAATTCTTAAAGGGATCATATTATGAGATTTTTAAAGGGGATATAACATGAAATCTGCCTTTTTCCATGTTTAAGTGCTATAATTGGGTCCCCAGTGCTTCTATCAACCTAGAAAATGTGAAAAAGATCAACCCAGTAACTTAGTTTTGGTAAACCATCATCTGCAAGCATGTGAAAAAAAATAGGTCATTGAAATTTGGCTCTCCTTGTGATGTCAGAAGGGGATAATACGGCCCCTTAATCTGCACTATCCAACCACGGCACTGCCATTTAGTACAGACATCAGCTCATTTGCATATAAAAGGACAAACCCAAAAATGGCTCACACCTACAAAGTGGCAATTTTAACATGTTATAATAAATTCTATGTGGGGTATTTTGAGCTAGAACTTCACAAACTTAATCTGGTCACACAATATATTTATTTTATAGCTTAAAAATGTCTTGTGAAATGTCCCCTTCAAGAGATAAAGTATATATATATATATATATATATATATACAGTAATTTGTTATAAAATGTTAAAATTGTGCTTTCAATTTTTTTCCTCTTTGCACTAAATGGCAGTGCCGTGGTTGGATCGTGCAGTATTATTGTCAGAAGATGTGCTACCTATATCACAAAACAGATGAAATATGAATTACCTAATTGCAGAAAATGGTTTACCAAAACAAAGTTACTGAGTTAATCTTTTTCACGTTTTCTAGGATGATCGAAGCACTGGTTACCCAATTAAAACACTTAAACATGGAAAAAGTCAGATTTTCATGCTTTAAAACAAAGTATGTAAGATAGCCGTTTTTCTATTTTATTTAAAAAGAGAATTGCATCATGCAACTCAATCAGTTTTACAAGCCATGTACACGTTTGAAAGTAATAGAGACATGCACAGTTAGACTTAGCAGTATGAAAGGAGACATCCAAACCTGAGATAACAGTGATGAACAGAAAGAGTCTTCTCATGAAAGCTTATGAGACGGACAGTCCTGGCCCCTCGATCCCATCGCTCTGTCATCATCTCTGCAAAGGTCACTTACCGTAATTAAAAAAGGCCTGATGGCTGGAGACAGGAGGAACAGGGCTCAGCTTTGTGCCAGAAGGCCGATGGTATAAACAGCCCACCACACCAGCAATCAAAAGATAATTTAGACCCTCTGTCAGCTTCTGTGTCATACTGATTTCCCTGAAAGGTTAATATCACCGGGAATGCGAGGCCCAGCCAAGAGCCGCCCCGGACCGTCACTCTCTCGGTCTTTATCTCACCCTCATAATCTCCAATCCATCGGCAGGAGAGAGAATGGTGCCTTTGTGCTCTTCAATTGCTCTTACTGTGCTTGGTTGTAGCCGGTTGATTAAAAGCTGGCATGGAGATGCTAGCAGACCTTCCACTGTATTCATATGAATTCATAAGTCTGTTACCACCCCTTTAATCATTAACATTTATGCATTTGCCAGAAGCTTTTATCCAAAGCAAATTTTATCAATATGTGTACGTCAAATTTATAACTGTTAATGCAATGCTTAAAGTAGCTAGCTGGAACTTTACATTTGCAGTGCAAAAGGTCATGAGTTCGATCCCAGGAAACACAAATACTGATAAAACGTTTAGCTTGCAATGCACTGTAAGGCTACGTTTACTCGGAAACAATCTGAAAAGAAAACACAAAAGTGGCATTGCATTATTATTTTCTATTCCGCGCATGTACAAGCGTTTTGAGGGGGAAATCTGCGTGCATATGGTGACGCAAAAGTGTGTGAAATTCGATGTAGTATGCACTCCAGGTGGCTAGGTGGCAATGTGAAGCACTGACACACAACACCACTAAGTCCGCATGCCTGCGAACAACCGTCTTCCTTGTTCTCCCAGGTCTCGTCCAAAGCCGTCTGGTTTGCCTCCGACAAATTGGAGCATCGACAATTTGTTATTTTCCTGAACTGACGTCAATGCATACGCGACGAGAGCCACCGTGAGATGACTTTTGAGTTTTTACCCTTTACACAGGAACGCAACTGTAGATCGTTTTTAAGATTTCCACTCTTTTTTGCGTTTTTAAGCCGAAAAAACGCCGTCGACGTGTAAACAAGAGGCATATCCGATAATATATTTTTGCCTTTTCACCCTCGAGCGTTCTCATGTAAACAGGCCCTCTGGATAAAAGCGTCTGCCAAATGCATAAATATAAATATAAATATAAATATAAATATAAATATAAATATAAATATAAATATAAATATAAATATATAAATATATAAATATAAATATAAATATAAATATAAATATAAATATAAATATAAATATAAATAAATCGTTTGTCATGCATCTCTTACACTGCAAAAAAAAAAATTTTCAAGAAAACATTTTCTTGATATTTTTACTGAAAACAAGACAAAAATACAAAAATATTCTTAAATTAAGATGCTTTTTCTTGATGAGCAAAACGACCCAAGAATTAAAGTCTAGTTTTTAGACCAAAAATATCTAATTTAAGTGCTTTTGTGCATAAAACAAGCTAAAAAAATCTGCCAATGGGGTAAGCACATTTTTCTTAATTTTTTTCTTGAATTTACTGTTTAAGAAAAATTTTCAAGATTATTTTGCCTAGCCCATTGGCAGATTTTTTGGATATTTTACTGAAAACAAGACAAACATACTAAGAATTTTTTTTCTTAAATTATTTTTTGCAGTGAAATAATAATCATAAGGTATGTCATTGAAATGGTTAATACTGAGAGCTTTAAGATCAGTTGTTTGCTTGCTATGTTCCAATGCATTTTCACTTTTGCAATTCGTGCCAGTTCCGCCGGAACCACATACGTCATCGAGGTTCTCACATTTAATTTAAAATACATTAGAAAATTAAGATTTATTTATTTTAAGACATACAATCATTGTAGTTTCATTCTTACCTTGAAATGTAACGGTTGGTTTTCTGAAATTAAACCCGAAATATTAAACCTTGATGACGTATGCGGTCGACCAACGCGACTTCCGGAGAAGGAACCCGAAAACGTGTTCGGGACGTGTCCGGCGGAACTGGCACGAATGGCCACCCTATTTAGCTCATAGATAATTTTGATTGTCATTGGTATAAACCCAGACAACATATATGTTTATAAAATAGTATAACATGTAATGCACTGTAAGCCGTTTTGGATAAAAGCGTCTGCCAACTGCATTAATGTAAATGTAACTTTATTTACTGTAAAGGTTATAGCTTCGGTAAGTCCTTGCACTCATTCCTCGGTGTATCCACATTTCCAGACAAATGGGATGCGTGGTAAGATGACTAAGCAGTGAGAGACACAGAGCGTGTTAATGTGAGCTCTGATCCACGTGAGACAGCGAGACCCTCCGCTGCGGATCAGCTCAGGACTGTTGACATGAAAAATCATCTAAGGCAAACACATCGGACGACCCTCGGCAGCAGCGCTGAATTAATTGCGAGCACAGGAGCTCATAATTTAAGAGCGTAGCATCTGTAACCTTCATCACGCTTTCTCTGTCTCTCCAAATACCTCACAGAACAAACACATCCACCGGGAGATTTACACCACAGTGGAGAAAACCCAAGATCGGATAAATAAATCCAATTCCCTATAGTGATTTGTCGACAGTCTGGTGATGAACCAACGCAGAGGGGGTCAAGGTTGTCAGAAAGGTCACGAAGAGCGACGCTGATGGTTAAACCTACGTGTTTTGGAAGCGGGGTCACGAACTTTGACCTCCAGGCCCTGAGAGCCCGAACTTAGGAGGGCGGTCCAGGCAAGAGTTAAACACGGATCACCTTCTCGCGCTAATTGACATAATCTCTAAACTCCGGTCCGTTTCTCAGGTTAATCAATAGAGCCGAGAGCCGGCGGAGGGTGAGAGGGGCCCGGTGGTCTGAACCCATTCAGTCTTTCCAAAAGCTCCTCTATATAGGGCTTGGAAAAACCTTGACAAATAAAGCTATTCTCTGTCATTGTTCATCGGGAATGGCCGAATGCCACGTCTGGCTCTTGCGACCCACTCCTCGCAGCGCACACTCACAGTGAGTTCCCATGAGGAAAGTGGAGGCAAAGGCACAAAGGCCATTTAGCAGAAGAAATACAGCTTTTTATCAGGGTGGTAGAATTGGGGTCATTAGGGTTGTGCCACCCCCAACACTAACCTTTACCTCCCTCATTGCTTCAACCGCTTTCCTCCTACAGTCTTTCATTCATATGCATAAGGGCCTGTGAAAAGATGCTGGGAAGCTGATGGCCTGCCAATCAAATGTCAAACTGCATATATATGATGGGCTGTTTGAGTGCATGTTAGTACCCTTATTAGTACCAAACGTATACATATTTGTGCCTAAATGGCGCATATTAGGACCTTTTAAAGCGTACTGCCCCAGTGACAACTTGAGACCATTTACAGTGCATTACAAGATATATATTTTATTGGGAACAATGCACAACAATGAACAACTACAGGTACACTGTTAATTTAGGTTTTGAAAAACATTCATGCATTTTGCAGCTGCTTTTATCCAAGGAGACTTACGGTGCATTTAATTGATGCACAATTCTTTTATCAGTACAGTATGTGTGTTCGCTGAGAATCAAACCTGTGACTTTTGCTCTGGTAATGCAATGCTTTACCAATTAAACTACAGGAACACTTTTTTAAATTTAGGTTGTGAAAAACATTCATGCATTTTGCAGCTGCCTTTATCCAAAGAGACTTTTGGTGCATTTAATTAATGCACAATTCTTTTATTAGTATGTTCGATGGGAATCAAACCCATGACCTTTGCATTGGTAAATAATGCAATGCTTTACCAATTTAACAACAGGAACACTTTTTTAAATTTAGGTTGTGAAAAACATTCATGCTTTTTCCAGATGCTTTTATCCAAAGAGACTTACGGTGCATTTAACAATTGCACAATTCTTTTATCAGTATGTGTGTTTGCTTGGAATCAAAACCATGACTGGTCATGCAATGCTTTACCAATTAAACTACAGGAACACTTTTTTAATTTAGGTTTTAAAAAACATTCATGCATTTTGCGGCTGCTTTTATCCAAGGAGACTTACGGTGCATTTAATTAATGCACACTTCTTTTATCAGTATGTGTGTTCGCTGGGACTCAAACCCGTGCCAATTGCATTGTTAACACATTGAGCAACACATTTAACATTGAGAAATTGTGTAGCTCTATACAGTAGTATGCCAACAATTGTCTCATCTTTTCATGGATTAAAGGATTTCTAGAAGATTCCCAGTATGCACCTGGTTTTGCAGGATTAGTGTGGATCTGTCTGTCTGCCTCATGCACATCCATATGGGTCTCGCCCAGAAACACTCCTCAATGCCTGCATTCAGTACAGAGCTGAACAGCCATAATGCTGTCATAGCACACTTGACATACTGTAAGTGTTCCTCTGGACTCCATCTGTAGCACTGAGCTCAGCTTGCCCATGATTGTAAGAAATCAAGACTTAAAGAGTCAAAGTAAACCTGTGAGGTGATATACCTGTACATGCACTGTACACTTAAAAAATGCTGTTGCATATTGTCTTGATGCCCCAGCACAGTTAGCCAAACATCAACTGAGACTTTAAAACAAACCACCAACATTTTATTAAGGGGGTAGTTCATCCAAAAATGAAATTTACTCCATAATTTACTCACCATCAAGCCCTCAAGAAAATACGATGGAAAATATGTCATTAATATGAAAAAGAAGAACGCCAATACCCACATATTTATGAATAAGAATGCATACAAATCTGTACGTCTAAAAAGATGTTAATAAATAAATAATGAATGTATTAGTCCTGTCAACACGTCAATATTATATGTTTCAGTGTGTATAAAAACGCAAGTAAATGTACGTGTGGTACAACCACACTTTACGTAAAAATACACACAGATTCTCATGAGAACATGGTAGTATAATGGTAGTAAATGGTGCTTCTGATTTAAAGCCCAAAAGAGACCACCCACCCTTCACAGAAGTAATCCTGACGGCTCCAGGGGGTTAATAAAGACCTTCTGAGGTAACATCTAGGACCTTAAAAAAATGCGTCATTAAGATGAAATAACATATATAAGTCACAGTGGACTATACGCAGCAGTGGTTCATGTAGGTTGTCTACAAACGGAAAGTGTCGAGGTGTGCTTGAGCAAGACACCTAACCCCAGCTGCTCCCAACAAGCTGGATGGCGCCTTGCATGGCTGACACTGCCGTCGGTGTATGAATGTGTGAGTGAATGGGTAAATGTGAGGCAAACTTGTAAAGCGCTTTGGATGGCCATAGGTCTGTTAAAAGCGCTATATAAATGCAGTCCATTTAGCATTTTATTTAGAAAATTATTTCACAAAATCCAAGCCGAAGAACAGACATTTAATATGGAAAGGCAAGTTATTTAACTAAACAATAGCACACACAACAGCAGGCTGAATAGATGTCTGTACGTTAAGTAATATTATCAGTTATTTAAACGATAAACCATAGCATAGAACTTAGGCTGAAGAGGATAAATTAACCGAACAAGTCAACTGCTGTCAAATCACAACACACTAAACAAACTACACAATCAGAACTCAATACGTATTTCTGAAGGAGGGACTTCATAGAACAAGAAAGACTTCAGCACGACTTTTAGAGGACAG
Source organism: Misgurnus anguillicaudatus (assembly GCF_027580225.2). NCBI lineage: Eukaryota > Metazoa > Chordata > Actinopteri > Cypriniformes > Cobitidae > Misgurnus > Misgurnus anguillicaudatus. The sequence goes on from NC_073347.2 coordinate 35,788,643, forward strand.
TGAAAAAAGCGCTTTACAGATAAGTCAATTGTGTGAAAAAATACCGCGTTTTTTTACACGTGAAACATGAACACATGTTATATTGACACTGTAAACACAATAAAAAGCTTCAAAAACACAGAAAGAATGGGACCTTTAAATCCTTTACGAGTAGCAAGAAAGACTATTATATTTCCAAAAACCTGCAGCAATTGGACAAGCAAAAGTGCGCATGTCTGCTTAGACCCTGATGTGGCGCTAAGGACTTTTCCACATCAAACTTTTTATAAATATGGATTTTGCTGTTGATTTGTGCATACTTTACGATCAAATCTGTGTGTATGCACACTTTATATATAAGGCTTCTGAACATACCCACTAAATTACAAAAAATCCAATATAAAGAATTATAGCAGTACTGAAAGCATCGGATCGCAACACTCTGAATATTAAACCCAATACTAGTTAAATCAAAACCTGCTGGACAGATATACTGCCGGCTCTGTGCCAATATAGTGAAATACAGTAAAATAAGATGATGTTGTGCTGAATCATGGGCTCCACCTGGAGGCATCACAACCCAAACTCGCTGGCAGTCAGCTGGTAAAATTGAAAAGGTTAGTACCACTTAACTGCCCAATCACAGCCATAATATTACACTCTTACTTTTTAATTTACATCACCACCCTACCAAGATGCATTCATCCATTCAGTGGTGTCACGTCAAGGTTAGCACCTGTCGAGCCAAAGCTAGAAATGATTACAATGCGTCTATGGCACCCAGAAATATACAAGGTGAGTGTGTGCGCATCATGCAGAAAAAATATATAATATAACTACACGCACCCTTGGCCCTTTGCATCCATACTTTTGTTTTCTGCCATTTTTAAGAACAGTGGTTTGGTTGTGTTGTTAAAACAACACACATTTTACATTACATCGAACAGTGGTGACAAACATAACAGATGTAACACATAAAATATCTCAAGGAGATTTTTGCTTCTGGAATATAAACACATTTCTATCAGACCAATTATTAACTTCACAAAACACGCTGTGGTGCCACAAAGTATGTTTATTTTTGGATCTCAACCTGTATTTAATATCTGGGTTGTGTGGATTTGTTTGGTTTTATACATGGTTTTTGGAGATGAGGGCATGTCACGCAACCAGTCCATGCTGGCGTTTGTCTCGCTTGCTTCTACCAAGTAACAGATGAGTTTGATTGGATCCACAATCTCTAACATCAACAAAAAATGTGTAAAGTGTTTTCCCTTCCTAATTTTTAATTTGTAAGATAAGCAGGTTTATTTTGTTCTCCTGAATGCACAATTGCATTTAGCATTGTTTATCTCCCTGCAGTCTGTGACCTTACCAAAACATTTGAAGGTCACGACCGACCGCTGCTTTTGAACCACGAGAGGGAAAGTTGGATTTGGGAACCACTTGGCTCACGTTTTTGCGGCCACGTCTAATTCAATGGCATTAAAACAGTATGAAGGACATGGCATTGAGAGGAACAGGAAAAAATGTAAGGCAGAAATATTGAGCTCTTGTGTTTGTAAAGGCCGAGCCAAGTCACAGATTGAAATAATTTATGATCGACTATGTCGTTCTCTTTTCCCTACTCAACTTTCAGAGGCTTGGTAATCCAATCTTCTCCTCTCTGACAACATACTGTACCCTCAAAATGTCTCTTTCTCTATATATCTGTGTAAACGGTAAATGTGAGATCTCTGCTTATACCGTACGTGCCATGATCTCGTTCCAAGACAAGCGTTCAAGCACTTCAAAGGAATCAGAGGGGCTTATCAAAGCTTCAGTGTGCCCTTGTGTTTATGAGGCAGGCGAGAAGTCATGCGACACATTTTAAGTGCCAAAAGAGCCGTTCGCTGCAACGACCCGAGCCAACTCCAGAAGATCTGAGGTTCTGCCGATGTCCGTGGCAAATAAGCACGGCAACACATCTCACCCCTCGTGCCCTCCACACTTGAATTAATGAGCAGCTGCCACAAAACAAGCCACATGGCCTTTATTTCTCAACAGAGGAGAGATTTTTGACTGTCATCTATAATAGCAGAAAGAATTGGCTGATGATGATGGGGTAAGTAAGGGGGAACATGCAAAAATCATCTGTCCTGATGCTTTGTTCATTGAAAGTAAAGTAATATTCATACAGAGTTCATTGCAAGTTTATTTATTTAATAGGGACAATGCACATTAATAATACATAAATATGTACCATGCGCCAGATTTAACCAAGATTTTTAGTCCATTTTTTAAGATGTAAAATAAATATTTGGTTTCCCCAGTGTGCGTATATGAAGTTTTAGCTCAAAATACCCCACAGATAATTTATTATAACATGTTAAAATAGCCACTTTGTAGGTTTGAGCAAAAATGTGTTGTATATTTAAAAGTGTCCTTTTAAATGCAAATGAGCTGATCTCTGCACTAAATGGCAGTACAGAGGTTGGATAGTGCAGATTAAGGGGCGGTATCCCCTTCTGACATCACAAGGGGTGCTAAATTTCAATTATTTATTTTTTTCACATGTTTGCAGAGAATGGTTTACTAAAAATAACTTACTGGGTTGTTTTTTTTACATTTTCTAGGTTGATAGAAGCACTAGCGACCCAATTATAGCACTTAAACATGAAAAAAGTCAGATTCTCATGTTATGTCCCCTTTAATGACAGAAAGAAAACATTAAGAGAAAAAAAAAACTAAGGCTGGAAACATAACATTACAGACTACCATTCATAAATCTAGCCTGGGTTTCCCACAAATGTATTCACGCTGCAAGTCTAGCATTGAAACCATGGCCCAAATTTTCCCCTGAAATAGAGAACCAATCACAGAACGGGGAGGGGGCAGGAAGACGATGACGACGTCTATGCGACACACTAATTGGCTACGTACAGACGCATTTGATAGACATTCGTAGCACCCAATAAATGGCATAGGGAACCAATCACAAAACGGGGAGGGGGCAGCAAGACAATGACGACGTCTATGCGACACACCGATTGGCTACGTACAGACCAGACATGGGGACTTGTGACTTGGTGACTTGGACTCGAGTCGACTTGAGTCTCTATTTTTGTCACTTGTGACTTGACTTGACTTGACAAGAAATAAACTGCTTGAGACTTGACTCTGACTTGGAAGTTAAAGACTCGGGACTTGACTTGACTTGAGACACGATGACTTGAATGACTTGAGTGTTAATCACATCATGTTTTCAGTTTGAATATAAAATATATAAACTATTTAAAAAAATAAAGTTGACCCAGTTGGAGCGCAGGCTGAGAATGGTTGTCATGTTGTCATGACTGAATCACGACACTATAATCAGTCATGCCCTCTCGTACCTTACGCACACCAACTAACTAAGAGATAGACATTCGTAGCGCCCAATAAACGGCTCTGGGCATTCGTAAACCACGCCTCAAATACGAGAAAATGAACATGTGGTTCCCAGACCACGTCTCATTCTTTATGAGACTGGTCTAGTGTTAGCCAGGCTACCACAAATCACTATAAATGATCACAATTTTAATGGGTCAAAACAGGGTGAGCTATTTAGATCAATGCACACATTATTGTTGTTTACACATTATGCATCATTTTAATTATTATTATTATTTTTAATTTGAAAAAAATAGCCAATAGCATAGTACTTTTCTGTATTTGGGATAAGGTTTTCTCTCTCTGTGTCTCTCTCTCTCTCTCTCTCTCTCTCTCTCTCTCTCTAATATAATGTAATATCATTCATGCATTAGTATGCTAAATACCCCGACCACAGAGATTTGTCTTTATTTTCTATAATTGACTGAAAGCACACAGCACAGAGAGTGAATTCATAGCGGCGATGAGTGCCATGCACTGCGACCTGAAAACCTCTCTGTTTAAGCAGCATTACATCAGCAGAATGTGATGTCATATTGCAAACATTTTGCATAGGAAAAAAACACAATCTAAACGCTGACAAAGTAATTGGTCGTCACTCCCAGACGTAATACGGATGACTGCTCATATGAACGCATGCATACATTAATAATCAAAATAAGCATAATAATGTTTGATTCATATGGCCCAAGCTTGTGTCACAGCACGATAATCTAATAGGAAAACTGAACAAAAAGCCATTCATCATGCTTGGATACTGTACAGAATGGAAACAACATCATTCGGAGGAAAACTAGACAAACTGGATGTAATGTAGACAGAGCGTTTAAATAATATAAGTGTGTGGCCCTGTTCAATATGAATACTACATCGCTGTGAAGGTAAGAAATGTCTTAAGGGAGTAATAAAGTTACCTTGAAATGTCTGTGCCATTGAACCGGATGTGTGCGAAGTTTAGCTATCCAGCTGTAAACATGTCAACTTTAACCAACTTGCTCAGCAAGATTTTTCTCAGACTTGGTCTGCCATGTAGTTGACCAGAAAAAGTAAACCACCTGTAGGAACAAAATTGCTGTTGCACACAAACTTGAGAAGGTTTCAAATATTTGGGTGAAGAATTTCTTTAATGTCGCCATGAAACAAAAATAAACCGAATTCATCCACTGAGAATGATTGGATTGTTGGAAGTTGTGTCGTAGGCTATTGCTAATTGCTAATCGCAGCAATCTTTTCCCGGGTCCCGCCAACACGTCATACATGTGATCGGAAGTAAAGAGAGATTGGGTGTGTTCTACTTCATGCAGCGCTGCGCAGATCGATTGGTGGCTGACTTAAAGCAGCGCATGCCAGTTAGAAATGTTGTCCGACTTGAGCTGGTGCTGAAGGCATGTGACTTACGTATGGTTTTAATTACCGCAAGAGCGTTTCGAGAGTAGCCAGACGGGTCCCCCGGCGCAGCCTCCGGAAAACATGTTCGGGACGTGTCCGGCGGAACTGGCACGAATTTCCACCCTAATAAAAAAGTAGACGATTTGTAGATCCTTTTCCTTTTAGAGACTGTTCGTATCAAGACGCACTCAAGTTTATTTTAAATATAGACGCGCGGCCGGCAAGCGCACTCAAATATAGACGCGTATGAAACAAAACTCGTGTTCACAGGTAAGTGCTTTGAAAAGCAGAAGAAAGTGGCGCGTCCTGCGTTTTCCATGCGTTTTAGATGTTAATAAACCCTAATGCAAGAATTCTTCCAATAAGTGTAAAAATAAAAATATAGAGCTGCTATAAACTGCTTTGATCCAGGGACACACAGTCTCTTAGCTATCAGAGATTCACTACTGTGCTGGAACCAGAAGTGATTCATCTTAATTTAACTCTGTTTGTAGCTCGGCTATAGAGATAACACTGCTTCTCTTTACTGGATCTTAAATCACCAGCTGTTTGCTTTGTCTCCAGCACTCAACACCTTCGTATAAAGCCAGAGCGATGTTTGCTGAAAGCCTGGAGCAGGCCCTTTATTTCCTCAAAGCACTTCAACGGTCCCCGGGGCTAAGCTCGTGTCCGCACACGGACATCACACATGACAATTCATTCCCAGTTCGTATACGGATGATGTCAAACCTACATTTGTTTTGTGTTTCACACTGAACTAACCCATGTTTATAGACAACCTCATCAAGCAGGTGATGGAATACCACTGAGAAATGATTCGATTATTAAAGGTAAGGTATCCAGAAAACGGTCTGCGGGAACATGATAAACACCGTGAATTCCATCACAATGACTACATTCCCGTACACATCCTGAGCTCAGTATGGACAAATAAGACCTGAGTCAAAGCTCAGGGGTGAGTGGAGACACGTCCAGATGTGGAGACAGTTTGTCCGGGGAGGGTGTGACAGCTCTGCTGTGTTATCTATGGTCAGGGTTGGCTCCTTGTCTTGGAATGTTTGGGAATGTGTTCACCTCAAGGGAATATTTCAAGTTTATAAAGAATGTTTGAGGGGAAACACTTTCAGTTTATAATCAAAGGCACATACAGTGCAATAACGTGCCATATATAAATAACTTAATAGCATAAGTCATAAGGTATTATACATCAGCAACATGCCTAAGAACGAAATCACATAAATCCAAAATTATAAGTAATATTTTTATTATTTCCTCAACCTGTGTGGTTAATTTTTTAACACAAAAGGAGAAATTCATAATCTAATGAAGCGAGTAGGAGCATCAAAGTTTGATTTCAATCTTTGACATGATCTTACTCAGTCAGTATTTGGGTCGATGTGACGTTCATTATTTTGTGTCCGTATGGTTTAATTAAATGTAAAACGGTTCAAATTTCAAAATTAATTTGCACATTATTTGCAAACATTCTTTTTTTTGAGGACCAAGTCTAAAATTTCTGGTTTTATTTCATTTTGAAAGAATATTTGTGGATAAATGCAAAAATGTGTGGTGTAACCGGTCTGTGTCAATGGGTGTAACTAGTATTTTTTTTATGAAAAAATAAATATATTCATAGTTTAGTGTAATATAAAATTTTTACAGACATTTTACATCATTTGTCAAAGATTATTTAGATAACACAGCTGTTTTCAGCATATGTCCGGACAAATATTACAAAAATGCATTAAAAAATACATTTAGAAATAACTAATAAACTGTATTCTCGTGTTATTTAAAAATGTTTTTTTTTATTACTACGCTTACATGCCATCAAGGTGGAAAAAATATTTAATATTTCTCATTCTTTGGCCCAACTGGCGGTTACACCATTTGACATTTTCAGGTCCGTGAACTCTTAACTTCATAAAATGGTGAAAATGTAATTTTTTATTGCATAAAATCAACATAAAAACACTATGCATTGAAATAAACCTGATGCATGCTTATAAAACAAGTTTTTTTTTAAGATTTTTGCATTTCTCATCTTGTCATGCACTGAAAAAATATTAATTCAATTTACTCAATTTTCGCAATCAATTTATTTAAGCTACATTAAAAAATAGAAATACAAAACAAAGCAAAAAACTTTTGTAGAAATGTAGCTTAAATAAATTGATTGCAATCCCTAAAATACTTGAATAAATTGAATGCTCATTTTTTTTCAGTGAACCATTTTTGTCACAGACCCATTATCTCTTTCCCCGCCATTGACAAGTTATCTCATCAATTAAGAGAAATCGCTTCCCTGCCAATGACGCTTTCCTGATGAGTTTTTACAGTAATCTGTAATTCCGCTATTTCCCATAAAAAGTTTCTTGAAATTTACTGAAAATTTACCGGAAACTTTTCACCCCTTTGCAAACCTCATAGACAAAGATACCTGTTCGAGGCTAAAGTTTTGTGACAACATAGCAAGATTCCTTTCCTCCCGAAATTCCAGTGCATTCCATGACACTTCCGCTATCACCATTAAATCACAATTCCAACAGCTCGGTGACCTTTCCTGTCCATAAATCAGACGGTTAATGTGATCTGACCCGCTGATGACTGGCACGGCAAACTGAAAAAATGCTCCCCTTTGTCTCACCTGGTCTCACCTCACGGCTATAAATCTTCTGGTCTGTGTCTCTGCTGCCTATCTCTCTAAAGACCTGAATGACAGGATCCACAGAGACTCCATCTGCAGGGGGGATAAGGGATGAGAGAGAGACCCCAGAGATTAAAGGGACCATGTGTAACTGTCTGTCTGACAGGCAATACATTAACATCCATTACGACGAGAGAGTAATCTGGAGAGATATGTGGACGAAAGAGAGAAATGAGGTATGCTTGTTATGTTGGACAGTGAAATATTTGAAAAACGTTTCAAATGGACACCGTCGTCAGAATCAAAATGACCATCATGTTTGACTCGTGCATTGCTACACTTACAGTTTTTGTTTGGTGTAGAAGTGAAAATAATGCAAAGGTTACATCCAAATGAATCCCACTTTGTTAAACGTTTAAGTGGCTAGTAATAATCTTATAAAATGTTCTACAAAAGATTGTTCACAAAATGCCATACAAAACCATTTTTGGTTACCTAAAAAAAACATATCCTCCAACCCATACGATTGCTTTGGTCGTTTTTCCATTTCACCAAATACGACCAATAGATGCATTTAGTAAATTAGCGCCTCTACTGGCAGCAGGTGAAATATATTAGGGTAGAAAATGATATTTTGGGGTATAATTTTTCCATGATGACATGTACTGGGATAAGATTTTCTTAAGATGCTTAACACAATGATGGTTAGATGAAGGATGATGGATGGATGAATGTGTTGATATCTATCTATTATAGGCAGATATATAAACAATATCCACATTTAGTATATAGACAAGAATTGATTGAATTATTTTTGTTTAAACTAAAGCAGGTGTTACAACAAACCCTCTGTTTGTTACAATGAACCCCATCTATGGGGTAACATTTGCACTCCTGACACTTTTGGTGTAATTGTATAATAATGGTAGATCCCACAAACAAACATTTGCAGCAGAAATGTGTGTTAATTAATTAATAAATGTGTGTTAATTAATTAATAAATATTTTTGGAATAATAGAGCCAAAGCTAAAAAGCATTACCTTGTGCCCCGCTCTCCCCTAGTTTAGAAATTTTGATACTTTTGCTTTATAAATGATGGTTAAAACTTTTACCAGGAAGGGTTGCACACACACCCAATAAATATTTATACAAATAGTGTTTATATAACTTTTAATTATTTTAACCCGAGAGACTGTTGAATAGTTTTGTGTGTGTGTATTGAGTCAGACCTCCATCAGTGTATGGCTCTCTTGTGCCTGTTGACTGTTGGCTGGACTGACGGTGTAGTTGACAGGGATTTAATTGTGTCGTCTAGTTCATCATCTCAAGAGTGAAAACTCAACAGATCTGTTGATGGAGAGGGACATGTAAACAAATCCACGTCTTCCTGTGAGGACTGACTACACCACCAAATACATGTGTACAAGCCAGCACGCCTTCATCCGTTCGCACTCGCACACACGCACAGATTAGAATTCGTAGGGGCTAAAAATATGTTCTCAGAAACGTTTCAGCCAAACTAAATATGAAAACATAAACATGAAAACAAGTGTTGTGAAAGGCAGCCCAGACAGCCGGAGACTTCCTGCTTATGCTGAAAGTCAGCCGGTGCCTGATCTCAAAAGAGTTTAAGGGTGCTGAAGTAAAATTGGCTTTAAGTATTACTGTAAGTGTCATTTGCATCAACAAACAGAATTGCAAAAGCTAATTGCTGTTTTCGAACTAGTTACCCAAATACACCCCCCATCTTCCACTGGTTAAACAATGTGCATATACATACTGTATACTCCAGCAAACCAGCCCAGTCTCCTGAAAATGCGTATAAATAGCACGAAGTGTAAAACTCGTGCAATACATACGCCAAATTCCACTTTGGCGTGCATATGATATGCAAGTCCTTCCCATTCACTTAAACGGGGCATCTTTTTTGTCGTTTCATTTATTGTTTTCTAAATTTTTTTGCTATTTTTTACCATTTTCGCTTGAGTTTAGGGCTAGAACAACTTTTTGTTATATAAAAATGACATTCTAACCCAAACCCCAACTCTAACCCCAACTCCAAGAGACCATGGCTTAAATATTGACAAAAACATGAAGAAACCTGTATATTAAATAACCTCATTAAGCAAATCAAAATCTAACCCTAAACCCAAGCGAAAATGGTTTAAAAAACAGAAAAAAATTGAGAAACCAACAAACAAAACGACAAAAAAAAGATGCCCCGTTTAAGTGAATGGGAAGTGGAATTTGGCGTATGTATTGCACGAGTTTTACACTTCGTGCTATTTATACGCATTCTCAGTAGACTGGGTAGAGCAAACATATCTATGTTAGGATGCTCAAACAAACAGAGCAATGTTTTTATAACACCAAAAAACAAAATTTAGCTTACAAATGGCTTTCCTATAGTTGTAATGCATGTATAGCTTTGATAGAAGAAAGTTCATTTTTTATGAAAAAAAACCACACAGGTCATTTTTTATATTTGAAGAGCTCAGAGGCAAAACCTTTTAAGTGCATCCGACATCCCTGCTGAAAAAAAACAATAAAACCATTACAGAAAATTCGAATGGTTTCCATTAAAATACCAATAGGAACCATTAGCTTTTACTATTAAAACCACTACACTGTAGTGTGTTTTGGGCCACATTCCAATAGAACCAATACATAGAACCAATAGAACCAATACATACCATTAGAGACCAGCAAAGACCAATATACTGTAGGATGTTTTCTTGTAAATGTAAGGGTTTTGTCTTGTTTGTGTCTTTTATTTTGAAGTTCTGGTTTCATGTTTAGGTCTTTTATTTTGAAATCATGTCATGTTGTAGTTTCCCTTTTCCCTATCATGTCAGGTTCTCATTGGTTCCTTGCCTGTATATATTGCCCTCATGTTTCCATTGTCTTTCTCAAGCTTTGTTAGTCTATGGGTGCTTCTCAATTCTTATTTGTGCATCCTCGTTTCCTTTCCTTGCTTCCAACACGAGGATGGAGGAGACGAAGTATTAAGTGAAATGATATCCTCTTTCCTTACTCTCTTTATAAAGTTTATTCTCTTTTATCAAATTATCAAGTACATTTACAATAATTTAATGATTAATAGCAAGATTTATGTGTGTTTAATTATGTGAAAGGGGGAGGAGATTTATACGTGCCTCATGTTTAGTTGATAAAACACTTCCGCATAGGATACACTTGTGTATTCTCGCTTATGACTCCTCAGAAAGCCTCCTAACTCCTCGTTCCTCGCCTCCCATTCACCCTAAATCACAATCACAATCACATTTCAGTTAAAATACATTAGAAAATTAAGATTTATTTCTTTTAAGACATAAAATCATTGTAGTTTCATTCTTACCTTGAAATGTAACGGTTGCTTTTCTGAAATTAAACCCAAAATATTAAACCTTGATGACGTATGCGGTCGACCAACGCGACTGCCGGAGAACGAACCTGAAAACATGCTCGGGACGTGTCCGGCAGAACTGGCACGAATGGCCACCCTAATGCCATGCCACGCTTTTGTTTTGTTCATGTCAAGTCTAGTTTAGTGTTTGGTTATGTTTATGTTTCTTATTAAATAAAACTGCACCTGGGTTCTCAACCTGCATGGGTTTCTTAATAGATTCTGCCAACAAACTGGTATTTCTGAATGACCTGAGGTGGGATTAAGTGGATTTGAAGCAAATACGTGCCAAGAGCATTCGGTTAATATCATTATCTCATTTTTTTAGATGAAAGTGGCGTTTAGCGGTTTTTGCATCTAAGCTTCTCATTTGTGACCCTGCCTGTATAGTCACTTTTGTGATTTTAATGTAATGTTAAGCTCGTTCTGTTAAAATATAACTTTGCTATCTTTAATATTGACTGAGTAAGATCATGTCAACTTTGATGCTCCCATTCTCATCATTAAAACCTTAGCCAGGTTTATCACATTCTATATATCATCGTTTGATGGTTTACAAGATATTTGCATTAAATTGACTGTGATTTATGTTGCAGCGTCATGTCACAATTCAAATGCACTTTAAACAAATCAGACTTTTTAACTTTAAAATTGGTTGACCGCCCTTCTTCTCTCAACATGTTCAAGAATGTTCCAGGCTTGGATCTGTAGTTCAATCGTGACGCATTGACTTGTTGTCCTCTCTTTGTTATTACTGGCCGAATCTTCACTGCCTTTGTCTGTCAGTCCATTTGAAACATTAAGTGGTTTCCCTACAGTGGTGTCCCAGTTGTTAGGAATCTGCCATTTACATGCACATTTTTCCATGGATTACAGAGGCCATTGTAAGGTATCAAATTGATCCTTTGAGATTAACGTTGATTGTACGATGAAAACATGTACTGTAACTTTCAGAGGTCAACACTTCCTCTCCAGTCCAACATCATGTATTGAAACTAAACAGACACATTTCAAGATTTACATATCAGAATCCTGGCACAGGCAAACTTGTGTGACACTTTGTCAAGTACATTATAATAACAAATACTTGGAATAATACCAGATAATGTTATTTCTAAAGACCAGAAGAAGAAACAATAATGATCTTGTACTGTATATACAACGTGATCTCATGATGTGCGTATTCTACGTAAAGTGGGGTTGTACCACACCTACATTTACTTACGTTTTCATACACACTGAAACGTATCGACGTGTTGACAGGACTATACGTTCATTATTTATGCAGCTTTTCAGACGTACAGATTCATATGCATTCTTATTCATAAATATTAAAAGTGTGGGCATTGACATGTATTGTGTTTGCCCACTGAAGCTAAGCAGGGCTGAGCCTGGTCAGTACTTGGATGGGAGACCACCTGGGAAAACCAGGTTGCTGCTGGTAGTAGTGTTAGTAAGACCAGCAGGGGGTGCTCACCCTGTGGTCTGTGTGGGTCCTAACACCCCAATAAAGTGATGGGACACTATACTGTCAAAAAAGCACCGTCCTTTGGATGAGACGTTAAAGCGGGGTCCTGACCCTCTGTTGTCATAAAAAATCCCAGGATGTCCTTCGAAAAAGAGTAGGGGTGTGCCCCGGCATCTTGGCCAAACTTGCCCATTGGCCTACTAATCATCCCCTCATACTAATTGGCTATATCACTCTGTGTTCTCTCCACTAATAAGCTGGTGTGTGGTGGGCGTTCTGGCGCAATATGGCTGCCGTCGCATCATCCAGGCGGATGCTATTCATTGGTGGTGGTTGAGGAGATTCCCCTGTTCATATGTAAAGCGCTTTGAGTACTGAGAAAAGCGCTATATAAATGTAAGGAATTATTATTATTATCATCTGAAATACGATAGGATCATCGCTATCGCCAACACTCGCACATTACATGTCCACCCTACTGAGCTTTGTGGTGTGGGTCCAAGGTGCTTTCTTTGGGTCATCAGGTGGGCACCCTCCTTAAACAGTGTTTCGTCAATTAACCCACAACACCTCCAGAGGGCTTGACAGAGGGCTCCAGAGGGCTTGACAGCTACCTACAGCTAACTTGACAGCTACCTGGAACCAGCTTCCAGAAGAGATCAAATGTGCTCCAACAGTAGCCACATTCAAATCCAGACTCAAAACACATCTGTTTAGCTATGCATTTACTGAATGAGCACTATGCTGCGTCCGAACTGATTGCACTATATTATATATGCACTATTTTAATTATTTTCTATTTCTCTTGTTTTTATTCATATTTTTAATTGTTTTATACCAGGGGTGGGGAACCCTGGTCCTGGAGGGCCACTGTCCTGCAGAGTTTTGTTCCAACTCTAATTAAACACACCTGAAAAATCTAATTAAAGTCTTTAGGATCACTTGGAAATTAAATTCAGGTGTGTTTGATTAGGGTTGGAACTAAACTATGCAGGACAGTGGCCCTCCAGGACCCAGGGTTCCCCACTCCTGTTTTATACTTTTATTCCTGTTTTATTCTTTTTCACACATTTAAACAGTTTTTATTAAAATCACATTTATTTTCTTTTAATTGATATTTTAAATTCATGTATCTTTGATTTTTGTTTTCTCATTTCTATGTAAAGCACTTTGAATGAACTTTGTGTATGAAATGTGCTATACAAATGTCACCGGGTGACTATGATGGGGCGGAACCGAAAGTGGCGGAGAAAGGTTCTGCCTGAAGATGGTTTCCGCCCGGGCCCGATTTTTAACTACACTTTACTTCCTGGTCTCCCTGGCAACACAGATCACGGGCAGATGAGCCACAGGTGTTACAGATTAAGCTGGCAACTCGTGATTGGAGGAGAGAAGAGAGACAAGACCCATAAAAGGTCCAAGGAAAGCACAAACAAGAAGAGTTGTTTCGGGCACAAGCTCCTTTTGTCGCCTAGGGCAGACTAAAGCACATGCCCCGTCCTTGGAAGAGCCGGAGGGCGCCGTTGATCCACGGAGCGCTTATAGCGAGAGGAAAGAGTGCGGCAGCCAAGAGAGGCAAAAAGGACGGGGCTGTGAGTTAAAGGAGCACTGCACCACGAGGGTGTTTTTGGGTGCTTAGTGTGTGAGTTGAGGTGCGGAGCTGTGCTCGTCCGATACGCATTGGTGGCTGGTTATACTTTCTCTCTCTCTCTCTCTCTTGTAGTCTGCAGTAATCGCTGGAGTAATAGGAAACCCTACGGGTGGAAGAAACATCGGTATAAGTGACACATTTAAAGGAACAAAGGAAGAAGGAAACGTAACGGTTTTGCAACGTAAACAAAGGCGGACCGCTGTGAGTATTAACTTCTGGATTAAAACGAAGTGTAACAACTACCTGTGTATTTACCGAATACCTCCAGGAGTGGTAGGTGAGCCGCAGGAGTGTTTTGTCTCAGCAGCCACAGCAGCAGAATTAAATATCTCGGCCGTATTGTCATCGCCCCCATCCAACCCAAGCGAAGTGGAGGACGTCGGGTGTCTCTGGTGTACACTTGTAGTGTGGTGGGTGAGTCCATGTATTTTGAAAACCTTTCACGTTGAAGTGGTGCTGTGTATTTGCTGTGGGTTGCTGTGCAAGTGCTGTGTGTCTTGTCAGACGTACCCCGCATCATTCATTTCATTGAGGAAGAGACGGAGAGGCTAACGGTCCTAGGGAATATCATCTATTATACGCTGTGTGCGGTTTGAGTGAGAAGTGACGGTGTGGGCCTCTGGAAGCCGCCCCCGTCTGTATGTCGACAGGTTTCGGAGAGCGGCGGTGAAGATTTGGAAGCTGGCAGTGTGTGTGTGAGTACAACTACGGGCCTTTTGTATTGCTACTTTACCTGTGTGTTTTCCCTTGTTGCAGAGTGAGAGGCGCAGGAGCTCCGCCGCCCCGGGTCTCTACAAAAGGGCGCCCCTGTCCGGTATTCGATCGCCCTACGGGTAGTGAGGATAGGGCAGCGCTCGACCCGGTGAGACGGTGTGACACGTCGCCCCTCTGCCGACCAGCAAACTAGCCGAGAGGGTCTTGTCCCCGGCGCCTTCTGGGAAATCATCGCCCGTTGGACTTTCTGTGTAGGCCAGCCGTCTAAGCCCGCCCCCGTTACATTGTCGATCGGAGCACCGTATAGCGAGCTGTGGAAAAGCTGCATCTACTAAGAGCTGTAAACAGCATAGAGGTGAGAGTCATCCAAGTCCCAAACTAACCGTGTCTTTGTGTCCCAGCCGCCGCCTGTGGAAAGAGGAATGAATGAATGAAGCTTTATTTGTCACATGGTCACAAGAACCAGTGAAATGAAACCATCAACCTGTCCATACATACAATACATAAAAAACAATGGGGTAGACAGAACAGGTCGACAGAGCATTAAGAAGAAAAACAGCATTACATGAGGAAGGGTAGGTTAAAAAAAAACAAACCCCCAGACTATGCTCCAAAGGGAGTACAGTTTGGGAACAAGGAAAAAAAACACCACAGCAACATAAGCACATAGTCAGTACATCTTACAACATAAACAACACACAACTTGCAACACGATAGGGGGGAATGGGGGTTTGAGATAGCCCAGCGCAGGCAAGCAGCCATCCGGTCCTGCAGCCATGTTAGGCGCTGGTCTCAGACCCGTCTGTCCGGCTGGGGGGTACAAAGCGGCGAAGGCGAGGGATTTGGGTACTGGGTGGTGATTGCATATATGTATGTGTGTGTAAGAGTTCGTGTGTGTGTAGGCCTTCAGAGAGTCGCTTTGCCCGGCATCCCAAATCTCGGTGCCTCAGTCCGCAAGATGTTAAAGCGTTAACACAGCAAATTGCTATGGAGACGACCTTGATTAGGTCCAAACAGAGTCAACAATCATTAGGTGTCTTTGGGAGAGGGGTAAGGGAGTGCAAGAGCGTCTCGCTGCAGTGCTCTTCCGAGGGAGTTGTTGTTCCAGCAGCGGCCTTGGTCGAGGCCAGTGCTGGATAAGGGTGCCGAAAGCAGATAAGATTGCAATTATTTTGTCTTGGGGCGAGTAGCCGCATTCCTTTACACGACTACTCTCTTAGTCCATTCTGGTCCATCTGTTTTTTCAAATCCATTAACATCTCCTTGATGTTTTTCAAATCCATTTGCATCTCCTTGATGGTATCCATATTGCGGGTCATTTCCAAGTTGTTATCCAAAATGCGGTTAATAGTCCCAGCCTGAGCGCTGACCGCTCTGCCCACCGCTTCAATCATCCCGGGCAGCTTTTTTGGACTTTTGGCAGCTGTCACCGTTTTCTTAATTTCTCGATAAACCAGGGCAAAGCATAATCCAGTCAGCAAACCCCAGGTTATCATGGTTCCGAATAGATAGATATCTTCAATGTCCTCCACGGAAAGAGCCGCCAGACCCACGACCCGCCACTTCTCCCATGCGTCCATCGTGTAGCCAGCAGCGAACGTTCCGGCAGGGCAGACAGGTTCCCCCGAACCCAAGCTTCTCGTTGAGAATATGGTGTCAATTGCGTTGAGAGACCAGTTGATCAAATCCATGATTTTTTAGTTTCAAGAGCAGTGCAGAGAGAGTCTCTCAAAGTTAAGACAAAAGACTATACAACACGAGAGGAGCAAAGCAGGGAAGGTTACGGGGAGGAGAGGAGATAAAAATGCAACCGCCTTCGCTGAGAGCCAAACGAGAATAGGAAGGAAGGAGAGTAAGCTAAACACAACGAATTGTACGAGCCTGAGTAGCGAGGCCTCCGTAGAGCGCAACACGGGTACGCAGGTGGAGAGAGTAAACCCCCAAGTACTCACCCTATTTTATCTTTTGCCTCCAGGAGAGAAGAGGAGGGCGCCACGGATAGCGGGGACAGGCAGGAGCCTGTGTTTCACGTCTTCCCCCCCCTCCACCTTTGGTTTCCAGCTCCTCTGGAACCCCCGTTGCCCCCTTTCCCCTTCCTGCCACCTCCCTGTGTCGTGGCCTGCCTGGAAGGCAGAGTTAGAGCCTAGTTTTAATTGCCCCTCCCCCATTTCCCAAGTTATTTTAAATATTTAAATAAAGATTGTTTTAATACTTACCTGTTCTCGTGTTGTCTGGTCATTGGGTTGGCTTTGGGGACCTCCTCGAGGTGGAAGTTGAGAAGGGGCGTGGCTTTAGCCATTAACAGCCAGCCCCTGGCCATGACACAAATAAACTTGCCTTGCCTTGCCTTGCCTAGCTAACTCCAGCGTCCTGGGGCAGCCCCCTTGGCCTCCACAGCCATTGCTCTTTTAAGTTCCCTCCCTACCCGGTGGGTTGCTCCATCGCTCGCAGCGCTTTAGCCAGAGCCATCTTGATGCCGTCTCTGCTTTTTTATTATTATTATTATTACTAACTTTAGGATGGTATATAGCATGCAAAAAGAGTTTATTTTCGTCGTCCCTTCAGGCCAGCCTTAAAATTGTGTAAGTGTGTAAAGTTGATTAAAATACTGTAAGTATAAGAGCTGTAAGTATGAGTGAACCATTCACAGTTCAACACCTTTAAGTGTAAATGTAGAAAAGACGCATTTCTGTATTTCCTAAAGTAATTCAAGAGGCTGTTACTGAAGGATGGAGCAGTCAAAGACTATATTGAAGCCAGCAGCAAACACAAAACTTGAGTAAGTGCTGCAAACCACAAGAAGGCCTACGGTTTAATACCTGGAGAAAGATATCTGTTAGCATTTCTATTAGTCTCAATGGCATTTACTTGGCTAGTGTAGGATCCCCGTAATGATTTTTACTTAATACTCTATAGCTGAATATACTTCGCAATACTTTAATAAAATATTTGTGATGTAGTTGTTGCTTGCAAAAAAAGAAATGGCATCAATAAAAGAACCATGTACACCATAGGTCTTCACGGGTCCACTTAGATACGAAAACCCCAGGTCGGACCCAGTTTCATGTGTGCCTTGGACGCAGATCGTCTATAATATTAGCAGCCACTTGTCATTTAAAATGAATGTGTTTTTGCTGAAGAGACCCGAGAAGACCAGACCTAGTGTCAATCAATTTTAAATGCACATTTTACTCATTACCCAAGTGTCATTGTCAGATAACAAAGAAAAATTGGTTGCGAGGGCACCTGGGTTCCTGTCTCGTGCGTGCCGTGATGCAGACTGCATACATGACGTAGCCACAATATAAGCACTCCTTTGTTCCTCTGTCAATATCCCTATTAAATCAAAGTAGGAGGGCAAAGAAGTGATGGTTTTCCCACTCACCTTCACTTTTATTATTTTTAATATTAGTATTATTTTTATCATGTTTATGGGTATTTCGCACCACTCTGGTAGGGCATGGTCACCCTCATATTAATTAAGTATATATGTATATTTTAAATGTTGTCTATATGTTTTAGTATGGTTTTTATGTTGTTGTGTTATTGATGGAGCTTGTACTGCAAGACAAATTTCCATGTACACGGACAATAAAGTGCTATCTCATCTCATCTCTCTCATTTACATCCGGGTCCATTTGGGTTCAAATCAATTGCCACTGGGTCGGACTTAGGTCTAATTTTCTCGGGTTTGTCTCAGGTCTGGTCTTTCTTTAAAAAAAAGATTTATGTATGTTGGGTTTAGGTAAAAAGTTATTCAGGTCATTTCGGGTCGGGTATAATTTTCTGGACCCGAGAAGACCTGTAATGCACCCCAGCCAATCCTTGACATTTTTGGTTTCTCATTCACATGAAGTGAAGGTGTTGACATAGATGTCTTAAAGGCACTTTTGCTTTTTCGAGAACTAATCATTAAAATATTTGCATAAAACATTTAACAGTTTGTCTAGGGAACTAAAATGTGAAATAATAATAATAATTCAACAACTTTACTTTATTCTAACTTATTTCAACTAAACTACTTATACTTAATTAAGTATATTCATGAATATCCATTTGAAACTGTTTGCACACTATGCACACATTAAAAAATAAAGGCGCTTAAAAGGTTCACAGCATTCTGTGTGCTGTTTTTACTTTCATATTGACTTTATCTTTCCAATTGCATGCATGCCAAAAAATGTACAAATATCTTTGCAAATATTTACACTCTTTTTCTTTGTTTTCAATCCTTCACTTTCCATGACTAAAGTCCTGTAACAGTTTAGATCCTGTCAGATCAGTGATGGAGATGAAGAACAGGTTTAGAAAGCTAGGTGAAATAAAAAACATCTGAGCGTCGAGTCAGACATCGAGTAAGAACACAAATGGTATTTATAAACACACATTCACACACATACCACAAGTGGAGGCGGTTTAGTGGACGTATCAAAAAACAAACACTTCCAACCCGTTTCCTAATTGTTTTACAGCTGGAGTTAAAGGAGAGGCAACCATGACTCCTTTATCGAGAGGTCATTGAGTAATGGCCAGGCCCTGTAAAAGCCAACATACATCTGAAGAACCAAAGCTGTGAATTCCAGGAGTGAAGGGGCCCCGCGGAGAGCCAGGTCAGCATTAATAATCGACTTATTCACTTTAAAATCCATGGCTTTATTGGCTTTCTGTCATGGACCACAGCCTTTGAGCTGGATTTATCTCTCTTCCCGAATGCAGCAGATAAGTTATCGGTGTAATTACCCTTTCTTATAGCTATCGATGTGTACACATGTCATTGTGTTTCGTGTTATGAGACATTCAGAGCCTGTAATTACACCTTGTGTCGCTCTGTGTCTAAACTGTACTTAGGTTAATTAATCGCAGGAATTGATCAGAAAATAGTTTGGGCTGAAGAGAGATACTATTAAACTCACATTTTCACCTAACACTTTTAAAAGTAAAGGTGCTACAAAAGCTTAGTTCTTCACAGCAATGCCAAAGAACCATTATTGGTTCCCCAAAGAACTACTTTCTTAAAAAAAGGTTTAAAAGGTTCTTTACAGCCATGTCAAGAACCACATTTAGTTCCTTAAAGAACCACACATAGCACATTTTGCACAACAGAAATTCAGATGTAAAAGGTTCTTTATGGACCCATTTAGCCAAAAATGGTTCTTCTATGGCATCATGATGCAGATTATTTTTAAAGTTACAACACTATTTTAAGATGTCAAATAAATCTATGTTGTCCCCAGAGCACATACGTGAAGTTTTAGCTCAAAATACCGTATAGATAATTTATTATAACATGTTAAAATTGCCACTTTGTAGTTCAAAATTTGCTGTTTTGGTGTGTGTCCTTTAAAATGCAAATGAGCTGATAAAATGCAAACACTGATCGCCATAATGGTGGTTGGATAGCACTGATTAAGGAGCGGTATATTATAGTTATAAGATCCCCTTCTGACATCACAAGGGGAGCCAAATTTCAATGACCTGTTTTTTCCACATGCATGCAGAGAATGGTTTACCAAAACTAAGTTACTGGGTTAATCTTTTTCACATTTTCTAAGTTGAAAGAAGCACTGGAGACCCAATTACAGCACTTAAACATGAAAAATAGAGATTTTCATGATATGTCCCCATGTAGTCAAAGGATTCAAAACAAACCAATGATTTCATACCTTTTACTTGTTTTGTAATAAGGCATGGAACCATACAGGCAAAAAAAAAAATTCTATGGCACATGTGTCAAATACAAGGCAAATCAGGCCCGTGGACATTTGTATCCGTCAGTTTTTAATTGATCTTGGCCCGCTTCAATTCGTAATATGCAGCATTGCACTACAAGTCCCAGCAAGCACTGCGGACCCATTTATGACAGTACAAATGGTTTCAGCAGCATCACTGTTCCTTTTTTATCAAAAACTTGTTAGCTCGCTAGTGGCCAGTCAGCCAGAAAAAGCAACGTGATCTTACAAAGTTCCGTGGGATAGTCACAGAATTTTTTACTAATTTTTTCGTGGCATTCTCACGGATTGGTTACTCAACTGCTTTTACCTATTTTCAATCCATTGTCGCTTCGGTTTAGGGTTAGATTTGGTGTTTGCTTTAGTATGTCACTTTAAGTATGGTTTATACGATTTTTTCTGATTTATTATTTTATATTTTCTAAACTTCAAACCATGTCATTTTATGTAAATCTAACCCTAAACCGAAGAGACAATGGTAAGAAAATAGGACAAAACAGTTGAGTAACCAATCCGGGAGAATGCCACAGAAAAGGCAGTCCGGGGCAGGGCCACGGAAAAATGCGGAGATCCATGAGAATGCCACGGAAAAATGAGCAAAAAATTCCGTGAGATCAGGCTGGAAAAAGGCAGGACGTTCATGTCAGGTGCGAGTTTGTATTAGCCTACTTAATTCCGACCCTAAAGAAAAACAGCAGATTTAATGTTATATTCTTTCATTATGGCTCATTTGATCTTGAACGTGTCGAAAAAATAAACAAAAAATTTAACTTGACAGGCCTACATATCGGGAGATATAGAAATGAAATTTTTTTTTTCTGTGAAGTTAGCGGATGACCAGTATATTTATCATTAATTGTCACAATGAGGTAAAACAGGAGACCAGATTGTAAAGAGAATAAAACTGTGTGGATGATGTGTGAAAGCTTTGAAGGAACAAGTGTGACTACTGAAAGAGTCTGTTCAGTGCATGATTTGTGTTCAATTGGAAACAGGAAAAAATGAAACTTATCTCTGCAAGTAATGCATCCCAAGTTTGGTCATTAAAATCTAAAAGATTACAGCGATTCAGAGAAGGACTGGAGCAGACATAAACTCATTATCTACACTTAAATCTGTCTCATACAGAATACAGGATTTATTTTGACAGTGAGCCTTATTTATCTTTGAGAGAATGAGTGGCCATGTGTTTGATCCTCTGTATATTACTAGGGATGCACCGAATCCAGATTTTTTGGGTTTGGCTGAATCCCGAATCCACAGTTTAAGATTCGGCCGAAACCGAATACCGAATCCTACTCGCATCCTTATCCATTAACATAGTAAACACATTAATGAATTAAACAACGTCCACAGCAGTGTATTTTTCATTTTATTTAATTTTAACTGTAAAAAAAGGATAGGCAACATTATGCCAGGATGGCAAGTGGGAAAAACTATTTTGACGATGTTTTGCGTCACGCTCGTTTTTCCAGGTGCGTCCGCGAAATGTGAACCGCCCCTAAGGCTCACGGAAAGAAAAAGCTTATCTCCACGTCAGCACCCGATGTGTGTAACCAACGGCCGTGTGACGTCGACCAGCGTAGCGCAAGCCTAGGGTTCGGTTCGGTGAAAAAAAATCTAGGATTCGGCCGAACCCGAAACCCATCAAAAAGCCCAGTATTCGGCCGAATCCGAATCCTGGATTCGGTGCATCCCTATATATTACACATTGAGAAGGGATTTTATTATTTTTTGTAACAGAAAGGTTTATTGGATGTTAAAGAAGCATACAGCTTAAAAATCGTTCTTCTATGGCATTGTGAAGTACCTTGATTTTTAAGCCATAATGGCCATATAAATGTGGGCGATCATGTCTCAACAGTATTCAGCTGTCAAATATAAGTAAGTTTTAGAAGTGAGGAACAAAAGTGGTCAAAATATATACCCCGCCTGTCAGCACCTATAACCCTGTGGTTAGCCCATGGTGACCAGAGTTGATTTCCATCTCGGAGGTCCTTTGCCATTCCCGCTCCCCTATCTACCCAATACTTTTCTGTCAACTCTCTGCTATCACATCCAAATAAAAGCCCCTTAAACATGACTTAAAAACTATATGCACCCCACCTGTCACTGGGGCTGTCCTTTCAAAAAGTATACGATAACGTGATCATTTTTTCCCCATATCGCCCAGCCCTAAATTTATACATATCTGTACCATACCTAATAGGACCTTTTTAAAGGGGACTGTCTTAGTAAAAGCTGGGGTACATATATTGACCATTTTTCTAACACTGTAGTTGCAAGACAGAGGCTGTTAAGACTGAGTAAGAAGTTTAGGAAGTGACATTGTGTCATCATGGTCTCTCTTATTTGTAAAGATCAAGGAAAAATTCTCATGAAATTTTCATTGTGTTTCAGTACTTGAAGGAGGAAAAAACTCTGATCCCTACTGCAAGAGAAACAGGAATTTTAATCCTTCTTGTGCCTCTCTCAGCTATGATTAATTTTTCCAATATTTAGAAATATTCAGTCTGAAGTCCCAGGTCTGCACAGGAGGAGGAAAATTGATCTTGAGCTGTAGCTGTGGAAAAAAACCTGCAGGTTTGAATGATGAGTTGAACAGCAGTGGATGTAAGACCTCTCAACATTGTTTGCTAATTCATCTCTAAGGAAATGAATCCAGGAATATGTTGCTCCTACATTTAAGTTACTGTATTTGTTTGGACTGGAAATGTTCAGCAGCTTCATTACAACGATAAACGGAGTGTCAAATCAATTGAAACTAAATAACCCCATTCCTGTAAGCGTTGTTGGCTTTCTGTAAAAAATACTGGCAAGTTATGATTGTTTAGTTTGGGGAATTGAAGAACAAAGCCCGTTAGTGAGATCACGCCAATGACTTCTGAATAAGTCTGCGTTTCCCGCTCACACAGGGTTATTGGATGGACACCTGTGCATGGAACTTCTTCTGAGGTCCAACGCTTTGTCAAAGACTGAAGGCCATGGTGGACCGGGTCTTTGCGTTGAATGCACTGGAAAGGTGATGGCAACCATGTTTTTTCCATGGCCTCAAAACTTCTTGGCTTTGCCATCTCATTGCTTCAATGTAAAAACATTATTTGGGTCAATGGTTGTACTTTTAAAAATAAAGGTTCTGTTAAAGGTATAGGGGGTAACGATATTTCATGCATTCTGACTTATTAAAGGCAGGGTCCATGATCTCTGAAAGACAATGCTGATATTTGAAATCACCTAAACAAACACACCCCTACCCCAATAGAATCTGGACCATCTTTTGATAGACCCGCCCCACACATACGCAACCCAGGCAATGATGTTGTTTAGTAGACACGCCCCTTATTGCTGATTGGCTACAAGTGTGTAGTGGTAGTCGGCCCGACTCCCTTTTTCAATGTGTTTTTCAAAAATTGTGCACTCCGCCTTAAAGAGTTAAAGAGTTGTAATCCTCATGCCAAACAAATGCAAAGTGTCAAAAAAGCAGTTGAGCGTGTGACAGAGTATTTCTGGGCCAAACTTGTTCCTCCTCTTCCCTACAAGTTTCGGAATTTTTTTTTCGAACATGGTTAACCATTTCATGGACCCCTTATTCCTTTTATGGGCACTTCCCCCGGAAAAGAATACCTACATGTCAATCAAAGTTAGAGCAAGAACCCTCATCATTAACATTGTTCCTTCAAGTAGAAGTCACAAGCATCAACGCATGCGATAACTCTGTTATATCAAGAAACAACAATGGCACAACAAGTGTTTTTTTTTTAAGTAAACTGAAGACAACCTTATCTAGCTTTTTAACCTGATAAGGATCACTGTGCCGTACACGGTACACCCCCTCCCTTAAACGTGAGGCTGCATAAACGTCATTGTAACTTTGAAGCATTAAATCTTCGAAATATACGGTCATGCGGCACATCGTTTGAAAGCTTAGACTCTCAGGATTCCATTAAGCGCACACACAAAGCATAAGATGATTTATAACAGTCATAAAACTGTAATCTAGTTGTTAGTTTGTCCAAAACAAATTGTTCATATATCCCCAAAAGTCCAAGGAAATGGAACATCCAAGCCTTTTAATCCAAAACAATTTGTTCGCCTCACAATCTTGACGTTTCTGACCGAATCACGATATAAATACTGTAAACAATTAGTTCACTACCAGACATTCGTTCGACTCTCTCTTTTCATTCACGATTTATAATGATACATTCAAGTGTCAAGTTAATTGTGCAATGTCTGAGGAACAAATACACCCCCTTGTGGAATTTCAGCCATTGCATAAGAGGCTACGTAACCCTGTTTTAAAACACCAGTGGATGCAGTTTGGATTTATGCTAATGCATGAGATTAACTCTTTCCTCGCCATTGACAAGTTATTCCATCAATTAAGAAAGCATTTGCATAAAAACCAACAGGTTCCTGATACATTTTTATGTTGATCTGCAATACTTACCAAATTTATGAAAAAACTGAAGCTAGAACTTTATTTTACTAATTTTAAACTCTCTGCATGCTTTGATAATCATTCTGAATCTGATCTCTAACAAAATTCCTTTATAAAAATGCAATTATTTCAGCTTTTTGCTAAAAATGTGTATTTTTAAAGAAAAATACCCATATTTAAGAGATTATAAGCAGAGAAAAAAATTGATTTAGAGATTTTTTTTCCTTTTTGTTTGTTTGTTTGAAAGCAGAGGGTCTGTTCAATAATTTGAAATTTTGGATATGTTTATATATTTTTAGCAGAAAATTTTTCCTGGAAGGCACTTTGTGAAACTTGTGAAAATTACAAACATGCTGGCAGGGAATGAGTTAACATGAGATGAGCAGAAACTCTTTGACTGAAAGGTTGTTCACGGTGTTGTCATATAAGAACTGTTTTTGGTTCCCAAAGAACCATTCAGTCAAAGGTTCATACATAGATGCATTTCTATCTTTTTGTAGTCTATAAAACCTTTTTCCACTACAAAGACCCTTAAATTTACATTTAGCAGATGCTTTTATTCATTCAAAGCAAGTGTAGATGTACACTACATTGGTAATAAATCTCATGTGGCACATTCACACGCTCAGCTTGCATCTAATTTTAAATGGTGAGAGAGTTTTTCTTTGGCTCGACTTGTGGCTGATTAGACTTACAGTATGAATGGAGTCCATCAAACAGAGATCCCAAACATTCTGAGTCTGGTCGATGGATACCTCAGGCTATCTGCCGTCACCAGATTACAGTATGCTAACATGGAGGAGGTGGATAACAGCTCACCTCAGAGTCTGGAGAGATATAGAGGCTCCAAACAATAATGTGTTGATTGACCGCTTCCAGTTCTGAGGTGTAAATACTTCTTGCGAAGCGACAGGAAAACCAGAGGGCTGGAGATCAAATGTGGAAGTGTTGCATGATGTTAAGCAAACAATGATGACAAACTCACTAAGCAACTGCACCAGTTTAATACTGTAATATTTTAAGTGCTAAGTTCTGGATACGATTCACATGTATGCAAAATGATTCATTAGCTGCGTTCTTGATAACTGTTAATGTACTGTTACTATACAATATACTGAATACACAGTACAGAATACATTACACTGCACACTGTTCTGTTGAATAGAAAGTGAAACATGTACACTTGATTGATTTTTAACCAATAAAAATTCAGGGTTCCCACTTTAAGTCAAATGTCAAATTCCTTGACTTCCCTGAATTTCACTGACCTTTCCCCGGGATGCCTTGAGCCTGGATAATGTATTTTACATCGTGAGTTTATAAATATGTAGCTTAACTCTTTCCCCAGCATTGACGAGTTATCTCGTCAATTAAGAGAAAACATCTGCATAAAAAAAAAGTGTTCCTGATGAATTCTTATATTAATCTGCAATGCCGCGATTATCCACTAGATAATTACTATATTTTATAAAAAAAAAAACGGAATTAAAAACATTACTTACTCATTTTAAACTCGGTGTATGTTTTGATAATCGTTCTGAATCTGATCTCTAACAAAAGTGCAATTATTTAAGCTTTTTGCTAAAACAATTTTATTTTTAAAGATGGCTGGCGGGGAATTAAATGCGTACAAATGAATAAACAGTACCAAACAACAGCTGTTTATATTGTAGTCAGCGGAGGCTTAGAAATCGGAAATGGTATTCCTTACGTCACAAGTTAACAAGCGGATTACATTTTAATAAATGGAAACTAAAATTTAAAGCAACAAACAAAAACTCCCTGATATTTCATGACTTGGTCAACTCCCTGACTTTCAATGTTTGGAAAAGACCTTTAAAAATTCTTCCATGACCTGTGGGAACCCTGTTCATTCTCTTGCACCATTTATTCACTTTTAAAGTTTAATTTTTGATTGCACCTTCTTAACTTTGATGGTTAAGCATCTCTTTTGAAAAACTGTATTCAGAAAAAAGAATGCATCTGTTGGCAAGGTACTTGCAGACAGCAGTTTTCTGGTCAACGGTTTAAATTTGGTTTGGCTATTAAACAAATCCAACTTTTACTCCTTTGGAGAAAATAAAAATAGACACACATGAGAAAGTTGCTGGCATAAATAGAAATACCAAATTAGCAGGTTTAGCAATGTAGTCAAAATGAAATAACTCAATATAAAATTCATTGACTTTGGATTGCAGACTTTGACTCTTGCCAAATCTGAAAAGTGTGAAACATTGAGATCTCTTCTGAAACCGTAAAGATGCATGTGAGATTTACAAGCACCTTGATCACAAAATGTTATGAATGTCTAGAGGAAATAAAGAAATTTTTAAAAGATGATTTTTATCAGTCCTGCTGGGAAAGTCATTAAACTATATTGACCACCACAGACCTCTGACAGGAGACCAGTGAGAGCCAACACAAGAGACACTCACAACAAACCTACTGGCAGAAAAATACAGGAAATATAATGCTTGAGTATGAAATTTATTTTATTGCTCCAATGCCACAAGTTATTTGATTTTGCATTTCAAAAATTATGTAATGTCTCATACCTGATTGGAATTGGAAACAAAACCTTGCAACACCCTGCTTCATAAACCAGTTATCATCATAGGTAGCCTTGACAAGATGCTTCATCCATCTTTTTGACACAACTACTTGTACAAACATATGAGGAAATTTAGAAGAGTTTAAGATGAACCAGTTTTCATTTAAGTGTCCCAAGAGTAAAAAAAAATTAAGCTGCTTTAAAACGAATGCATTTGTTCAGATTTAAGTCTAAAAATGCATGAAGGTTTTAAAAATAAAAGTGACACATTTTAAAGTGGTCCAGTAGCTCAGTCCAGATTAATGACAAATTTATTATATCAGTAGTAAGTCATGGGGACTCAGAGGGAACGGTTTCCTGAGCGAGCCCTTAAGGCACAAAATCCATTCGGATTCACTGAACACAGCTCCTGCTGCTGTTTTCTTCATCTGGCTGCAGGTCTAACTCAGTTTCTCTGGAGATTTCTGGTTTCTGGTTCAAGTACAGATGGCACGCTGCTGTCAGCCCTAGAGACAAACACATGCATGTGCGGCCCAATGTGAGGGAATGGAGCCAGAGCTGACAGTGTGTTTAAACACAGGTGCTTTATACCTCATGTGCTCATGACTGGAACACTGATGTGAATACAGTTGCCGTACACTGGGGGCGTGGCTTAGCGTGGGAAACTAATTCTGGTTACCGTAGTTACAAATCTATTTCTATAAGAAAAGTGGAGAGAAATAACCAATACATCTGCTTTATTGAGAAAGTAACTACAAAATTTCAAAAATGCTATTTGGTGTTTTTTGCACCTAAAATAAATCCAATATTCTTTTCTATTGGTTTAATAAATGTAAACATATAATCTCATATTTGAGCATAAAAGACACATAATAAAAAAATAATCAGTTTACACACGTAGTTAAATTAATGCTTAACTACGTCAATTTAAATGACTCCTCCCATGGGTGGGTGGGGCTTATTTGCCGATGGCCTCCATGGCTAAATGTCTCTGTAATATCTCCAGGATTATCCCCGCATCCTAAATTCCTCCTTTGCAGTTCACACTAACAGACTGTTTTCTTTTGTGTCAAGGAATAGCAGAGTCATGGAAATATAGGAAAACATTTAATATGACTGTGAAAGCCCCAGAAGAGAGGTCTGAAAAACGCAGACATTTTTCCTTTAATCCGCTTTATTGAATGCCATTAATCATTAGCTTACATGTGACCCCCAAAGAGCCAATTCAAACAGCGAAACCAGAGCAAGATTTACTGCGGGGGTCATTAGAAAGACGTGCAACACAAGGAAGAATTTCTCACTGAATAAAGTGATAAAAAATGAGCTCTAAAAGAAAACTCCCGATCGTGGAGAGAATGACGGATGCGGAGATTGAATTTGTCAGAGGTCAAACGCTCTTGAGTCTGGGCTGTTCTAATAGGGTTACTGATTTAATTGTTGAAATGAACAGGCGGAGTATAATATGGTATGAAAGAACTATTTCTTCTAAGAATGGTTCTTTGAGGAACCAAAAATGGTTCTTCTATGGTACCGCTGTGAAGAACCCTACAAGCACCTTTATTTTTAGAAGTGCACGTGCGAATGTCCTCTAAGCCCACAAGTGTCATTGTAGGTTCATGGGTGCCCCCTTTTTGGTTCATAGACTTTTCCCGAAAGTCAACACAGCATTGAGTCAGAGTTTAAGGAAAACCATTTACATTTATGCGTTTGATCCAAAGCGAAAAACAAGGTATACATTTCATCAGTATGAATTTCCCTGGGTTTGAACCCATGCTGTGGCGGAACCAGAATTTTATAAATTGGATGGCTAGGGGGTGGCCAAGGCTACTTTAGAGGGTCCATAGTCCATGAAACACTGTATCAAAAAAGCATGAATGAATACCATGATTCACATTACCCCATAAATATTCCTATACTGCATGCATTACTAGCACAGATGTAAACATAATGTGAGGTTAACTTTTAAATTTTTTAAATTTTCTATTGAAGCAAAAATTGTCCAGGAAATCAAAACCCCATGAAAAACCTGAAACTTACTTTAAGCAGAGCTCAGTCAACACTAACTGTGGGTTCACACCAGACGCGAGTTCAACGATTTGCATGAGTAGATAACATACAGAGTCAATGGGGTGATGTGAATGACGTGATATGGGCGGCGCGTTTGCCGCTAAAACACGTGCTATTCGTCTCAAACGCTTCTTCGCCCAAGTTGAAAATATTCAACGCATGACACAAAGTTAAATCCCGCGAGTAATCTAGAGTGAGTAACGTGATGCCCCGCGTTTGGTGTGTACATAGCATAATTGTGGGTTCACACCAGACGCGAGTTCAACGATTTGCGCGAGTAGATTACATACAAAGTCAATGCAAAGACGCAATCAGACGCGTCCTCGCATGGAGCGATGGAAATGATGCAATATGGGTGGCGCGTTTGCCGCGGAAAACAAGCACTATTCGTCTCAAACGCGGCTTTGCCCAAGTTGAAAATATTCAACTCAAGTTAAAAATTAGCATGACACAAAGTTAAATCCTGCGAGTAATCTAAAGCGAGTAACGCGATGCCCGAGTTTGGTGTGTACATAGCATAACTGTGGGTTCACACCAGACGCGAGTTCAACGTTTTGCGCGAGTAGATTACATACAAAGTCAATGCAAAGACGCAATCAGACGTGTCCTCGCATGGAGCGATGGAAATTATGCTATATGGGTGGCGCGTTTGCTGCAAAAAACAAGCGCTATTCGTCTCAAACGCGGCTTTGCCCAAGTTGAAAATATTCAACTCGAGCTAAAAATTTCCATGACACAAAGTTAAATTCGAGAGTAATCTCGAGCAAGTAACGCGATGCCCCTCATTTGGTGTGTACGTAGCATAACTGTGGGTTCACACCAGACGCGAGTTCAACAATTTGCGTGAGTATTATATACAAAGTCAATGCAAAGACACCATCAGACACGTCCTTGTGTGGGGCGATGTGGATGACAGTATATGGGCGGCGCGTTTGCGGCGAAAACAAGCGCTATTCGGCTCAAACGCGTCTTCGCCCAAGTTGAAAATATTTAACTCAAGCGAAAAATTCGCATGACACGAAGTTAAATCCCGCTAGTAATCTACAGCGAGTAATGTGATGCCCCGTGTTTGGTGTGTACATAGCATAACTGTGGGTTCACACCAGATGCAAGTTCAATGATTTGCGCGAGTAGATTACATACAAAGTCAATGCAAAGACGCAATCAGACGCGTCCTCGCATGGAGCGATGGAAATGATGCGATATGGGTGAAAAATCTTCAACTCGAGCTAAAAATTTGCGTGACACAAAGTTAAATCCTGTGAGTAATCTAGACCAAGTAACGCGATTCCCCGAGTTTGGTGT
Source organism: Misgurnus anguillicaudatus (assembly GCF_027580225.2). Taxonomy (NCBI): domain Eukaryota; kingdom Metazoa; phylum Chordata; class Actinopteri; order Cypriniformes; family Cobitidae; genus Misgurnus; species Misgurnus anguillicaudatus. The sequence continues at coordinate 35,819,402 of NC_073347.2, forward strand.
GTACATAGCATAACTGTGGGTTCACACCAGACGCGAGTTCAACGATTTGCACAAGTAGATTACATACAAAGTCAATGGGGTGATGTGAATGACTTGATATGGGCGGCACGTTATATTCGTCTCAAAAGCTTCTTCGCCCAAGTTGAAAATATTCAATGCATGACACAAAGTTAAATCCCGCTAGTAATCTAGAGCGAGTAATGTGATGCCCCGCATTTGGTGTGTACGTAGCATAACTGTGGGTTCACACCAGACGCTAGTTCAACAATTTGCGCGAGTAGATTATATACAAAGTCAATGCAAAGATGCTATCAAACGTGTCCTTCTGTGGGGTGATGAGAATGACGCAAAATGGGTGCCATGTTTGCTAAGAAAACACGCGTTATTCTCCTCAAACGCATCTTTGCCCAAGCTGAAAATATCCAACTTGAGCGAAAAGTTTGCATGACACGAAGATAAATCCTGCAAGTAATCTAGAGTTAGTAACGCGATGTCCCGCGTTTGGTGTGTACGTAGCATAACTGTGGGTTCACACCAGACGCGAGTTCAACAATTTGCGCGAGTAGATTATATATAAAGTCAATGCAAAGACGCGATCAGACGCGTCCTCGCATGGAGCGATGGAAATTATGCAATATGGGCGGCGCGTTTGCTGCGAAAAAACAAGCGCTATTCGTCTCAAACGCGGCTTTGCCCAAGTTGAAAATATTCAACTCGAGTTTAACAATTTGCGCGAGTAGATTACATACAAAGTCAATGCAAAGATGCTATCACACGTGTCCTTGTGTGGGGCGATGCAAATGACGCAAAATGGGCGCCATGTTTGCCACGAAAACACATGGTATTTGCCTCAAACGCGTCTTTGGCCAAGTTGAAAATACAGGAGTGTTTAGCGTATTTTCATCTTAAAGGCAGGTTTGCATTACAGAAGATGACAGTGATACAAATTCAACCTTTATATGAATGAAGGATTTGAGGCGGACTGCGCTGTAAGCTATGAAAACACTCAGTACTTCAGTTTCAGCAATACTGAAGCACTTTCAAATTGCGGTCTGCATGAATGTCCCTTGTGGGACTCTTGACCAATACGTGTCGGATGGGAGATTTGACTATGTCAACATTTTACAATTCGCTCATGGCCTGGGTCACTTAAGCAGGACCAAATGGACTTATTTAAAATAGTGAGAGTCCAAAGTCCAGGCTTATCAAGGCCATTAACACTAAAGCCTTTGCTTTATAATTGACCTGGGGCTAGTTAGCAAACATCAAAATCATACTTCGCCTGCCTGCCATGGCTCTGAGGTCCAAATCCCATTGCTTTTATGTGGCTTTGGAGGGCTATTGCCTCCAGCTAGGACTCACAGAACCCAGAGGCCCAAGCACATAGATCAACCGCGTACGGACAGCATTGAGACATTTTGCCACCTTACTGGAATAATTATTTGACTCATTCAATGTAATGATGGTCTTATTCTCAGAACGGGGCTGATGATGATGATTTAAACAGAAATAAAGGCCTCTTGATGGTAAGGGCCAGCACATATTTTGCTATAACACAAAATTCCTCATAGAAAGAAAGAGCCCTATTGTTGAGGCTGAAGAGCTCGCCATACATATACTGCTCGCTGACAAGACAGACAGGAGGAACTACAGATTATTAACAGTGTCCGACTCAGTGAAGGTAAAGCAAAACTGAACATGAGCAGAGCTTATATATGTAAGGGATAATGTATAGACAGTGCATTATTCAGCTTATAACGGCTAACCAAGCCGTTCGTGGACCCCATTTACTTTCATAGTATTCTTTTTTCCTATTATAGAAGTGAATGGGGTCCACGAACTGTTTGGTTACATACATTTCTCAAAATATCTTCATTTGTGTTCATCAGAACAAAGAAATATATATATATTGCATTGAAGCAACTGCCATGTGATTGGTTGATTAGATAATTGCATTAATGAGAAATTGAACAGGTGTTCCTAATAATCCTTTAGGTGAGTGTACATGCATGTACATTTACATGTGAACTAGCAAATCATGAATAGTTCCAACAGCTTTGAGCTGTCAAATTAAAGGCAAAAGAGTGGATGAAATATGTATTTTAGATCATTTTGTGTATTAGAGATCTCTGGCTGCTGTAAAAACTTCTATAACCAAACATAAAAATGTGAATGCATCGCTTGCAAAAAAGTAGTTTTTAGGATACACAGCTACTTTTGAAGGGCTGTCAATGGAGAAAGATGCTTTTGGCAGAGGAATTGTGTACTAATCTACCAGAATGTGCTACTGTTTTTATTTTCAGACTGTGAGGTAAACTTTTTTTATTAACTTGCAGTCACATTACAGCAATAATCATGACAAACATAGAAAATAGAAAATGGTGCCACTGGTTCATGTACAGGTATATGTATTTAACTGAGTTATCTTGTCAATTAAGAGAAAACATTTGCATGAAAAAAACGTGTTCCTGATGAGTTTTTATGCTTATATGTAATACCGCAATTATCCACTGGATGGGGCACTTGCACAATTTATAAAAAAAACGGAAGCAAAAAATATTTCTTATAATTTTACACTCCGTGTATGTTTTGATAATTGTTCTCAATCTGATCTCTAACAAAATTCCTTCACAAAATTCCTATTATTTAATCTTTTTGCTAAATATATGTTTTGAAGAAAAATACCCATATATAAGCAGGGGGAAAATATAGATATAATAAAACTTTTTTCCCCATTTTGTTTGTGTATTGTTTGTTTAAAAGCAAATGGGATGTTCTTTCATTTACTTTATTTGTATGTTTCTATATTTTTAGAAGAAAATTTTCCCTGGAAGGCATTTTGTGAAAATCACAAAAAATGCTGGCGGGCAACTTTTCAAAGTTAAAAAGTCCTAATATTTAATATTGCTCCATTCTTAGGAAAGCTGATTCTGGCTGTGGAGAATATTTTGTGGTCAATGCTTCATCTACATCTGTGCTTCATGTGCTATTTTACATGCAAGAAATATTGATGTAGTCTTGCACCATTTGCAGTTGGTCTATTGGGTTCATTTCTGCGAGATGCACCATTTACTCACAGCACCAATAAAGCACATTGAAAATGTTACACATATAACTCTATAACTTTCACTATCAGAAAGACGAGACACATATACAAAACATACACAAGGTCCTGCAAATTCTCAATAATTTCTTTCCAAGGAAATCCCTGTAAAATGTTGATTGATGGCTATTCAATACAGATAAGTCTGATGGCTTTACTGATCAAACTAAAGCATTTTGTTAAGGCTTTTACCTCCAGTCACAAGGTTGTTAACTCAAACATCGGCCCTTAAAAACCACGCCAGAAAATCTGCTTCCCCAAACCGCTAATGCATTTAAAGTTTTAGCCAATCACAGAGGTGTTGACGTCCGTGCCAACATGTCAATAGGTTGAGCTCCATAAAACCCTCATAAATGTCTGTGTCATTCTCCAACCACAAAATAACACTTTACGACTGGTAAAATAAACCTTTCGCAATTGGATGAAAAGTCAGGGGTGACTGCCTGCATACTGACTTTGTGTGTGCGTGTGTTTCGTTAGTTTGTTGTTTTATAGTCTGGTTTTATAGACAGTTCTCCTCTGGGTCACTGGGAATGTCTGACATGCCCCCAAATACAATGAAGTGAAGATTTTGAGTATTTCAAAATTTCTGAAATGGAAAAGTACACTTCCAGAAATAAAGGTACAAAAGTTGTCACTGGGACAGTACCCTTTCATAAAGCTACACCTAGGTACCCAAAAAGTACATATTAGTACTTCAAATGTTACTGCACCAGTGACAGCTTTGTAGCCACTAATACTTTATCTTTACCTTTCCACGGGTTAATGATAAAAGAGACACTCACGTTCACAAAATACTCAAACAGACACTAACTTAGCACTAAACTCTGATTACACATGAAATTAAGTGATTATCTGGAAAACGTGAGCGTCTCTTTTATCATAAACCCCACTTGACATGACGCATGAAGCACATTGGTTCACATGACGCCCCGAACACATATTTTGAGATGATACATGATAGGCTAAATACATGTTTTGATGAGCTTTGCATCATGTCCCCTTGAAAAAGAAGTCATTGGACATGAACAAAACCGATGCAAATACATTTAAAATATTTAGATAATTTTCACACCTATCTCAATAGTAAAGGCCAAGACTTGAGGCATCACCTTTAATTCTAATATAACCTTAACCTTTTTGGTTAAACTGAAATGACTTGTATTTTTTCCCCAAATAAGGCATATGAACAAATCCTGGCTGAAAAATGGATTAAGATGTATTTCAAAACTGTACTTTCTGTTTTAACATAACATACCTGCTGATGATAAATACAGAAACTAGCGGAACACCAGACTTGCAGCATACATCTGTGTATGATGGGCAAGTACATGTTAATGTGTTTTGTGCAAAGTTCTTTAGCTCCCCCTAGTGACTAAAGTTTTACACAACAAGTTCCTATAAAGTGACTTTATCTCAACAAACTTCATTTGTATATTAACAGTCTGCCAGTTTATAGCAAAGTTTATTCCCATAAATAAATACTGTATTTACAGAATTGACTAAAGGTGCAGCATTTTCCCCTTATTAAATTAGCTCGGGTGTGTTGCCTAACTTAACTTACATCAAATAGATTTGCAATAGATTTGCAATGTATGTTAGTGTCTAACCAATCAAAGATCAAAACCCTAGTACAACCATTTTTATGAATTCTGATATGTATGGATGATATAATTCTGATATCATCCATAAAAGTTAACAATACATCTAAGGATGATTTAATCAAAGGTTAAACTGTTACATTTTTATTTCTTTTGTCATGTATTAAAAGTTTACATTGCACATTGAACAAATCTTGACTTGTTGTGTAAAGCCTTTTCTTTTAGAAATGTATTAGAAAGTTTTAGAAATAGTTTAGTTTTTCTACTCCAATGTCATAGGATTTTTAAACACACAAAATACGTACATTTTAATAATGATACTGTAATTCTTTACTCTAACTTGATATCTCTCAACGTCAATATATGAGGAGCTCAGATGCACAACATCAATATCATGCGTTTGATTATTCATACATGATAAAAAAAATATGCACGCACCAGTGTAGTTTGAATTAAAGTGTCTGCCAGATGCATAAATGTAAATGTGAAGTCAAGCCTATGGAGATATTGACAAAACCAGCTGGTGTCCACCAGATGGCAGAAGACACCAATGCATTTAAAACCTTTCCTTACTCTAGCAGTTGTTGAATGTTGAAAGGCAAATCAGATCAGCTGTCTGTTTTATATAGTAAATGACACAACAACCATATTTACAGACAACCATGTAGGTCACATTTATGTTTTGGCAGATGTTTTTATCCACAGCGACTTTGCATGTATACATTTGATCAGAATCTGTCTTCCCTATCAAACCCATGACCTCTGTGCTGCTATTACAACCAGTTCAGTGACTGGAAACAGGTTAGGGTCAGTTAAAGAAAAGTCACATTTTATCACAACATGCCACCTCAGACAGTCAGACTGACTGTCAAAACATCTTGCATGTGACTTCACTGATGTTATTTAGGGGAGGTGTGTAAACAGTTAAACAAATAATTATCTGCTTAAATTGAAGTCAACAGTGATCCGACTTGCAGTGTTAGAGGTCAGCGTGAATGCCACAAAAGTACAAGAAAAAAAAAAAACGAATGCGAAAGAGCTGTCCTGCAACTGACTGCATAAATAGATTCAACAAGAAATGACTGCCACAGAGTCTTTGCGCCACTCAGTGGATGCAACCGCAGTGACTTCTAGTTGCTCATGATGTCATGTGTCCTAAAAATTGTCCCAAGCTGTCACTGGGGCATTAGCCTTTAAAAAGGTCCTAATATGCATCATTACGGTACAGATATGTATACATTTGTTACCAATATGTACCTCTGAGGTACTAATATGAACACTAGGTGAAAAATTGTCTTGGGTTGCGCTGCACTGACAGCATTTTTTCTGATTTCCTATACAGCAAAAAAATATATATATATATACACATTTCTCTGGCCAAAAATATATTTTAAATATATGCTAAAATACATTTTGTAGAATGTAATGTTCAATTGAATATATTTTGAATTTGGAAATATATTTAGTTTTACCATCATATATAAACCTATTTAAAAAATATATATTTAAGGGGTAAGCAAATAAATTTCTAATTTTACAACCCATATAACAAAAAATTTATTCTTTGCCAAAAATATTTTAAATAAATACTAAATACAAGTTTAAGTTTTTTTTTAAGTTGAATATATATTTAGTTTTGACCTTTTTAAGGTGTATGTTAACAGGTTTGTAACATAAACAAAGTTTTTCTTCCAATGCGACGTCTTAAAATTTATTTATTTTAAAAAATATTTCAAAATATATATTGGCCAAAAATATATATTGGTAAAAATAAATTTTTGTATATTCCAAAAAATATATTTCGGCAAATATTTTTGGGCCATTTTTGTATATTTTGAAATATATTTTTTGCCGTATGGCTTCAGCAATAACGACATAAACAAATGTAACTTCTGGTAAACTTCCACAAATAATCAATAACAACAGAGGCCTTAGTTTATTTCTGATAGCAATCGAAATAAATAACAAGTAGATAACCTTCAAATCATAGCTAAAGCGTATCAAAAATTGTACACAGTAATGCAATTTTAACTACAAATTGTCTGCTAAACCTCTCTTCACATAGCGCTAATCCAAACTCGCCGTCACCCCTCGTCTTTAGAAAACCAAAAGATTTGTTATTTTCGACAAGGTATTTGTTCCAGATTTCAGTTTGGGCACTAGCCAGATCATTAAACAAACACAGACCGGAAGTTAAGTTCCATCCTGACGCTTAACCGTGACAACACGCGTGCGTCCGATGGTACTGGAATCACAACACTTCCATGAACATTACAGTGAGAGTCCTGAAGCTCCAAGAAACACAGCATGACTGGAGCTCTTGTTAATTTCTTTCCTCATGTTTATCACTCAGTGTAAGAAAACTTAATGAATCGGTTTAAAAAAAGCCTGCGTCTCACACTGAGTGCCTGAAGCTTCAATTACATATCGAGTTCGTTTCGCACTCACACACACCAGCACAGGTTCAAATCTCATCGCTCGGACAGTTAATATGCAGACGGGTGATTGACAGCTCTCATTTCTATCTCAGGTGTCTTTTAGAGAAAAGGACGTCCTTAACCTATGCTGCCAAAAGCAGTGAATCCAAACAGCTGCGGGAGATTAAAGCATTAGATTTATCACAGCTCTCGATGACCACACTATGAGAGATATTCAGCGCTGTGCCAGAGGTGTGATGAGCGCTAACACATCGTAACCCTCTCAAAGTTCTGACGTCTGGTCATCACTGTCAAATGATTTAGTTACTACTGAATCAGTTTACCTTCATTTAATAATAGTTCACTAGAGAATAAGAAGGGAATGTTTGACTCAACTGCATTAAGTAAATGCTTTTATTCAAAGTAGGGTGACCATATGTGCCAATCTCTTTCTGGACACGTCCTGGCCAGGATTTCGGTGCGTCTTCCGGAAGTTGTATTTGTTGATTGCATACGCCATTCAGTTAAAAACGTAAGACATACAATCATAGTTTCATTCTTACCTTAAAATTAAACGGTTGCTTTTCTGTAATAAAAAAATGGTCCCAAGCCATCACCGGGGCAGTAGTCTACTCTTTTAAAGGTCCTAATACATACCCTTGTGGTACTAAAAAGCACTTTTCGAAACTAATATGTACCTCTGAGTTACTAATATGAACTCTTTAGGTGGAAATGTGTATCTTTTGTAAGGGTAACACCCCAGTGATAGCTAGGGACAATTTTAACCTTTTTTTTTGACAGTGTAGCTTGATTTGCCTAAAAATAGGAACACTGACGCTTAGCAACTTTGACTCCACCTGCGGTCTGACATTGGGGCAGTACTACCTGTTTGTCCAACCAATAGAGCAGTGCTAATTCTTTGGTGCATAATTTAAAAGGGGCATAAATGAATTAACTGACACAGAAAAGTTCTGAAATACACTAAAAGGAGATGGGGGGGAAGTATCGCTAACAGCTACATCACACATGCACAGTGATGTCAGTGCCATCAAAACTGATAATCTGGTAAAACTGTCTGAGATCAAAATAGATGTGTGCAATTGACAGTACTGTGGTTCAGCCCTGCAGCTATTTCAAAGACTCCATTAACTACACAGTGCACTGCTTTAGTGGCTAAACAGGAGCGGATAGGAGCGCTCTCACTCTTTCAGGCTAATGAGCTGTGTCTCAATCCTTGTCTCCTACAAGCAACGCGTAAAGAGTCCTGTTTGACCTCGTCTCAATGGCAGGCCGCCGTTTGGCAGCACCTGCTCAAAGCGGCTATCATCAAATTTCAGGCCCTGTTTAGACAGGCTGGCCATAAGCTCTGCCCCACAGCAGGGTCACATGAGAGCCTGGCGACCTTAGCCCCGCTGATCCAGAGACACACGGATAGTGGATGCCAAGGACATTTTAACACACTTGCAAAGTAGTTTTGCACCCTTAAAATATTAAGCCACTGTAGTTGTTGTTATTTTTTTGCCTATTGAGCAATTTTAATGCCTACACTGTGAGATGTCATAACACACTGGTTTGCTGATGCACCATTCCGAAGAGAACCATGGGAGGAAATTTAATCTTTGGTGACAAACACAGACAGCAGAAATGCCAGTATGTTGAATTTGCATTAAATCAGATATTGCTATTAATGAAAGTGCAATCCCTTACACAGACCTCAAATTATCTGATATTTTAACAGAAAATAAATGAAAAATGCACACAAACCATCCAACTTCTTAATCTATTCTTACACAGCAATAAATTACATTTCATATAGCAGAATGTTAGCAACAAATGTTCACAGTTCGATGAGAAATGCAAGAAAAACGCACAGCATCTGCCAGAGCCGGGATGTGGTCCTACATATGACATTAGAGACAAATGAATGGTGCATCACCGATTATCAGGCGCTCAGATGAATTGGCTTCCTCTGTCGTCTTTGGATGCACATTGTGATGGGATGGAAACGTTTGGATGCTCCATAAAAGCGGCTGTCAAATCTGCTGAGACATTATAAAAGGACATTCATTTCTGACACTCTATGCAGCCTTTTATATTCAGCAAAAGCATGACAATTTCAAGAGCAGATTTTGAGTGATTAAACGGCATCGTCTCAGTATGGAGTTACTAGACAGCAGAGACAGAGCCCTTTAATGCTTCATTTAGAGGTATTTGATGAATTGATGATTGTAAGTTATTAAAATTTTACTATTGTTAAAAAATAATTAATTGGTCACAGATGGTACATCCTTAATAAAAATCCAGAAACGGCACTAATAAAAATGACTCTTGAAGGTACCACATTTGCAAAAAAAAAAATTTAATCGGTAAAGCATATTTCTGGACATATACCATATAAGTACATTCTGTGTATGAGTGTTTTGGTGGGGTTAAATTACTTAAAGAGATAGTTCACCCAAAAATCATTTATGTTGTTACAAATTTATTAGTGATGCACCGATGTATCGGCCACCGATATTTATCGGCCGATTTTTGATGAATTTGAATCCATCGGCATATCGGCAATAGCACGAAAAAGGCCGATACCGATTGTTTATTAATTAACTGCATAAAGAAATCCATTATATGTAAAAAATGAGTTAATTATGTTAATAAAATAAATGCTGAATAGCAAAAACCACCTTTGAAGGTTGTCATGCTGTCTTATTATATTTGTTTTAGCTTAATTTGTGCCACTCTTATTATGTTGGTCAGTTGAATGTTAATAAGATCAAATCCATGTTCAGTAAAAATAATTTGATGCAGAAATAAACATGCTAATAGACCAACCTTATAGTATTGTATACAAATGTTTAATATCAGTATCGGCCAGAAGTTGTCTGTTTAAATCGATATCAGTATCGGCCCAAACAAATCCTATCGGTGCATCCCTAAAATGTATTTGTTCTGATAAACACGAAGGAATTTATTTCGAGGAATGTTTGTATCCAAACCGATCATGAGCCCCTATTCACTTTCAAAGTAGGAAAAAGGAATACTATGGAAGTTGAATGGGGACCGTGAACCCTTTAAAGTAGTACACTAAAAATAGTGGGTTGTTTCAACCATGGTTGGGTAAAATATGGGCAAATCCGACTGGTTCTGGATTAAATTAACTGATAATGTCAAGATTTTTACCCTACCATGGGTTGAAACACAACCCAGCATTTTTACAGTGCACCTTGACATAGCCTACTAAAAAACAAAAAAGATGAATTGTTAAACATTAGGCACCATGCAGAAGTCATCAATTTGTCAAAAACATAAAATGATAATGCCTAATAAACAGCCTTTTCCATTTAATATTATCTTTGAAACAAAGGGTTGCGTGACCTTGTGCGGTTCAGAGGTCAAGTTTGCTTTTGTCAATGATGATGTCCCGAAGTGTATGAGATGTGTTCTAACAATGTAGTAACTCATTTACTCATAACATTGAATGTGAAAGAAATGATGTTGTTGTTTTAAGATTGATGATAAAAATATTACAAATTGGGTCGATTTCTTTATCATGTATGGCAATGTTTTTATTCATAAATGTAGATTGTTAAAATTGTCTCTTTAATCAAGTAAGAAATTACTCTTTTAATCAAGTCTCTTAAAGTTGTGAAAATGTAAACGGTACATCTGTAAAATACCCCTTACGCAAATTATCCATGGTTTTATTGTGGTAAAAGTGTAGTAACCATGTTTTTTTGTTTAATAATTACTATAAGCAAAATAGTTTTACTAAACTTACCATTGTTTAACTATGGTTTTTGAAAAACAATTTTTTTATTTTTTGAGTTTCTTTTTTCTTTTGGAGTTCTTGATGGCTGTTTTTCTGTAACAATGTTTGGGTGATTCTCTGAATTGGGTGCCTTTTGGGTCATACTTTTTTTTAAATATATACGTTAAATAGTTATATTTTTGATCATTTCATGTGATAGTGGATTAGTCAAACCTTTAAGAAAATACATTTTCCCACCTCAGGCATGAAATTCTAATCAATATTTAGTGTTTTTTTCCACTTGGACTTGGACCCTGTTTAAATATGATTTAAAAAGATTTTCAAGTAAATTCTTGTAGAAGCTTTTCAATGAGATGTCCCTTGTTTGATATCATTTATTGCATGTAGAATTTTTTTTTTAATACTCACCATTTGAATACCAAATCAGGTCATGAAAACTGTATCTAACATTGGTCTTCATATCTTATCACAAAATATGCATTAACATTAGAATTTAATCAGGCTTTCATATTTTTTCAGACTGTCCTGTAAATTCTGCACACAGCAAAACAAACATTGACCTAATTTGTCGTTTTATCACCAAAATATTAATAAAAACTATCAAATAACAGGGTTGAACTCAGCATAACGGGGTTGAAAATGATAACAGGGTTGAAGTGATGATCATCATTTAATATAGCATGGATTTCTTACCTGTAAAATTAATGATATCACATTCAATAAAATTGTATTTTATTAAAGTTGGCAAAAACAAACAAACATTTTAATAAGTATTTAACATTAAATCAAAAGCATTAAGGATTAATTGATCAAAAACATCAATCGATCTTTCCATTTGGTTTTATTGAACATAAAATACCATAATCGATTATTTCTAACAGGTCACATAGCAATATAACAAGTCTACAATTGAGTACTCTACTAAAATGTGTCAAATTTTCAACCCCGTCACAACGATTCAACCCTGTTATAATAAAAATGTGACGGGGTTGAATGTGACGGGGTTGAAGTTTTTGCCTAACAGTAGCTGTAACTCCGTACTTAACTAAGACAGTAGCATCACATGGCATTTAGGAAATCATACAAGTTTAATGTTTTGCAAAACTATTATTAAATTTTTCTTAAACCGTTGTTTACTATCATTTAGTAATACAACATAGTTGAAATGTTGAGCCTGACAATCTTAATCTGACAGTGAAAAACATGAAATAAATGTAAGAAAAGATTCTGACACTTGCCTTTCTTTGCAGCATGTTCTTCAAGAGACTTGTGTGATATCACTTTCTGGGTGTGATGCCACAGGGATTGATCCGTTATTTTTATAGGGGGGTAAATAGTATGGCGTGACGGGGTTGAAAACAAACTGGAGGACGTGTATAAATATTGCATTTTCATATATAATTAATGCATTTTTATATACATATGTATATTTTAGTTAAAGTAAACCCACGTATGATTAAATTAGCAGTAACTATTTTGCATTAATTGCAGTTTTTATTTGTTTGATATTCAATGAAAATGTAATGATGGTTAGTGGGGACATGCAAGTATGCTTGTTGTCTACTACTTCGGCAACCCATATCTATAAATTAAAATAAAATAAAAGCATTTTTTGTTGCATTATAATGCAAAGGCACCTGGTTCTATTAATTGATTGCGTTAAAATGCATTTTGTGATTTCCTTTAATTAAAAATCTTTGAAGTAAGTTTGGGGGACTTGAAGGGCACCCAATTCAGAGAATCACCCGTTTATGTTCTCTAATAAAAAGAAACTGAGGTAACTGTAGGTTACTGTAGCCTACTAGCAATGCAGACGATAGCAGCAATTGCGAGTGATATTGACGCAAAATTTGATATTTAATAAAATCTTTAATTCAAGTTTTATTTCTATTTCTTTGATACAAACAATCAAAATAGATAAACAAGCATTTTAACCAAAATTTCTGTCATACGTCAGCACTGTGATGATGACCCCTCATTACCATCTGACACATCATTGTACTGTACAATGGTACCGCCACAGTGCCTACTTTTGGAGAGGAAAGTCACGCGACCACTGTCTGACTCTGAAAGTAAACTAACCAGTTAGTCGTTTGAAGAGGAGAGCCAGTAGACTCGTCAGATGAGCTCGGTTTGTAGGATGATACGCGCGTGTGTGGACAGTGTAATTCATATCTCTGCGTGACTGACGTGTGTGTGAGTGCGCGCGCTCGTTTATACGCGCAGACCGATGGCGTCGCCGCCGCCGCGCGCTCTTTTCGTCGCTCTCCGATCACCTTTCACGATCTCACTCTTTATGGACGGAAGTGATCGCATATGATTGCAGGACATTTTCGGATTTGGGTCTCTTTTTAGTCCAAGTGCTGTCTGGAACTGTTCTCCTGTTTAAACCGCGACAGATAACAAGTTTGTGGGATACAGGTGCGATTTTACTGTAACTCCAGCGGATGATCACGAGCACAGATCCGGACTGTCGGATTAAAGTAGATCACATCAGATCTAGAGCAAGGTGAGCTCGGATATACGCACTGTTATGATGATAGTAGAGTTGTGCTTTCTTTGTTTACTGTGTGCACACATGATGCTCTGGAGAGAAATGGAGGAGACCGCGTCTAGTGTCACACTTTTTACTCCAGCGAATGTTTCTATGGCTTGGTTTCTTTTTGAAAGTCCATTTCTGTGTAGACACTTACTTAAAGTATTTGCTGATTATGGGTGTTTAGGGAAAAATCTATAAAATATTTATCATTTCATTCAACACACGCTGACCCTATAACAGGGCATGCTTTTTCACTATATGGGGCAAGTTGTCACAATGGGAACCTGCTGTTCATTGAAAAAGCTGAAGTTTAAACAATTCAAGATCACACAGCCATATTATATCTGTATTTAAAATATAATTTTAGGCTATACAAAAAACAGCATTTAAACCACTACAGTATAATAAAGTTACTACTGTATATAGAAATAGCAAACTTTTGATCTGCACATTAGTATTTTAAGAAAATAGTAAAAAAGTATTTTACTTTTGTATACAAACATATTAAACAACTTGCTCCGATATAAATGTGACAACAGAGACGCTATAACCTGTAGTTAGTTTTACCCAACAGCTATTACAAAAACATGATGATATTTGGAAATTTTATCAAACATGCATTTACACAATCTGACTTTTGACTAAATAAATATGACATTTTAAAATTTTACTTAATGTTAACCAATGCAGGTCAGTGTGTCGTTAACTGAATTAGTTAAATTCTTGAGAAACATGAGATTGTCAAAGTTAGATTAATCTTTATCCATTAAGACTAAGCAGATGAAACAGCTGCTTGTTAGCGTCATGTTACTGTAAAGTCCTGAGAGATGCATGCAGAATAAGTCTAAGAGCTGTCAGCAGTACCCTTGTAAGGGGCGGTGTGTGAACATGGTCATTATCACAAAACACTGAATGACAGATGTACACAGACATGAACTGTGTGCTAATGTCAGTATTGCAATAATGTATGACTTTTGAATGATTTGAAAGCATTCAACGCAAGCATTACTGCTTTGTGCATTTACAAAACCGTATACTGTACATGCATCATTGCATAGTAAACCTCTAAAACGTGTGGATGTTTTGTGTTCAGTCCTACAGGTGTGTGCTTTTTATAAGGTTTGTTATATTTCGATAAACTTTAACATATCATGAAAATTTTACTTTTTCCATGTTTAAGTGTTATAATTGGGTCCCGTTGTGATAAATGTTATAAATATCAACCGTAAACTAAAAAAAGATGGACGACACGAAGTCGCCTCCCTCCATTGTAATGAATTGAAGCCAAAAATGTCCGACCATGGTCGCCCCCATCATGTTACGTAAAAATGTCAGTTTGTAGCCAAGGCATGCGAAGAAGGAATCGTCCGTGGAGCGGTATCAAACTTCCGCCCGAATGCTTGCGTGACCAATTCAACCACGCCAATCATAACGACACGTCCCGTTTCTAAAGCATCAAATTACTAGCTAAAATAAAACTTATCACAAAAATGAACATATATCAGCGTGATAACAACTACTTGAAAGGACCAAAACCATCTTTCAGAGACTTTTATTGGAAGTGTAATTTTTTTTATTTAGAGCACAGTCCCATTCATTTAAATGGAGAGGGCGGGGTTCATGACTTGTAGTGCAGCCAGCCACCAGGGGGCGATCAAAGAGCCAGCGGCTTCACTTTTCAAGACTTATGAGGCACACCCGATATCAACCCAGTAACATAGTTTTGGTAAACCATTCACTGCAAGTATGTGAAAAAATAGGTCATTGAAATCTGGTCCCCCTTGTGATGTCAGAAGGGGATAATAAACTGCCATTTAGTGCAGAGATCAACTCATTTGCATTTGAAGGGGACCTTTTTGCTCACACCTACAAAGTGGCAATTTTAACATGTTATGTACCTTATTTGCCTTACCTTATTGTAAAGTGTTACCGTTATGATAATTATTATCTGTGGGGTATGTTGAGCTAGAACTTCACATATGTACTCTGGGGACACCAAAGATTTATTATACTTTTATTTATCTTTAAAAAGTCTTGTGAAATGTCCCCTTTAACACCTTCGTTTTAGTATTTAAAGAGCAGAACAGCCAGTGATTCATATTTGTGGATTTTGATGTAGTATTTTGTAACCCTGTTGTACACTGAAATTTTAGGCAACAAAAATGTTCCACAACTTAAGCTATTTGTACCATCCAAGAGTGCAAGCAAGGTCAGTGTTTGAATATGAAAAGATTGAACCAGTGTTAGTTGTGCTACGGTGATAAAATAGTTTATCACGAGCTGAAAAAGGTTCAATTCTTTAAAAGAATGTGCTGGGTTTATTCGTCTTTCCAGCTTCTCGTGTTGTATTTTCATGTGTTCAACTACCACAAAAAAGTAGACTCTCCAATCAGCTGATAAAACAAAAGTTGTTGTGCTGGCTCAGAGCTCCAGTGTTTTTCCGTTTTTGTTTTTCATGCTTGAAAATATTGCCATTTCAGATGGTTTGTTCAGCAATATCCGACAACGGTTTGGTTCTTTGTTCCGGATTTGCTGTATTGTTTAATACTGTACACCTGGAAGGCATGGTGCACAGGGCTTTCTCTCAAGATGATATATTTATCCCGTGGCCTGTGTGCTTTATCTGCGGTGAACAGGGATTCTCTCCCAGTTGTGACGCCTGTCAGGGTGAATGATGGATTTTGTGCCGTGCACGGGGAAGTTTATGGGTCTTTCGTGAGGAATTTCAAATGATTTGTTTAGTATGCACTGACTCCTGCATGGAGATAGAATGGAAGAAATAACAACAGACCTAAAATAGACCCTTAATGTATGTGCACGCAAGCATGCGCTTGAAATACACCGACAGGGCACCTGAAACGGATCCTTCTGCGTGTGCATGCGCGCGATAAATGCCTCAATCAAATTAAGATTATTGCAAACACTGCCCTCCATCCTCGATTATCCTTAATGCACTTATAGTCATAACCCGTGAGACTTTATTTAAATGCCAAATTTGTGCCTAATCAACATAATTGTCCTGTCTAAGAGGAAATGATAATTGTGTGGATTGTTTTTCTCCACTCTTCTGACCATGCAATCTAGTTGTGTTTTTCCTCAAGACTGCTCCATGGCAACAGGCATGACTATCCACCAGGAAAAAGCATCTCCAGATTTGCATTAATTGCTTTTAACACTCTATGATGCATCGTGTTGTAATGCGTTGTTGTCAATTTAATGAAAAGACATTTAAAATTAAGAGACTGTAAACCCTGTTTGCTGTCAGTGCAGATGATGAATCCAATCTGTTCTCCAGTGTGCTTTCATACTTGCACATTTAACAACTACAGTAATCCATAAAAAATAATGCACTCATATCATGCTAAACAGCTTTTCTGTGATCCCTGAAAGTATGCTGGTGCGTAGTAGGCTTTGCGGGCAATAGTGATTCAGAGATTAGGGTGTCTATTAGGTATTCCTCACTTTGAATTCAAGTTTCTCTGGTAACACTGCAGGAAAAGCATACTATGACATTTGTTTTGTGTGACGGGTTTATGTTGGAGAACAAACGCCTGACAGGAATATGTGAACCTATGTTTCATCTAGGGATGCACCGAAATGAAAATTGAAAAAGAGGAAACCAAGGCCGAAAACCGAAACACCGAAAGAAATGATTATGCCAATTATTAGTACCATTGCGTTTATTGCTGTCACTGTGTACTAACTTTAATAGGGGGTGTGACGGATCACAAAATTCACGGTTCAGATTACATTACAGTTTTTGAGGCATGGATCGGATTATTTTTCGGATCAGCAAAAAAGGGGTGGAAAAATCTTAGCCTGGGTGCCAGCCGATCTTAGCCCCGCCCACAACATTTTGAGAAACGGGAAGATCGGTCTGGGGTTTCTCAGTTGAGGAGCTACTATGCTAGACCCAAAGCTGGTCGAACCAATCAAATTGTCAAGGCGGGCTTTAAACGATGATGGACAGATGATCAACAATAACGTAATCAACCATGTCACCAAGGAGCGCGTTTGTTGAATCTGTTTACAACGAAATGGCTGCCGTGGTAGAATTCAGATGTGTGGATTCTGACATTGAGTCTGTTCTAAAAGATATCGACAGAGCATTGATTTTAAAAGAGGAACAGAGAAACGCGAGCAAGGCATTTGTTGATGTTTTTGCCATCCTTCCTATGGGATTCGGCAAAAGTTGGTCGCACTTATTAAGGATCAAGTTAAAGAAGCAAATGAAATGGGTATCACGGCGTGCACGACGAGATGGATATAATTAGCGGTCGTTGCCAGCTTCTTTTTGGAAGCCCGGAATCGTGGCTGCTGAATAAGTGGAGGGACATTCTAGGCTCCGATATTTTTTCAAGCCAACGTAATGGGTATCGTCGTGGATGAAGTTCACCTAACGTACAAATGGTAAGAGATAGTCTGACTGTATGACTTAGTAAATACTTAATGTTGTGAAATAAATGAAATGTTGTAAACATAGTAGGTGTTGATGTACGTTCACAGTGTCATTGTAGCGAAATAACTAGCAGTTCGGTCAGGCTGCAAAAGACGTCATTTCAATATAAGTCACACACTCCGTTGCTCTGATTGGTCATTGGTCATAGGACACGCCTCATAATTATAGCTCAATGGAGACTCAAATTCTGACTAGGCTAGGAAAATCTAATAACAAATAAAGACATTGCAAACATTTATAAAAAAGAACAAAGTTGCACATTAAGTAAGGTCTGAAATTAGCATTAGGTACAGAAATCGAATTAAATCAATCATAACACTGTCTTTATTGTATAAATTAAATATAATTATGATTATGAGCTACAGAAGTGATTTTCTCTTTGTCTTGGGTTGTTTGATTAACATTAATGACACAGACTTAAGTTAATTGAGGTTACTGTCTCTTTAAGACCAAATAAGCACAGACTGGTTTCTGACTGTAATCTATGCATACACACTTAAGACATAAACAAATGTTTTTAATTAGAAAATAATATTGCGGAGATCATTTTGTTTGTATGTGCCCTGTCAATAACAGAAATATTTTATGTTCACTTGCTTTTTGAAACGCGTCTCTCCGTGTATGCACTACTGCGTGCACTTAAACGCATGCGCGCACACAGAGACCGAGGGCGAATTCCAAACAGCGCAGCATAAACAGTCGCTTCACATGAAAACGTTATGTTGTTTTTCATTGCTTTATTCGCAAAATGTATGTTAACGGACTACAGTATGAGAAACATTAGCGCGACTCTCTCTAAAGTTTACACATCAAGAGTTTTGATCTTCGAAAGGGCATAGGGATTTAACCGCATGTGTGTCTGTGCGTACAGAAAGCTGCTCACTTTAGCGCCTTTTTCCGGTTAAATACGTCCACACCGCAGTCATGTTGCTTCAGACAAGCACGTGCAGGTCACGGTTTCTGTTTGCGTCATCACGACATTTCAGCCGTATTGTTTCGGTGATAAAAGTTTTTCAGCTCTATTGGGCCATTTTCGGCCGGACATTTTCGGTGGCCGAATATTCGGTGCATCCCTAGTTACATCTGAGAGATTTAAGAAGTAATCTTGCTGCTCCATTTCCCAGGTTTCCTGTTTTTCTTTTGTAAAATCACAAGTTTTGATTTGTCTACTAGGTAAAAACTAGAGCCATATTGGATTAGTTCTTCAACAAGCACTCACATTTGTAAGATGTAAGAATAAGTTACAGTACGTGCCTGAACAAACCACAGAACTAATCTTTAAATGAAGTAAAAATTAATACCGTAAGCATCACCAATATAGTTTATGTTCATGCATACATTAGTTAGCTTCAAACTAATGTCCTTTAGTTTCAGCGATGCTTTGGAAAACACCATTATGTATTCATAATTAGTTTTTATGTTCTGTTTGTGCCTATTATGGAGGGGTATGTCTAGCACACGCATACCGTACTGTAGCAATGCTCGTGAGGGCTCCAGTCACATTTTCTTCAGTAAATGATAAAATATGGTGCAAATTTTTTAGTTTTATTCATGTATTGTAGGAAGGCTTTTAACCTGTGCTCCTGATGTGATGTTTTTGAGGTGATGTTTCCCATGCCGCTGGGGTGATGCTTCTGTTTATCTCACCTTTCCAAATAACCAATGAGAACAGGCGCATATGAGGCGGTGACTCATGGACCACATGCTCTGGTGTGAAGGAACCAACAGGATGAAAGTGAATCTCTGCCTTTATTTTTTACCTTCTCACACACACTCTCTCTCTTTCTTTCTTTAATCTTTTGTTTACGGTTTTAATGATGTTACCTCAAGGTAGGCAACACCACAGCTGCTGATGGAAAAGGACATTGCTCTGTTCTTCTAGAAATTTGAGCAGTGAATGTTAAAAATGCGAATAAAGAAGTAGATCTTGAAGTAGCCCATACCCTTAATGTGTCCTGGGATTTATCTGGGATTGGTTGATGTTGGTTTATGCTGGTGATTTTACTGGAATCTGTGTGTGCATTCACACACATCTCGAGAAACAATGCTTGTGCATTTTTTCTGATTTGACTGTAAACTAGTGAATTGCATACGAGTGCATTGTCGTTTTGTCGACACTATGACCGATCCTGCCAATGTTACTAGGTCCCCATACCGAGATCTATCCCTGGGATTAATTCTGGGATTTTAATTCTGGCAATTCTATAGCGATTTTCTGGGATCAACTCTGTGTGAAAAGGGCTCCAGATTTATATCATGAAATTTTTGTCTTAATTTGCTCACTGATGTGTTGTTCTAAACTGGCATGGTTTTCCATTTACATGAATCAGCAGATCAGATGTTGAAGACCTGAACTGCTCATGCTTTATCTTCATATAATCAAGTGAATGGGGACTGAGGCTAAAATGGGGTGGGCATTCCTGGTCCTGGAGGGCGATTGTCCTGCAAAGTTTACCTTCAACACTTATCAAACACACCTTTGAGCTAAACTTTTAGGGCTGGGATGATTAATTGTGCAAATGCGCGTTTTCTCAATCAATGAATTTTAATGAATTACAGTGAAATGCCACCACACACAAAAGCCAGAGGGCGCTCTTGTGCAGAAACTCCATTTGTGCCACAGAAGAAGTATCATTACAATTGCTATTCCAGGAAATGTCTATATGCATATTTTTATCGCTGTTCTTTAAACTGTTTGAGGTATTTCAATGATAATAAAGAATATTTTGAATGTGTGTATTTGATTATGCTTTTTTAAATGCATGCTATAAACGAGATTAATAAGGACTTACTGACGTGCACAAGCTGTGCATGAAACACTGAATCTGAGCTTTAAATTGATTCAAAGTCGATTTCAGACAGATATTTTTATTGAGAAATGTGATGCATCGTCACAGCCCTATAAACTTTGCAAGACAGCGGCCCTCCAGGAACAAGAACGCCCACTCCTGCTCTAAAATGCTAGCAAAACACCATAAAAGTACCATGAAAGTCAACTCTCCAGAGTTTTCTTAAGTCATTTAAAAGCATGTTTTTATTTGCGGTATCTTTTGCCATCCATAATCTTTTAAATGTGGTCCCTTTTAATGCCAATGAGATGTGATGATTGGTTCAAATGAAGTTCAAAGATCTAACGAAATGGGTACTTAATTTATTATATAGCTCATTTTATGAAATGTTTATGGTGCTTTGTTTCTAAATTTATATATTGACTGCTTAGATCTCTATTCAGTAATCTTTCATTTTCAATTGAACTCTTCCTTTAACTCTGGTGCAAGCAGAGAGGTCACCTGAGTCCACAGATGACCCACAAATGCGCTTGGTGCCAAAGTCAGTGATGTAGGGCTTCAGGCTTGCGTCATATTTTCGTCAGGGTCCCAGCGGGCAACAGAGTTTCTTCTCTCTTGCTACATTATGGAATCTATCTTCATATGCTGGTATCCTGTGGCTATAACTGGTTTAACCCCGTGTGCTGTTCCAAGAGTTATATACAGGAGGAAGAAAGAACGCAGAATTCACAAAATGCCCTGCAGGAACGGATGACTGTGGTTTGGCTTCACGGGCATCTGGCAGTCATATCTTTCAGCATTATGAGGTGAAAAGAGGAGGCCTGTGATTGACGGGTTATGCAAACAAGGACATCGCTAGGTGTTTGAGTGTAGGGGAGGCAATGAAATTTTCTCTGAAATATATCTTCATTGCATCACAGCTATTTTTGGTCGGACTGACTGAGGCTATATTCTTATGATGTTTCGTATTATAGCACATTCAATTGATATAAGGTCAAGCTAAAATAACGTAAAGGACGTTACAGAGAGATATTAAATGTGTGGTCTTTATGAGTAAAAAATAGCTTTTGAGATATAATCCTTAATGATAATTGACCTTTCTCTTAGTTTTTCATTCATCTGTTGAAGTCTGTATTAGCCAGATAACAAAAATAATGACATTTGCATTTTCTGAAGGAAACAGTTCCTGCAGGGCACACCAAAGAAAAGAATAGCATTGAAGTTGTAGATGAGCTCTGGTTTAGTCTTGTGTTTCTGTTGTCATGACACTCGGCATGAATCTATAAATGGTTAGATAGATATAAGATGAATTAAACCATTCACAGTTCAGCATTCAACTGTTATGTTATCACTGTTGCTTAGATCTTCAGTGGCTGTGTTTACATGCACTAATTTCCATCAATCATATTGCAAGCTAATTCGTTTACATGTTTATAATCCGAACAAATCGTCCGTGCAAGCACATAGCTAGTGCTCCCATTCACTTAATAATTTGTGTTGCATGTGTTTGTGAATACGTAAATGAGAGGTAAATATGAGTCATGAACATAAGCACAATTCCACTGTGCATGTGCAGAATTTACTAGAGAAAATACTCATGTTGATTTATGTTTGCTGATGCATCAGGTTACTGCTTGATATACACTCACCTAAAGGATTATTAGGAACCCCATACTAATACTGTGTTTGACCCCCTTCCGCCTTCAGAACTGCCTTAATTCTACATGGCATTGATTCAACAAGGTGCTGAAAGCATTCTTTAGAAACGTTGGCCCATATTGATAGGATAGCATCTTGCAGTTGATGGAGATTTGTGGGATGCACCTCCCGTTCCACCACATCCTAAAGATGCTCTACTGGGTTGAGATCTGGTGACTGTGGGGGCCATTTTAGTACAGTGAACTCATTGTCATGTTCAAGAAACCAATTTGAAATGATTCGAGCTTTGTGACATGGTGCATTATCCTGCTGAAAGTAGCCATCAGAGGATGAGTACATGGTGGTCATAAAGGGGTGGACATGGTCAGAAACAATGCTCAGGTAGGCTGTGGCTTTTAAACGATGCCCAATTGGCACTAAGGGGCCTAAAGTGTGCCTAGAAAATATCCCCCACACCATTACACCACCACCACAGTGGTAACAAGGCATGATGGATCCATGTTCTCATTCTGTTTAAATTCTGACTCTACCATCTGAATGTCTCAACAGAAATCGAGACTCATCAGACCAGGCAACAGTTTTTCCAGTCTTCAACTGTCCAATTTAGTGAGCCCGTGCAAATTGTAGCCTCTTTTTCCTATTTGTAGTGGAGATGAGTGGTACCCAGTGAGGTCTTCTGCTGTTGTAGTCCATCCGCCTCAAGGTTGTGCGTGTTGTAACTTCATAAATGCTTTGCTGCATACCTCGGTTGTAACGAATGGTTATTTCGGTCAAAGTTGCTCTTCTATCAGCTTGAATCAGTCGGCTCATTCTCCTCTGACCTCTAGCATCAACAAGGCATTTTCGCCCACATGACTGCCACATACTGGATGTTTTTCCCTTTTCACATCATTCTTTGTAAACCCTAGAAATGGTTGTGCGTGAAAATTCCAGTAACTGAGCAGATTGTGAAATACTCAGACCGGACCGTCTGGCACCAACAACCATGCCACGCTCAAAATAAATGCATTGAAGCAACTGCCATGTGATTGGTTGATTAGATAATTGCAATAATAAGACATTGAACAGGTGTTTCTAATAATACTTTAGGTGAGTGTAATCTAGGGCTGCACGATTTTGACAAAAATCATAATTATCAATTATTTACCTTGATATTATAATTATCAGTTAATTAATAGACTTTACACTGAAGTTTTTAAATGTTTTATAACGTTCTGTGAAGCAGCTGCATGGTAAATTTTAAACATCCAAAATAAATAATGTAATGTAAAAAAACAAATAATTATGGAAGTTATGTTATTAGTAAAAAAATCCAACATTAGTTGCTACACGTTAACTTTATCAATATATCTCATTCACCACTGTATTTTCTGCCCAAACAGGCTCCCAAAATTTCAAAATCCTCTTCAGTTTTTGGTAACCAGAAATGAATGCAAGTAGCCTGAATAAAAAAGACAAAATATCTATCAAAACACAAAAAACACATAAATAATCAAATTACATTCATCAATACAAATATTTGCTTCTAACCGAACTGACATTTGAAATATTAACTGAAGTCACAGATCAGAAAATGCCACTCGATGGGAGGGCATAGTGTCAGGTTCCTCAATTAGTTTTCACCACGGGCCAAATTTTGCCAATACAAAGCCTATAGGGTCACTGACCACAATGTTTGCTGTGCTATTTTTGTTGTTGTTTTTTGATGCTGTTGTTTTTTAACAAATAAAAAATTTGGATTTTCATGCAAGGCAACTGTTCCTGCTCATCTCCACACTGGATATACTCACCATTTAATGGGATAATTTGGTTTAATGGGTCACAAAACTCACAGTTTGGATTATACAATGTTTTTACAGTTACAAATTGAATTTCAAGGTGTTTACCTGAAGCCTTTTCAGTCCATCATTTTGATTACAAACTGGTTGCATGTAATGTAGCAAATGTTAGTATGTAGGAGAATTTTAATGGTTGATTTCTTCTAAATGAAACTCATTAAAATAAAAAAGTTAAATGTTCAAAAAAATGCATGATGCATGAATTTGGCCCAGAAATACTCCGTCACACGCTAATCTGCTTTTTTACACTTTGCATTTGTTTAGCATGAGGATTACAACTGTGTTAATAAGTCAAATGCATGAAATAGCACCCCCCCCACTTAAAAAAGTAGTTTTAAGGGTGTCACTGTGTTTACACTTTTCTGAGGTTATTGCATGTAGGTGTAAAGGGGGTGTGTGGTGCAGAAACAGTGTGGCGTTTTAGAGCGTCCAGTCCTTAGTAAATACAATATGAAAATCAATATTCATATACACTTGGTTGTGTCAAAAGCATCTATTTCCACAGCTGTGTGAAAAGCTTTTTTCATTAACATGCAATTAATTACATTTATTCATCAGACACTAATGAAGAAACCCTCAGACTGTAGTGCAATTAAACGGATTGCTTTTAAGAAAAATACGAAACTGTAGCGTCTGTAGCGCGATCATTGGAGAGCACGTATCTAATATACAGCAGATGCTTGCATTTCTGAGTTGTCCCGTCATTCCTAGAGAGGGTTTGGCTGACGGGAGTAATCCTCTGTCTTCTTTAAAGTGAGTAAACAGGCATTTATTCAAAAGCTTTTCTTGGAAGCTCTGATATCAGCTGCAGCCCACATTTAGCCATAGACCGTATCCAGGGCATTGTGAAATGAACCAAAAGACCCCCGGAGAGCGGAGGTGTTTGTGCGATAGCTCACACACAAACTGAATAATGGACGAGATCATGGAAACGCGTATCTTCTCCACACACCAACAGCCTACACAAAACATTAAGCTGCAAGTTTTTACAAAGGGGCATTAGCTCTTCTCTAACGTTCTTGTGCTCTCTCTTCTCAAGCTGAATGAGGGTTAGGGGTTTGATTTCAATTTGGACTGACATGTTATAGCTAAGTGGTTGTGGGTTGTTCATTCAGATTCAAGGTTTGCGTGCCATTCTCAACTTTTATCTCAACTATAAATGACCCGTCATTGTTATGAATTTGAGTCTCCTAAAGGTGAGATGTTGGTTTGTTGTTTGTGCATTAGGTTGATACTTTATCAGTGTAGTTTATCATTCTTTTAGTGCATTTATGTTCATGCATTTGGCAGGTTCATTTATCCGAAGTGAGTTTGAACCCATGACCTTTTGTCCTGCTAATGCAATGCAATGCAATGCCATTGAGCTATACAGGAGAATAAGGTGCTGGGGAAAAGTCATTCAAGCTTTTTTTCCTTATGAAACGGTAAGGCTAGCTTTTACAAAAAAACACTTCATGTACAAAAGAAATTTGCATCAAATGGCAATAGGTAACTGATTTATAAGATGGCTTAATTATATGATTTATCTCAATTGTACATTTTAGTGCGGTCTGCATTTGCCATTGTGACGTTGGGGATAGCAACGGGGTTTCATTTGTGCCTTTTTTCGGATAATCATACGTTCCTGAATGATTCATATCGTACAAAGTCATACCTGAGAAAGTCGCCATGGTAAATTGGGTAAATTTTCACTTGAGATCAGGATGAATTTACAGCTTTTTACAAATTGCAGAACATGCACAGTTAAAATCAGTTTGTTTCCATCCATATAGTATCTTTTAAAAGTCATGGCTTATCCAGACTATTCCTCTGGTAAATATGGTGGCAGCGTCTTTAGATCATATACTTTACATTTAAAAGTCAATGCTGTAAATTTTCCCATTATTTGATTTTGTAGTAATGACTGTTTTTTGTATTTTGTTTGAGTAAATAATATTTTAGTGAGGATGTAAGCGTCCGTCTAAAGGCCGTCTCTAATCTATAAATGAGCTTATGATGCTAATGTTCTGGTCCATTACCCTTTAAAATGGCACTATACACAGTAGCTCACATCCCGCTGGAATCCACAGTTAATACATTGCTGTATTTGACTATGCAAATAGCAAGAGGGAAAAATCTGTATTAGCTTAGTGACTGGGTGGCATTTTCAGAAAGTCTAAATGACCAGGTGGGTCAGTACATTGGATTTGCATCTATGAAATGTAAATGTCAGTGCTTTCTGATAGAGTGCTAATTTTGGAGAAAAGCTTGCCTTTTTATAATCTTTAAATAATTTTTAATAGCAAAATATTAAAATGCAAAATCGATGTAATAACTCTGATCAAGACCACAATAGCACGTAAAGCTCTGCTTATTCTGTTCCAGTTTTGCGGATGTAGGAGTCTGTAGGGTTATTAACTCCAAAAAGGTTGCAAGCCAACACCAGAATTTTTTATGATGTCCACAAAAATTAAATGCCTTCCAGAAAATATATAAACATATAAAAGACATATCAAATGAAAGAACAGACCCTCTACTTTCATAAAAAAAGTTTAATTCTATCTTCATTTGTTCTTTTTTATCACCTCTCAAATATGGGTAGGTTTTTTCAAAAATACCAAATTTTGAGCAAAAGGCTGAGATAATTGCATTTTTGTAAAGGAATTTAGTTAGAGATCAGATTCAGAGCGATGATCAAAACATACACAGAGTTTTTACAGTTTTTGGATCAGTGGATGCTTTAGTGTTTTATAAGTTGGGTAAGAGCACCACCTAGTGGATAATAGCAAAAATATGGATTGCCAGAAAAACTTCTCATTGGCAGGAAAGCGTTTTTTCTTAATTGACGAGATAACTCGTCAATGGCGGTGAAAGAGTTAAATTGGAGCCCAATCCTGTATTAGGGGTGTTCATATAGTACATGTTCTTACATTCAGAGACATTGTTCACATAAGAAAACTTTTTTTAAGTGGTTAAATTTAATTATTCAGGGCTTTTACCATGTTGTATTGTTTCAACGCAGCTTTACATGAAAGACGAAAAACCCATTTTTAGGGTTTCTATAGCACACAGTTGATTGACTTCCATAGTATTTGTTTTTCCTACTATAAAAATCAGTGCAGCGCTTAATATCATTTATCAAAATATCTTCTTACCTTAAATATTGACAGAGTAAGGTCACGTCAAAGATTGAATTTAATGTGAAATCAAACTTTGATGCTAATCTCAGGGTTTTCCGCATAAAATGTGTTAGTTAAGGTGGTAGGGTTGGGCAGGTGGATGAAAATGAAAATATTTTTATTTAAAACACTCAAATAAAACTGAATTTTGAAGAAACTATGACAGAAAATGAACATAGATTATTAATGAATTAAATGTTTTTACCTCTAACGGGAATAGCTGTGTGATGAAGTGAAACTAAAGGGTTAATAAACACAAACTGAAGCAGTTATTGTAAAACATCTGGCGAACGATGATAGATAGCGCGAAGATTGTAAAAACAGATTATTTCCCACTATTCATTACATTATCTTAAACGAGTGTAACTACTGTAGCATTTAAATAATGCAAATAAATAACGTGAGCAAGTGCGCTCAACAATTTTATCTAATCAACAGGCACGTGAAACCTAGCTAGCAGGTTGCTCAAAGAACAAAATCACCTGCTAACTTACTTTAAATTTGGAAGAACTATAAACGAATACAATAACAAGCTTAAATAAACCCCAAACATAAGTCCACTTACAGTTTTCTTTTATCAACTGGCTATCCTCCAGACAGTGACAGACCACGTCTTTCATTTCGGCAGTGTGGCGCGCGTCCGCGCTATTCTCCGAGATGCACTTGAAGGCCTTTTGCGCAACGAATTTTATGTTTTATTTTTTGGAAGACCTAGTTAAGGGTTTCCCAGCTTAGGCGGGCCACCCGAACTGCAAAGTGCTGCGGGAAATCCTGGACTGGTATTATAGAATTTAATGTAAAATTACTAATGCTAATCTCAATAGATTATGAGACTTTAGTCTCAATGTTACAGACAAGGTGACCTTTTTATTAATCCTGTTTAAGGTGCTGTCAAATGAATACAATATTTAAAATTGTCATAAACTAGTTAACCTCACTAATCAAATTGTTTCAAGAATGTCTAGTTCAGCATCCTGAGTTTGGACATTCTGTGTTTATCTCTTTTTGTTTTGACTGATGTGACAGTTTTTAAACTCATGCACACATTATATGCATTCTGACCAACAACAAAAGCAGCAATAAATCAGTTAATTTTCACAGGAAAAGCAACAGAAAACCCAATTCTGTTTGCAGGACTGTAGTTCAGCCTTTTTCTTTTGATATACATTAGTCTCACTGCAAAGGGTTCATCAGATAAAACTCTGTGCTCTCAGATGTTTTAATCAACAGTGGGTCAACCTGTAGTGCAGATGAGTACAGGAAACGCTCCTAATTGCGATATACGAAGATGAAGAAATTTCTGAGGCCGCTCCTCTTCTCGACGGGGTGGCGATGAGAGACTGCGGAGGGAGAGAGTAATCCCACTTCTCTTTCGTCTTCTGGATGATGTATTTTTAATGCTTCCCTCGTGCTGGTGGATGGGCGATTAGAAAAAGTTCTCATCAACTTTTTAGGGCTCTGGTGCTTTGAAGAGATGCGTCTGTGGGATTCTGTGCCAGACAAGAGAGCCTTAGGCTTTCTCACTTGCCAAAATTAATTTCATTTACATATGCATTTTCACATCAGAATATCTCCGTAGAGACCGATGTACTGCTGCGTGGATTTGGGCCACTGTAAAAGAAAGTTTGATCTTTGGTACTGTAACCCTGATCTACAGACGTTACAGTCGGCGCACTGAAGCTCGTAATAGTGCCGATTATCAGATTACGTGGAAAGCGAGCGGATCATTTAGGAGCACTGTCGATGTCAGGCTCTACACAGCAGCCTGACAGTCGAATAATCCTCTCTATATTAGATGCTGAACAGCAAGGAATTAAGTTGTTTTGCTCCGCATCACTTAAAACAGATCCTAATGTGCCATGTGCTACCATATGTATTAAGATGCTGTCACTAATTGCTGTTCTGTAGCTTATAAACACATTTATTTGAGAGAGCCCTAATGATATCATGTGGTGGAAAAGTTTAGCTCATTTACTGTAGCAGATGTTTACCATCATTCTTTTACACTAAAATAAAGTTTAACGTTACTCATTACAGTGAGCATCTGGATCTTCACAAACCCAAACAGATACATTTAAATTTGTGCCAACATTTAAATTTCATTCATTACAAAACAAAAAATGTATACACTGTATATATATATGTATGTGTATATATATATATATGTGTATATATATATATATATATATATATATATATATATATATATATATATATATATATATACATATATATACATATATATATTGGTCGGAGCCGATGGTGTAGTGCTGGTGGCTCAGTGACTGAATTCATAAGGGTGTAACAATAAATCTATATGGATCGATTTTATTTTTAACGATCCAATGCATCGATGCTACACATAAAATCTATTTGAGGTACCTTTATTTTGACACTCTCCGCATCCTCATTCCTTGTCGTAACGATCATCTACGCGTTTCCACCAAAGCACACATTTTTGTTTATTTTCTATGCTAGCAATCGCAAGTGAATGCAATGCAGCAACAAAGCGGTTGTAGCAACAAAAACACAGCGAAAGAGGCAGAAGACGAGCGTGTCTTTAAAACGCAGTGTCCTCTCTCCTAAACATGTTCATCATTTGATTTTTTTAAAGAGAAAACACTTTAAAAAACACTTTATCGCAGCAAAACTTGTTTGAATGTTAGATCTGAAGTTGTGTGACAGATCAAATTCTTAAATTTAACAGCTTTATTTTTATGTTAATTTATTTTTCAATTTAATTAAATATTTTCAAAATCTACCTCAGTGATTGTCACTATACAGAGCCCCTAAGGGGACATAGAGCAAAAATTACATAAAGTTTAGTTTCGCACGCGCACGTAAAACTATCGCATGCTCACGTGAAACTTTCGCGTGTGCACGTGAAACTATCGCGTGCGCAAGCGAAAGTTTAGTTTCATGTGCTCAGTTAAAACTTTCATGTGCTCATGTGAAACATTCATGTGCAGAATATTTTCTTAAAGTTTAGTTTCGCGTGCTCACGTGAAACTTTCGCACGCGAAACTAAACTTTAAGAAAAAATTCTGCACATGAAGGTTTCGCGTGAGCACATGAAACTAAACTTTAGATTTTTTTACTCCAATGTCACCTTAGGGGCTCTGTATCACTATTGCACATTTTGGCAAAAATCGCATCACTGGCATATAAAATCGCAACCCAGTATCACGAAATTACGTACCTATAATCACATAATTTTGTGAGTCTTTTCCGTGACACTCACACGTTTTCTGCCTTTTTGCGTGAACATGTCACATACTGTATTTCTGTTTACGTGTCACTGTCACGTATTGGTTACTCAACTGTTTTGTCCTATTTTCTTACCATTATCGCTTCGGTTTAGGGTTAGATTTACATAAAATTACATTCTTACCCAATTCCCAACTCTAACCCTAATGCGACAATAGTTTAAAAATCATAAAATATAAAAAAAATAAATCATGAAAAAATGGTTGAAACCAATACTTAAAGTGACATCCTAACGCAAACACCAAAACTAACTCTAAACCGAAGTGCAATGATACGACAAAACAGAAATACGTTACATATTTACACAAAAAATGCGGAAAAACGTGTCAGTGTCACGGAAAACACTCACGAAGTTACGTGATAAAGGGTTGAAAATCGATATTGTACTGGATCGTAATGAAATGCCGATTTACACCCCTATGAATTCATGAGGAGAATCAGCCAATAAGGGCCCAGAATAGATGGGAACTCGTTCAATACTGTTTTTTAAAGCATCTTGGTGAGACCTCAAGAAGTTTACTTCTTAACCAATTCTGGGTCTCTCTCTCTCTCTCTCTCTCTCATCACTGTATCCTTCCCTGAGGAACACCATCTTCTTTCAAACAAACAAGTGTGTTTCTCTGTCTGACAGTGGCATGAGTCAAGATAGAGGAGGGGAGTGAGAGCTCTATATGCATGACATTAAGAGCTGTCAGTGATTTTCACCGTACTGGCTGTGAAAGAAGCAGGGCAACATCATCCTGTCGGCTTGTTGTGATAGTGTGAAGCGTGCTGAGCCACGTCAGGAGGCAGAAGGAATAGGGAGGTGTAATGACTCCTCTCTGATGAAGAGGAGTTTCGTGAGTAAGCTGCTGCAGACACTCGCAGCTCGTCCCGCAGGCTGAAATGGGCACATATACAAATCATGTCTTTCAGTGATTTGATGTGTGGTGAGTTTACACTTACGCAAACGCAGTCGTGCCTTGAAAGAAACTGCACAAGGTTTTGTATCTGTAGCTATGCGATGTCCTTAAGATGATAAAATTATGAGATGATAATGTTACTCACTAGATTTGCTTTTATTGCAGAAGAGCTATCAAGGCAGTAAAGAACGTGTTATAGTTTTAGGTGGGCTTGGGTTATAGGCTTTGGTTCTGTGTAAATGACATGTTAAAGCTGCATTCAGAGCTGTGCATGAGACTTACAGTAGCACAATGTGGCACTTCGGTTAAATATCACAATGACATTATCACAAAATTTGAACATGGTTAACAAACTTCCAACAAACTTATTTCCACTGAACATAAACTTTATGCTTTAAGAAATTTAAAGTTTTATATCACCAAAAATAGTTCCTTCAATTTTACTAAATGTGCCAAAAAAGTTTTTTTTTGCAGTGATGGCATAGAAGAACCATTTATATATATATATATATATATATATATATATATATATATATATATATATATATATATATATATATATATATATATATATATATATATATATATATATATATATATATATATATACATATAAATAAACTTGCATATGCATATTAGTAGAATGGAACATATTTTAAATATCTTTAAATAATAAACTAATGATTTTTTGGCATAAAAGAAAAATCGATCATAATAACCCATGCAATGTATTTTTGGCTTTTTCTCCAAATTGTGCCACTTAAGGCAAAGAGTCAACAGTCTGTGGTCTGCCAGGTTTTGAGCATCATCTGACTTTATTTTTTCAGGTGTGTTCCGCATCATCTGCTAAAATAAGTCACTGGCACTTTTTTTTTTTTTTTGCCGATTCAATTTTAAATGTGCAGCAGTGGTCCTCTGGGAATCGGATCATTGTGATTGGCTGTTCCATTGCACAAGCAGTAAAACTCAAGTGATGATGCAAGAAAACCACAAAGTCAGGATGTAACGCACAAACGGTCATCTTGTTTCTTTGCATATCTCATTCTTATATGTAAATATTTTAAAATGATGTGGCTCGTAAGACATTACAGATATATCACAAATCCATCTGTGGTTCGCTGCTTTGTTCTCTCTTATCTGGTTTCTCATTTTAAGTAGTGAATACCAACTACTACCTGCTGGTATGGAAAGTTTTCTCACCTCATAAAGACGCAGATTGGACGTTTTACTTGGCCGCCGTTTGTTTGGTGCCTCATTATAATTTTGGACCCAGACACAGCCAGCACGCAGGCGATGTCAGTGTACAGTGATGTCTCACAACAAGTCATAGAGACACATGTGAGATATTGATACTAATGAAGAGAAGGACAGGTGCAGGTGAACTCAGCTGTCTTTGTAATGACCTGTTGCACAATCCTACAGATTCTCATTTTTATTTGTAGTGCTTGCTGAGGCAACCACTAAGTAAGGCCCTAGCTTACCTTTAGCAACTGAATTTCAATGCCCTCAAAACACTATAGTGACCACCTATCAATGCCCTAGCAGCAAGCACCCTAGAAACACCATAGCAACTGCCAAGATCACCCTAGTAACTCCCTGACAGCATCACTTCCAGCTTCTTTTACCGTAGTAACGTGGAGAGGCTGGCCGGCGTTCACACTCAGCAGGAAGTTAATGGCAGTAAAACAAAACTAAATTGCACCCCTGTGAATGGAAAAAGCTTTTAATTACTGTGCTGAAACTTGACATGTACGTACTAAAAGGTCATTTGTATTACAAATTACATTGTTTAACAGTGTAATCGCTTACAATTCTTTCCCACATCACTAGAAATCCTATAATGTAACTTTTCTCATCCAGATGGTGGAGCTTATTCCTCCTGCGCTCGTATCCTTGAAATAAAGGCAAGGATAAATTAATTCTCTCTCCTGTTTTGAGCGTCTGAACACTTTCACGGGACTCTGTGTCATTCAGTGGAAATAAAAATCCCAGCATATTAAATTAGCCTTGCTCAGTGCGGCTCTCAGAGATCGCTGATGTGTCATAATACAATTCTAATCACTGAAATTCAATTTGTGAAACAGGTTTTGTTTCTGAATGTGCACAGAGGGCTTGGATAAAAAGAGGTCACTAACAAGGGCTGATTCAGGAAAAAATGTTTAATGCCACTGTAATATTTGCCTTTTTATACTGTAGTTGCTTTTTATTATAACAAGTTTAAGCTGTTTCTTGGAAAACGCACTTTATTTTACAGTACGTGTACTTACCTTGTACATATATGGTAAATAAGTTGTACTTACCGACAAATGTGTGGTACGTACTTTTAGGTATCTACATGGTAATTAATTGGTATCATTACTGTACTTACCAGTGGTACATACTTGGTAGTTATTATGTAATTCTAGATAAGTACTGGGGAATAACAGATACATACTTATAGTGTAGGTATACTGAAACATTACTGTACTTACAAATAAATGTACAATTTAAGTATTTAGTATTTACAGGCAAGTTAGGGTAAACTACAGGTATTTAGAGTGTACATATATGATAACTAAGATCAAACACTTCTGTACTTACAAATTGTATATACATTGACTACCATTGACTATCATGTAAGAGAGGGAGAGAATGTACTCGTGTGTGTGGGAAAGTCATAAACTCGTCTTCTCTGTCAGTAACATCCGTGACTGTTGATGTTTACGCAAAAAAAGAAAGTATACGGAGGAACAGACTTTGAAAACAACGTCACCTTTTCAGTTATGGTAGAGAGAGAGGCACACAACACGAAAGAGGGTATGCTCAGTAAATTAAGCCGAACAGTAAAATATAAATGTGCGCACTCAATTGGATAATTGTAAACGCGCAAACACAGACAGAATAGATATGCCATTGTGGAAATTAGATAAATAACATATCACTTGGGGGCTATAGTTTATTTAATAAAATAACAAATTGTTCCCTAGCGCTTTAAAGAAAATCAAATCAAATTTACTTGACCTTCAAGGGGGGCGTGTCGAGCCGTTAGGAGGGCGGGGCGCCCCCCTTTTATAATGGTAGGGGAAACACTGTATAGTAAATGAGAAAGTAGCACCAATATTTTGTTTGTTTCTAAATACAATATTTTCCAGACTATAAACCGCACCAGAATATAAGACGCATCATTCAAAAATGCGTCATTAAGACGAAATAACATATATAAGTCGCGGTGGACTAACGCCGCGTTTATTTAGAAAATTATTTCACAAATCGAAGCCGAAGAACAGACATTTAATCTGGAAAGGCAAGTTATTCAACTAAACAATAACAGACAGAACAGCAGGCTGAATAGATGTCTGTATGTTAAGGTAATATAATCAGTTATTTAAACGATAAACCATAGCATACAGGACTTACCTGGAAGGTTGAATAGTCTAAATTAACCAAACAAGCCAACTAGCATGAAGTTCACATACTCGTCATTCCACATTACCGAATCCATTGAATTACATAAATACAGAAGCAGCATATGGCGGACTCTCACGGCTGTACATGGTAATGATGTCTCTTGCCTCATAAAAGTCAAAATTAATTCATACTGACTTACAAGGCGCACCTGACTATAAGACGCAGCACCAAGTTATGAAAAAAAACAGCGGCTTATAGTAAACGGTAAACATTATCATACATAATATTTGTAAATATACCCTTTTTACATACAAATATTTAAAAGACATGCATATGTACTGCTAATCTGACATCTCACTATACTGTCTGAATAAGACTTTGCTGCACAGCGTTGTTGTGTGTAATACAACGTAACATCACAACGTAACATCAAAGTTAAAAATGATTGATCCTTTAACTGTCCAACGTCTGTCAGACTTTGACTTTACATCTTAGTTTTTTATTTTATTAGAAACATCATGACCGACTGAAAAGATTTATCGGTCGAAGCCGATAATAAAAAATTATAATACCAGCCGCTGCAATATATCGCTCTAACGCACGCATGAGCAGTGCATATTTGGCATGAAAACAATGTGGATTAAACAAATCACAGCTATATAGACAGTCAAGAAGCATCTTGAAGAGGTTTTGCTCATAAATGTATGTAAAATAAAGCAATGTGAACTTGAGATTTTTGCAAACGCACCTGTGTGAAAGCACAATGGCCACGTGGGGCAAACGCTCTCCTCACACGCTGCTCACGCGTGCGGTGTGAAACCGCCATACGGTAAAATCACTACAGTTGTAAAATATATCTCTCCATAACTAGACTTTATAGACTGTTAGCATAAAATCTGGTTCCCTTTATAGTTAATTCTGGCTAAAACACAGTTGATGTTTGGTGTGAATAAATTTATAACTGATAACACTGAAAAGCAAACATTTTGTATATGCTGTATAGAGTATTTAATTTACTTGCTACTAACTCTGTGGGTGTAATCAGGCCTGTTAATAACATTGTTGATTTGCATACATTGTCATTTTATCACCCAGGCCAGTTCACTAAATAAATTATGCAAATCAGATAATGGCACAAACCCACAAAATTATCACTGATCGCAATTTGCATAGACAATCTTGCTGGCTGGTGCGGAGTGTGAAGGATTCACCGGTGTATCACAATACATCACACTTTATTAGGACCTGTACAACACCACTGTAAACTAGTTAAACTACTAAAACAATGCATGCTAAAGTGATGCATCTGGTAATTGCCCTAAATATTTGTCAAGGACTCTCACAGGTAGTCTTTTATATGTACGTGTGAAATAATGACTATCTGTGTTACTTTAGTGTCCTGCTGATGAAAAGGTCCAGGTTGTTCCCAGCTGTCATGATGGGCACATTTTGATATGTACTCCATGTACTTCATGCCTTCATCAAACATTTCTGGGTACTCTGAGTCATCTGTGACAAATTACACCTGACCTCTTTAGATATCAGAAATAAACCAGCTTCAGGACTGACCACAGATTTGCTCCCGCACTCCAAACTCTGAATAATTGATGCTTCACAATCACATCAAAATCACACGGATGGCAAAAATCAGATGTTGAATTCTTAACACATGCTTTTCAATAATATATTAAGGATATGCTTTGATGGGTGAATTCCTGGGATTACCTTATTTCTTGAATCTTTTTTTCTGTAAGTGCTGAATGGTATTTTTTCCACTTTTTGTTTTCAAACCAATAGGAGATCAGGGGAGTGTATGAGAAACTTAACTCTCATAACTGTTTTACAATGCAGAGGACACAGTATGAGTTACTATACTTGGCTTTCACGTCATTTCACTGCATGACATTTGTATGTTTCAGCCAAATGCCAATAATTGTACATTTTCTGTATTATTGTGCAATCATTTGTGTATTTGTATACACAATGCAAATTTTAACAAATCTTGCGAGATCAGGCTGATTCTGTTTATTTTAGTCTAGCGTGCATTTCTCAGAACAATTTGGACAAACTGCACAACATCATATGTCCTGCAAACAAGACAAGATGTTAAAAAGTGTACACAATTATATGTGTCATTATTTTCTGATGTAAGCTTTGGACAAATTCACATTTTCACTTTTTTTCTGTAAACAAATTACACACATTGTTATTTTGAAAAATATATATATTTTACAGTACAAATAAAAAATAACAAAATTAGAAAGGTTCACGGTATGCTGTAAGAAACGTCAAATTTTCTGTAACTCAGTATTTACTTGACAGCAATTTACAGTTTTTCTCAGTTGCTTTGGGGCATTTCTTGAATAATTTTTTACATTTGCAAAATAATGCGTGCATTTCTCAGAACAATTCGTACAAACTGCACAACATCATGGAGGTCCTGCAAAAGCCTGCAACTTGTTCAAAATCCTTAATTAAAATTTTAAAAGTAATTTTTTACATCGGTGAACATGTCAGTCCCATCAAAATGAGAAGTCCTTGTGTCATTGTTCATGAAAATATTTAGCCATGTTGTCAATATACCAAGTGTACACAATTATATGTGTCAGCATTTTCTGATGTAAACTGTGCATTTTCAAAATTTTTCTGTAAATAAATTACACACATTGTGGTTTAAAAATATATATATATATATATATATATTTTTTTTTTCAAAATCACAATGTGTGTAATTTATTTACAGAAAAAATATATATATATATATATATATATATATATATATATATATATATATATATATATATATATATATATATATATATATATATATATATATATATATATATATATATATATATATTTATATATTTATGTATAATATATATATATATATATATAAATACAAAATTAAAAGGTTCACTGTACACTTTGAGGCGTCAAATTCGCTTCTACCGCGTCTAGTTTGCGCGCGAAATTTTAGTCATCCAAACATTCACGTGTTGAAATTCGCATCATGGGAGGGGCTTCTGCTACTCTGCTCACTTCCTGTAATCACGTAACTACTGGAGCAAGCTTCTGATTGGTTAACGCTGCACGTTTTTCCACCATCGTTTAAATTTTTCAACTTGCGCGTTTCCCGCGACAATTTGCGCTGGGAGATCTTCAGTTGCACGTCAACACTTCTTTACATTGACTTAATTGAAATCACTTGCGCTTGATGCCTCTACCGTGGCTGGTCTGAACACCACATAAGTAATGTTACATTTTGTGTAACTCAAAATTTCAAGATGCACTTGACAGCAATTATCACTTTAGTACACGTTTACAAAAGAAAAAAAAACATGCTTACAGTAACAGATTATGACACAAAGGTCAACAATTTTTCATGACATGCCTTGTAGAAATATAATATGTACTAATTCCTAAATGTTTTGAGGTGTAGTCAACAGAAACCAGCATAATGCATTTTGATGAAAATGACATAAGCAAATTGTACATAATCATCTGCATGATCATATCAAAGCATTTGCAATTTGTCCAAAACAATGAGAATTTGCTTAAATCTTGTGCACAACAGACTTGATGATGTGGAGGTTAAACAAAGTGTTTTGAAACAGCGAGAGAGAAAAACTGTAATGTGAATATTAATATTATAGATGTAAGTGTTGGTCTTATGTTTGTTTTTGTGTGATCAGATGAAGTCTGCTGGAGCTGGCGATGAAGTACTCTTCACTGAGAGCTACTGTAACATCTGCAACGCTCAGCTGATATCCGAATCCCAACGTGTGGCACACTATGAGGTGAGCTCTCTCTCTCTCTCTCTCTCTCTCTCTCTCTCTCTCTCTCCCCCCCCCCCCCGTCACACACACACGCATCAGTGACATGCATTACGTTAAAAGCAGATCTCATCAATTGCTCATCAGGGATGTAATAATCATTTGTAACCTAAATGCTTCTCTCATGTATATTTCACCTGCTGCTTTTAAAGTTGTAATGCAGTGCACCTTTTCCCAGACCCACAAGACCTTCACGAGTAACTTAATGATTGACTATTAAAGCATCCCTCTGCATTATTTACATCTCTCAAGTACGGTTCCCTAGACCCCGAGTCGGCAATCACCAGATTAATGAGCTCTCTAATGAGGACAAACTCCTTCAGCACAGAATCAGTGTAACTGAGGGAACGGGTCGAGTTAACAGGATACTTTAGCAAGATAGGTTTACAAAGCTTCACCATGAGCCAATAAACTCTGTTTGGTGTTACGGTAATACTTCAGATCTCTTGCCATCGAACCTTTGTCTTAAGTAATCGCTCTCAGATATCACAATGTGCCACGTCTGGCAATACAGCATTACATGTTGGCTGGCGCACAAAGGGTTGATATTTGTGACCCTGTGTGTGAAAACCCAGCTTTTTTATTTATGATTTTTCTACATAAAATCACCCTACATAATGTAAATGACGTCTGTGAAAATAATCTTGATATCTTTAATATTGACTGAGTAACTAAGGTCATGTCAAAGATTAAAGTTAATGTGAAATGAATAAGTGAAATCAAACTTTGATGCTCCTACTTTGATAAATAGATTATGAGACTTTAGCATGGATTTCACAGATGGGGTCACATTTTCTGTTCAACTTGAAGTATTGTTAACCTCTTGTCAATATACAACCTGCCATCTATACGTATTGGAACAGAGGGACATTTCATGTTATTTTATCAAAATGTATCCCAGTTTCAGTCATTGGCACTCTCAGCTTAAAGGATTAGTCAATTTTCTTAAAAAAATCCATATAATTTACTCACCACCATGTCATCCAAAATGTTGATGTCTTTCTTTGTTCAGTCGAGAAGAAATTATGTTTTTTGAGGAAAACGTTCCAGGATTTTTATCATTTTAATGGACTTTAATGGACCCCAACACGTAACAGTTTTAATGCAGTTTAAAATTGCAGTTTCAATGAAGTTTCAAAGGGCTCCCAAATAAGGCATAAGGGTCTTATCTAGCGAAACAATTGTCATTTTTGACAAGAAAAATAAAAAATATGCACTTTTAAACCACAACTTCTTGTCTTCCTCCGGTCGTGTGATGCGTTTAACCACATACAGCTTCCAAATGCCACACTAAAATCATCTCCAGACCTTATGAGGAAATTTTAACAAATAGACAAAACCTGTCCATAAAACAGCTTTTGAGTCAGCTGTCCCGTTACCTTTGATTTCTTTAAAAATGTGTCCTAAACCCTTCTTTCAATTTGGATTTGAATACTATCTACATAAAGCTAAGAGGGGGCCAGTATTCATTATATGACTGTAACCAGAATACATTTTGGTAAACAGCTAAAATGACACAAAATGTCCCTCTTTACCAATACTTATGGAGGGCACAGTGTACCGTGATGCTTTTCCTGAAAATTATCTCAACAGTTGCTGTTTTGTACAACCCCAAATCAGAAAAAGTTGGGACACTGTAACATTGTAAATTGTAAAAAAGAGTTGGAATAATTTACAAATCTCATAAACTTATATTTTATTCACAATAGAATATAGATAACAAATTAAATGTTGAAAGTGATACATTTGGAAATGTCATGCCAAATATTGGCTCATTTTGGATTTCATGAGAGCTACACATTCCAAAAAAAGTTGTGACAGGTAGCAATAAGAGGCCAGAAAATGTACATATAAGGAACAGCTGAAGGAGGACCAATGTTTAGGAATAGGAATGTTGTCCCATTCTTGTCTAATACAGACTTTTAGTTGCTCAACTCTCATATGTCTTTGACGCATCTTCCTCTTTATAATGCACCAAATGTTTTCTGTGGGTGAAAGCTCTGGACTGCAGGCTGGCCATTTCAGTACCCAGATCCTTCTTCTACACAGCCATGATGTTGTAATTGATGCAGTATGTGGTCTGGCATTGTCATGTTGGAAAATGCAAGGTCTTCCCTGAAAGAGACGACGTCTGAATGGGAGCATATGTATGTAGAACTTGGATAAACCTTTCAGCATTGATGGTGCCTTTCCAGATGTGTAAGCTGCCCATGACACACGCACTCATGCAACCCCAAACCATCAGAGATGCAGGCTTCTGAAAAGAGCGCTAATAACAACTTGTGTTGTCATTGTCCTCTTTAGTCCGGATGAAATGGTGTCCCAGTTTTCCAAAAAGAACTTCAAATTTTGATTCTTTGGACCACAGAACAGTTTTTCACTTTGCCACAGTCCATTTTAAATGAGCCTTGCCCAGGGAAAACGCCTGCGCTTCTGGATCATGTTTAGATATGGCTTCTTTTTTGACCTATACAGTTTTAGCTGGCAACAGCGAATGACACGGTGGATTTTGTTTACTGACAATGTTTTCTGGAAGTATTCCTGAGTCCATTTTGTGATTTCCATTACAGTAGCATTCCTGTATGTGATGCAGTGCCGTCTAAGAGCCCGAAGATCACGGGCATCCAGTATGGTTTGTCGGCCTTGACCCTTACGCACAGAGATTGTTCCAGGTTCTCTGAATCTTTGAATGATATTATGCACTGTAGATGATGATAACTTTAATCTCTTTGCAATTTTTCTCTAAGAAGCTCAGAAAACTATTTTTCGCCGCAGCATTGGGGGAATTGGTGATTCTCTGCCCATCTTGACCTCTGAGAGACACTGCCACTCTGAGAGGCTCTTTTTATACCCAATCATGTTGCCAATTGACCTAATAAGTTGAAAATTGGTCCTTCAACTGTTCCTTATATGTACATTTAAATTTTTTGGCCTCTTATTGCTACCTGTCCCAACTTTTTTTGGAATGTGCAGCTCCCATGAAATCCAAAATGAGCCAACATCTGGCACGACACCTCAAAACGTCTCACTTTCAACATTTGATATGTTATCTATATTCCACTGTGAACAAAATATAAGTTGATGAGATTTATAAATTATTCAATTACTTTTTTACTCACAATTTCTACAGTGTCCCAACTTTTTCTGATTTGGGGTTGTATTATTAACAGGAACTCTGTTTATTTCTCTTTAAAAAATGTTTTTATGTGAGTTTTGTACATTTTCATAGTTTACTTAGAATAGATGTTATTTTGCTTGGAGTAAATGTGCCATTTTTCTTTAGATATGTTTTTGGAAAGCAATGCAAGATGCTCATCCAGCGTAATATATTTCAGAATCCAGAAAGATTTGTGTCCTTAAAGAAACTCTGTGTCAGATGAACTCACCGTGGCACTCGGTTGGTGGCCAGTTGATTTCAGACAGTAAATCAAGCAGCCATTTCCCTGAAGAGCCTGAGAGAAGAAAACCGAGAGACTGATCGAGATGTTGTGTTTGATAACATGAGACTCAGGGTGCATTTACAGCTCTTCCTATGGGATTCAGATGCACTAAACTCTTTCCAGCTGTCAGAGCAACTTTAATGGACTTTTGGATATCTTGGACTTTTTTCTCTTTTTGGTAGTGTGTGTGTGTGTGTGTGTGTGTGTGTGTGTGTGTGTGTGTGTGTGTGCGCGTGCGTGCGTGCGTGCGTGTGTGTGCATGTGCGTACATGCATTAAAGGTGTAAGTTTCTTATATGTCATCTGCACATCAGGGTCAAACATTTCTGTTTCTTCTTCACATCACATCTTATTTATTGTATATTTCTGTTTTTTTTGTTCTTTTTTTTTACTTGTATACAGTACATATACAGTATGGTATGTCTGCTAACATTTGCCTCCAGAACTGATTTTCAGAGCATGCAATGTTTATACTGTTTATTTCACAAACACATTGTAATGTTTCTCTTTTATATGCCTTAAAAACATCTATCATAAGTGCAACAAATCTACACAATATTAGGGACAGATTTTTAGCTCGGGCCCTTACACGGCACTGCATCACATACAGGAATGCTACTGTAATGGAAATCATAACATGGGCTCTGGAATACTTCCAGAAAAAATTGTCGGTGAACACAATCCACTGTGTCATTCGTTGTTGTCAGCTAAAACTCTATAGGTCAAACAAGAAGCCATATCTAAACATGACCCAGAAGCGCAGGTGTTTTCTCTGGGCCAAGGCTCATTTAAAATGAACTTTGGCAAAGTGGAAAACTGTTCTGTGGTCCAACAAATCAAAATTTGAAGTTCTTTTTGAAAAACTGGGACGCCATTTCATTTGGACTAAAGAGAACAAGGACATCCCAAGTTGTTATTAGCGCTCAGTTCAGACGCCTGCATCTCTGATGGTTTGGGGTTGCATGAGTACGTGTGTCATGGGCGGCTTACACATCTGGAAAGGCACCATCAATGCTGAAAGGTTTTTCCAAGTTTTAGGGCAACATATGCTCCCATTCTGACATCGTTTCTTTCAGGGAAGACCTTGCATTTTCCAACATGACA
Organism: Misgurnus anguillicaudatus; assembly: GCF_027580225.2. NCBI lineage: Eukaryota > Metazoa > Chordata > Actinopteri > Cypriniformes > Cobitidae > Misgurnus > Misgurnus anguillicaudatus. The sequence goes on from NC_073347.2 coordinate 35,862,666, forward strand.
ATGCCAGACCAAATACTGCATCAATTACAACGTCAAGAGGATCTGAGTACTGAAATGGCCAGCCTGCAGTCCAGATCTGTCACCCACAGAAAACATTTGGCGCATCATAAAGAGGAAGATGCGACAAAGAAGACCTAAGACAGTTGAGCAACTTGAAGCCTGTTTTAGACAAGAATGGGACAACATTCCTATTCCTAAACATTGGTCCTCCTCCAGCTGTTCCTTATATGTACATTTAACTTTTCAGGCCTCTGATTGCTACCTGTCCCAACTTTTTTTTGGAATGTGTAGCTCTCATGAAATCCAAAATGAGCCAATATTTGGCATGACATTTCAAAATGTCTCACTTTCTACATTTGATATGTTATCTATATTCTATTGTGAATAAAATATAAGTTGATGAGATTTGTAAATTATTCCATTCCTTTTATACTCACAATTTCTACAGTGTCCCAACTTTTTCTGATTTGGGGTTGTAATATAAGGTTGGATATGGTGACTTACACACCCAACTCAGAAAAACATAAGATAAAAAAATCACTTTCATGCCTGGAAAACACTCTTTATTCAATATCTTAATCAAAACTTTTCATAAATTCACAGGAGATCTTCTGACATTAAAAGAAAAAGACCAAAAGCACAGATTGTTCGGCCCTGTAGAAATATGTAAAGTAGCCGTGTTACAATTAACCCCGCTTTAGTTTGTGCCCCGCTCACCCCTACCATTAGTTCTCTTGAGAAATCTCTACCAGGCTAAATCTTCCTCTCAGCGTCTGGTCTAACGTCTGACTTATTCTGCTTGTATCATCACATCTCATTTCTAAGCTCTTTACTGGAGCAATATAATCCAGTCTGACTGCTTCATTCTCTCTATCTATGCACTCTTCCCATCATATCTGGCTCATCACTGTCTGGATGTGTGGCTGCTTTTTTTAAATCTGAGATGTTTCCTGACGTGGCAGAGCTCAGATCAATCCAACGCGAATCTAAACTTGTATTAATTACCTGCTTTAATACCCACAGATGCTCACATTCCTGTTTTTAATATCAAGCTTTATTGCAGATTACAAATTTATGCAATTCATCTTAAACCCATGGGGATATCTGAGTATTAAAATTCTGTTCAGGTTTAAGTTTGTGCTCATGCTGCTTCTGTGTTTGCTGTTTACACAGACAGCTACTTTTTAAAGCAGCTTTTTATTAAAATCGACTATTTGGCATTAGCTTTCATACGCTTTCATCCAAAAGTGATGTACGGTGCATTTAATCTATGCTTTTTTAGTATGGAATCGAACCCATGACCTTTGTGCTGCTAACAAAATGCTATAGCAAGTGAGCTACAGGTGCACTCGACTCACGGTTATTTTGTTAATAGCTTCTTACAACTCAATAGGTTTTGCCATATAACTTTGATTTAGTTTAACCTGTGCTGTGGCATATTTAAAAATTTACTCCGTAATGTGTTGCTTGATTTGAAAGAGACAGAATGAAAATGTGATATCGCAGTTTATCACAATGCAATTTTCTATTGGATTTTGAAAGCTTTGTTTTAAAATGCATCCTCTGTCAGTGAGCTCATCGCTATGCAGTAAAAGATGTGCAAAATGAAAAGTGTCTGAATGAAAATCAAGAATAAGATCTAGTGAGCCTTTAAAAGACTGAGCATTTCAGTGCGTGACTGACTGTTGTGAACTCGCATCACTGTCTGGACTACATCGAATGTTACAGCAGTCTTTTATGTCAGCTTTTTTTTAAGAAAAGGTCACTGTGGCTTTGCCTTCTTGGCCCACCTTGACTATTTGAAGCCTGAGCAGCTGTAAATGTTTTGAAAGCTAAGCAGTCACATGCATTTTTCAAAGTTCAACTCCTCAGATTCCTATGAAATAATCAAAGTGTTTGGGTGAAGTAACAGAAGCCGGGAATTAATATTCAATTTGATGACACGATAAAGAGGATAAAAACAATAAAAATGCCAATGCTTGCAAAGGTAAAGACAACTGTAAATGTTTATATATAGGAAAGGAAGGCCTTAGTATGCTAAATGTTTAGTATGCACTATTTTTGCTGGTCAGTTGTGGCATTCTGCAGATATTTATGTGTAATGGATGCTACCTATATTTGACTGTTGTCTCCTACACTATTTTCATGTCTCTTTATTCTCAAATAGCCCCATAATTTAAACTCAATGCAATATTTCATGTTCAGTTATTGATTTATTTGGTTAATAACCAATATGAGAAGCCACTGGCAATAAAGAAATGATTGAAGGAACCAACATCAAATGTTGCTCTGTCTCTGCACAGCCTTGAACAAAGAAAACTTTGTATTTCATACTCAGTACTTATTTTTATTAATTCGGATTTATGCATCTGGTCCTATCAAAGTTAAAGATTATATTTATGTACTAGTGTCAGATGTATTTGATCTATTTAAATAGCCCAAACTCACTATTATGTGCTAATCCTACTCTCACTCTTTCTCATACACAACAGAGCAAGAAACACGCCAACAAAGTGCGTCTGTTCTACATGCTTCACCCAGAAGATGGAGGTCCACCATCCAAAAGACTAAGACCAGACAATCCGGTATGTTTCAATGCTCGGCACACAAAGCTTGCAACATGTCTCAATTTTGTCTTTAATAGAATAGCATAGAATAAAATAGAATTAAAGGGGACAGATCATGAGAATCTGACTTTTTCAACGTTAAGTGCAATAATTGGGTCCGCAGTGCTTCTATCAACCTTCTATCAATTTAGCTTTGTTCTCTGCAAGCATGTGAAAAACAGGTAGGCTAATTGACATTTGGTTCCCCTTGTGATGTCAAAAGGGGATCTTATTATAATACTATCACCCCTTAATCTGCAACTGTCAAACCACAGCATTGCCATTTAGTGCAGAGAGAGAGAGAGAGAGAGAGAGAGAGAGAGAGAGAGAGAGAGAGAGAGAATAATTGAGTTTCGATTACAACAAACCACCATTATGGTGATCAGTGTTTGCATTTCATCAGCTCATTTGCATTTTAAAGGTCACACCCCCAAATGGCACATTTTTTGCTCACACCTACAAAATGACAATTTTAACAGGTTATAATAAATTATCTATATGTTTTTTTGAGCTATAACTTCACGTACGTACTCTGGGGACACCAAAGATTTATTTTATATTTTAAAAAAGTATTGTGAAATGTTCCATTTAAGCTCTCGGAAGTACAAACATACTCATAAAATATAATATCAACAATGTAAACAAATGAGTACAACATGAGCAAGTACAGTGGTAAACAAAATATGTACCAAATATGTACAAGTGCAATATAAACCTACAAAATGTGCAGAATAGCGCAAGTGCAAAGGCCAAAATTTTGCAATGGCATATAAACATAAAAATATAGTGTTTATGATATTTATTGTTCCCATTTAATTGGAATTTAGTTCTATGATTGCATGTGGGTCACAGAAATGTAGATTATGTACAGTGGCAACAAAAAGATTTGGGCACTTGGGCTTCAACTGCTGTATGTATGGAATGCATTAAGTAAGCAAATATCAAACCATGGCAAGTGCTAATGAATGTTGGTGGCTTTTTTCTCAAAATACAATGTCTGATTTACAGTACAATGTTAGAAAAAAAGGGTCAAAAAATTATCCCAACCTGTCACTGGGCCAGTACCCTTTAAATAGTCCTAATATGTACCATTTAGGTACAGATATGTCAACCCATGCTAATTTGTGTATAACTTGCTGGAGTCCAATTTTGCGTGCACACATCTTTTTGTGTCATTTTATGTATTGGTTTCTCAATTATTTTACCATTGTCGATTGGAATTGAGATTAGAACAACTTTCTGTTACATTTTAGACATCCTAAACCCAAACTTTAATTCTAACTTCACAATGGCACCCAAACTAAATCTAACATCAATCCCAAGCGACAATAGTTTAAAAATTAAAAAATTAAAAAGCAACATAAAATGACACAAAAGGATCCTTGGTATTAACTCATTCCCTGCCAGGCTTTTTCTTTTTGAAAAGTTGCCTGCCCGCATTTTTTGTGATTTTCACAAAATGCCTTTCAGAATTTGTTTTCAAACAAATATATCAAATGAAAGAACAGACCCTCTGCTTTCAAACAAACTATAATCAAACAAAACTAGAAAAAAAATGTTTCTTCATATCTTTATTTTTTTCTCTGCATATTAACTCTTAAATATGGGTATTTTTCTTTAAAAATACAAAATTTTTAGCATAAAGGGGAAATAATTGCATTTTTGTTAAGGAATTTTGTTAGAGATCAGATTCAGAACGATTATCAAAACATACACGGAGTGTAAAATTAATAAATCATTTTTATGCTTCAGTTTTTTATAAATTGGGTAAAAGCCATCTAGTGGATAATCGCGGTATTACAGATTACCATAAAAACTCATCAGGAACATGTTTTTTCATGCAAATGTTTTCTCTTAATTGACGCAATAACTAGTCAATGGCGGGGAATAAGTTAAGTTAACGGAAAGGACCAGCGTATCATATGCACGCAAAATTGGACTTTGTTATCTATTGCACAACTTTTCAAACAGTGTGCTATTTCTACACATTTGATGAGTATAGATTTGGTACCATTAAGGTATTTATATGAACTCTTCAGCTATAGTGGTGTTTCTGACAGTGTATGAAACCCTTTCTGTCAAGTCTGAAATTTTGTAATTTGATGCAATCCAGGTTCAATTTTGAATGTGGCTTAAGTGCCAAAATACTTTTTTGAGATTATTATAACTGCATATTTGCCTCTATTTATTGCTACTTTAATAAAACTCTGCTTATAGGTTTAAATAAAGTCTGTTTATTGCTACAGTGCACATTTATATGTCTAGCCATCTAGTTTAGCAGACAAGAAAAAGCAAAAGTTTTTTTGTGTGTAAAGTGTTGAAATGAGGACAGTGAAGATTACAGATGCTAAGCTTTGATTTGTCCATTTATTCACTCCATAGAGCGATAAAGATAATGGTCTCTTGTTTCTCTTATTCCCCAAAGGCAAATGACCAGCACACCAACCATTTAGTTTTAATGTCTTCATGCATTCTGAATTAAGCTGTGATTAAAACCGGCTATTTTGGAAGTGGAAAGACAACTTTGTGAGGCTAGAAATAGAACACAGTGAAAAGTGTGTTGCATACTAATGATTAAAGATTTGACATATTGACACACAAAACACTGCTAGTCTTGACTTCAGGCGCTTTTGGCTTGTTATTTAGTGCCTGTAATTGCTTCTTTGGTCTCTGAAGGGTGCGGTTGTTGGTTTATCACACTATGAAATATTCAGATATCAATACTGTAGGTATTCTGTGAAGCGCCCCAGTTATAATTTGCTTGAATCATGGTCCATGCGTTTATGTACAGAAGAGCTCATTAGTCTTGCTGTTTATGAATAATTCTGTATGGCACCAGATACTTTTTATACTCCTCATCTGGGGGGAGGAAGGCCTGGAGGCCATTCATCAAATTTCACAAATGAAGTACAAGCCATACTAGAGAAACCAATGAAGTGAAACTTTAAAACCTGTTTCCCTGCTAAACTTTTTATTCATTTTCCCTAAAAGTAATTTCAGGATTATGTGTCAGAAATAGATGTATTGAGCTAGATCTTTACTCTGTTATCTGTCTGAAATCAGTCCTGGAGAAACGGTGTGATTCTTCTCTCCTATGGCAGTCGGCATTGACAGGACACACTGAAATATCTTTAATACATCAATTTTTCTTCGTCTCAGACTGACATTTTGTAGGAGAGCATTAGAAGAAATCAAACGGTTCTCATTTGTGCCAAAAGGGAAACTCAGAGATTTCAAAAACATTTCTGATCAGATAAAATATGCGGTATGCTTTAAATTCCTAAATGAGATCATTTGCTTTATCTTATATTCGGTATCCTCCAAAGTCAATATTTCCATTAAACAACCAAAAATTCAATAAAGCTTAATGAGCTATAAAAGAGCAACCTTTGGGCAATAAAGTGCTTCTGGCAGCTTCCATTCCTCTTTGGCTTTGTTTACACTGCACCTTCAACTTTTTAATCTGGGCCTGTATTCATGAAAAATCTTAGCACAAAGAGTTGTTTCTGGTGACAAAATTCTCAGAAAATACCTAGAAATTTGGGCATTTCCCCTTAAAATTAAAGAAAAGATCCTAGTAAAGAAAGAAGTAATTCAGCATCTTAACCCTTAAAAGAGGTCTTAAGGTCCAAAATTGAATGAGTATGGATGAGGACTTTTAAGAGTTTCTTTAGCAACACAGCAAGTGGACAAAATGTTCATAGTGTCAGTGCCAGAGGGCGTTATCTTTCATTTTAAATCAATTTATTTCCGCTCTTTATTTTCTCTCGGACGTTCCGCGCTTCAGCCTATGATAGACATCAGATTATTAATATGAAATTAATGTATTTTATTTAGTCTACAATAAGACTTTAAAACTGCATTAATATGTAGGTCATTTAAATTATGTTTTTTAAAAGTCAATTCTTTCATTACACAAATTTGACGCTGTGAGAATGAAAGTGACATGTTTTTATATTGACCAAATTAAATGTGCTAATGTATCTTTCACGCTCTATGACAGGCAGGGTGGACAGACTCAACATGTTTAATCTGAGTGATTTCTTAAGTTATTTACGCCTGCCGGATGTGTATGAACGTTGCTTTGTTCCGCTATTTTGTATGGAAGTAAATGGGGAATCTAGTTTGTTTTTCCCCAAAAGTGGGCGTGAACCTGTTCAGAAACATTCTACGACACAGCGGGTTTTTCCCTCCACAGACGCATGTCGGCAAACTAGGGAATGAACTTGCGCTCCCCTGGCGGTTCAGCACAAAAAAGGAAAAGGTTCCGGCGCAAACCAACCCTGATGCTATTTTGCAGTTTCAAAAACAATTGCACCACTGACCAAAAAAAAACTAGTCTAAAGTCAGTGGCGCGTTGCGCGTGGTTCATTATGCTATTTTAAGGGCGCATGCTTGACCATAATGTATAGCGTGCACAACGCGCACACACTTTGCTTATCTAATCTACACAGATGCAACAGTTATTTTTGCAAATCATAAATTGTTACAATAAAAAAATATTAACACATGAGATAAAGGAAATCATTGTGGTGAGCATTGTGGTGATAGTTTTTATTTATTGTGTGGCTGCGTTCAAAAATTCTCATGCAAATAACGATTAAAATATTTTCATAAGTTTGTTGTGTGGCTGTATTACGTTTATTTTATGTAAATAATAATTAAAATGTTTTCATAAGAAACCTTAATGTGTATGAACTTGATTTGTAAGTGTACTTTGGGGTTGGACTGATTGCATTTCTTGGGTCCGATTTCAAAGCCCCCAAACCCTTTCAGCGGTGAGGGTGGACGCAGCGATGTCCTCTGCTGGCGTCAGGTCGTGTGTAGAGGCAGATTCACCTCCCTTTACACGGAGTGCCAGATTTATTCTGGCAAGCTTGGGATTCCCCATCTCCTGACATCATTGTAGCGCTTGGCGCAACGTCCTGGGGATGCCAGCTGATGAGACAATTGTGGCTATTTCCTCACACGCCTGTTTAACCGATGCTGATTTCTCCCATCCCCATACAAAACAACTTCTCTGTCTTTGACTGCTCTTACAAGAACGTCGGTCTCCTCGGCTGTGAACCGCTCCTGGCGTGCGCCTGGTAAATCCGTCATAATAAAAGCAACCCGCCATGGAACTTGCGCACTTGCGTTTAAAGGGAATGTTGGATAGCGTTCTGATTGATTTATATGACGTTACGCCCAAACCACACCTATGAATAATGAACCTTCTTCAGACCAACCCCTTATTGATTTGCGCCTGGCGCAAGAGTTATTTCTCCCGCCGGGAAAATAGCAACAGTGCCCAAGATCCGCCCACAAAGTCACTTGCGCTTTGCGCTTCGCACTTGCGTTTCAGATCGTTAAAATAGGGCCCTATGTCATACATAGCAATGTGGTCAGCCCCGCATCCTCCCTAAAATAAAGTTTTTGTCTTTTCATTGCTTAGAGTTGCTCTCAGTTTGGTGCTGAATTACTGTATGAAAGACTCCTATGTAGAAGTTTTAAGCTAAATTCGGGGCTCTCTTAGAGGATTCTAAGAAACTTTAAGAAAACGGGCCCTGATCATCATTAGCACAGGCTCCCACATTGTCATTTGTTCAAAGTAGGTGATGAATTCAGATTCATCTTTCATTCATTTATTCACACAATATCCGGTATATCAGTAAAATCACCACCCTCCCTCAGGAAGCTTTTATTCAACCGCTATTCTTCTTGTTGTTGTTGTATAGCATGTGATGTCACCTTCGGCGAAAGTGACTGCGGTTACGCCCACTGAGTGGCAAAAGACAGAGCGGCAGAATGAGTGTACAGTGTGATATCAGCGAAAACACGAGAAAAACGCCTCTAAATGGGGAAAAAGCTTTTGTGCGATAGACTGTAACAGATTTAAGAATTCTGATCTATCGTTTTACAGACTGCTAAAAAACACAGAAAGGAGAAGTAAATTGATCGTCCATGCTAACGTCCACTGATCACAGGTGGGTTGATTAGTTGCTAGGGTCACTATCAAGCAGAGGTTTTACTTTCTACTTAAAAGTATTTTTTCAAGTATTTGTATTTTATCCGTGTTTTTCTTTGGAAAACATACATTCCAAAGCATACTATCATAATTTTTACTATATTACATTTCATAAATAATATGTTTTTGTTTTACATTTAATATTTAACTACATTAACATACTTTACTTAAAGGAATAGTCTACTAATTTTCAATATTAAAATATGTTATTACCTTAACTAAGAATTGTTGGTGCATCCCTCTGTCGTCTGTGTGCGTGCACGTGGGCGCTGGAGTGCGCTGCGACGCTTCGATGGCATTTGGCTTGGCCTCATTCATTCAATGGTACCATTTGGAGATAAAGTTAGAAGTGACCAAACACATCAACGTTTTTCCTATTTAAGACGAGTAGTTATACAAGCAAGTTTGGTGGTACAAAATAAAACGTAGCGCTTTTCTAAGCGGATTTAAAAGAGGAACTATATTTTATGGCGTAATAGCACCTTTGGGAGCACTTCGACTCGGCGCAGTAACACCCTCCCTCTCCCATTATGAGAGTGAGAAGGGGAGCGGACTTTTCAGGCGAGTCGAAGTACTCCCAAAAGTGCCACCACGCCACAAAATATAGCTCCTCTTTTAAATCCGCTTAGAAAAGCACTACGTTTTATTTTGTCCCACCAAACTTGCTCGTATAACTACTCGTCCCAAACAGGAAAAACGTTGATGTGCCTGGCCACCTCCAACTCCATCTCCAAATGGCACCATTGAATGAATGGGGCCAAGCCAAATGCCATCGAAGCGTCGCAGCGCGCCCCAGCGCCCACGCGCACGCACACAGACGATAGAGGGATGCATCAACTCTTCTTAGTTAAGGTAATAACATATTTTAATATTGAAAATGAGTAGACTATTCCTTTAAGTACTTTTACTTAAGTAAAAGTACACAATTTTAATGTAATAAGGAATTAAATACATTTTAATGCTTTAGAATGTAGTAAAGTAACATTTTTCCTAATTCAAACACCCTAATAAAGCACAGATGCTTGGAAAATGTAACTAATGTAACTAAGTATAGTCAGTTTTACTGCCATTTTCGCAGCAGCCGCTATGAAAACCAGCCATTTTGTTGATCGTTTGCCACTCAACAGGGCGTGCACCGGCGTGGTCACGTGGAAAAGTGACATCAGTGCATACCCTCTATTGGCGGGTGTCGTTTGAGTGATATGTTAAAGATAAACTGCCCCCTGCTTTACCGGAGGTGAATGTAGCAAACATCAAATACGGCCAGTGGGAATTTTTATAGAAAGGTTGAAAATACGGGAGTAATACAGGAAATTATTTAAGCGGGATATAATGGTAAAATGCAGAAGAAGCCCGGGAAAACGGGAGGGTTGGTCTGTATGTTTCAACATTGTTTGTAACCCAACAGTTTTTGATCACCATGGACTTGCAAAGTTTGTTTTTCTACTATAAAAGTCAGTTATGCTTCTGCTTCCTGTATAATTACAAAAAAGGCAGCATGATGTTTTACTATAATGCATTTGCAATGTACATAACCACTTTCTCATGCACCATTTAATCCATTGTGAATTCCACATATGAACATAAATAAATCTATTTAGACGCTGCTGTAGATGTTGCTGTTATAGTCACATCAGTTAAAAGCTCAGATCTAAAACGCTTCTCTAAAATCATGTATGGATGAGTTTTTGAGTGGGATTGTAAAAATCAAATGTGATTTGGCTGTTTAGATTACAGAGAACTGAATGGATTTGACTGAACAAAGACATTTCAGTCGATGCTTAAGCACACTGTCAGAAAAATTGGTCCCAAGCTGTCACAGGGCAGTGCCCTTTTAAAAGGTCCTAATGTGTACTATTTAGGTATAGATATGTTTACGTTTGGTACTTACATGCACTCTTGGCTACCTTTATGACCTCTTTAGGTGGAAAGGTTGTACTTTCTGAAAGGCTGCCATCCCAGTGACGGCTACTTTTGACTATTTATTCTGATAGTGCAGAGACGACTATGAGAATTAGCTGCGGTGTCGGTCTCGGTTGCTTCATTAAACTTTATTTTCTCAACTTTAGAAAGTCGAACCGTGACAGTTTAAAGAAGCATACGTTTTCTCTTCAAAGCATCGAGCAAACGTAGACGGGCTAAAAGGAAAACAACAAAAAGATGTAAGTAGGTCAGAAAGGTGCTTGGAGATATTAGAAAAAGCAAGTTGATTTTCTTGCTCTCCGTCGGGCAGACGAGTTAAAGCGTGTAAACATTGCCTTGCGCATAACAACAGCACACGGTAACCCTCCTTCATTCTACATTTTTCGAAAGCTATATTCTGTATGGAGCTTTGAACAGACTGAAATAATGTTCGCTTCATTCTTTTCCTTCCGGCTCTTATTTTTAGCTTGTTTTCACACCCATTCTAACGTATCAACATGAAAGGGGGAAAGCGATAAACATACTTTTAATGAAATGCTCTTTGTTAACAACAGAACTGTGCCAGAACCTTTACACACATTCATACCAGCACACGCATTCGCATTTTTACACAACACACTTATTATTAATCTTAAAATAGGTCATGCAAATGAAGGCAGACAGATCTTTATGTTGAAGGAAAGTCACTGGCAAGGAAAAATTGCACATTTGAATGTAAACCGTGAGGAAATATGAAACATGCATTCGACTTCTTCAATGAATGTTATCGGTAATGAGTTAAAAAAAAAAACATTTCACAATCAGTTGAGCAGAAATTCAATTTCAGGTTTTACTTTGGTTTACTGTGCTGTTGGTCTTCCTCACAACCTTGTGTTTGGATGATGCTTCACATATCTTCTGTACAGATGCAAAACTAAATGTTTGCCACGGTTCTGTGATGATTATCATTGAAGTTATCCATGTGAGGGGCCTGTGGACCTGAAAACTATTGATAGGCTGCCAGGACTTCAATGCACGCCTGCAAAACAAGAAAGCACAGAAGAGCTGGAGGATTTTAGCACATAGCATAATAATAATAATACATTTACATTCACAACATTTTAGTCCCTGCTGGGAACCATACTGCCCTGATGGGTTTATTTTGTGAATTGATTTTGTTTTCTCCGTGTATGATTTTGAAGGAAGACACAACGTTAAGGCAGGATGTTAGAACAAAGCAATATTATCTTCATATTTTTGAACCTTTACATTAACATTTAAGAGCTCAGATGCAAAGCCGCCAAACTCCACCTCTTTCAAAATGAGATACTGATATTGACCGAATGCTCTTTGCACATATTATACGTATATCAAATGCTTTCCCTTCAAATCTGTTGTACTTTATAAGAATTAGTGTATATATTTAATTCATACAGTGAAGTGTTTTATTTTCATTACTTTTAACAGGCATAAGCTTTTTTTAAAGGCTTTTTTAAAATTACTTTAAGTAATAAAACAAAGAAAAAATGTATGGTATTACTTTATCTGGAAAAAATGTTAAGAGTTACAGTCACGAAGGAGCTTGAAGAATCGGTATCGGCTGATCATGAAGACAACAAATCGGTACTCGGTATCGACTGCAAAAATCCTGATCGAAGCATCCTTATTAAATACCTAAAATGACCTTAAACACCATGAAATAACTAAAGTGATATTTGTGAAAATAAGGCATTGCAGTTACCAGTGATGCGCGGGTCAATGTATAAACCGACCGACGTTTTCAACTAACCCGTCCACAAAAACCCTCAAACCACAAAAAAAATTAAAAATAAATAGTGTACCCGACCCACTCCTTGACCTGCATTTTTTAAAAGTAGAAATTGTATAAATAGTTAACTGGCATCTTTATTTCAAACGACCCGACCGACCGTGACCCGAATATCATTAAAAATATTTTTGGATGACTCGTAACCGCGGGTGACCGCAGGAACCCGCTCATTTTGGATCAACCCGCGAATGACTGGTAGTAACTGAATAATAACCTTTATATTACCATTATTGAACCTGAACATTCTGATAAAAAAAGAAAAAATTACAAGAAAACATGTAAGACGGACTTACGGTGCATTCACACGGGGCATAAGCGTTAACGCTTCCCGTTCACTTTTAATGGGTGACGTCATGCGTTGCTGAACTGAATTGTGGATCCATCGCGCCGCATCAGTGCCGTTGCTCGTGGTAGAAGTTGAACATTTCTCACCTTTTCAAGCGGCAACGCGTGCGTCAGCCAATCAGATCGCCTTATGGAAATAAACTAGGCAGAGCCGGCCAATTACGTTTATGAAAGACCGGAGCATGTATTGCGGACAACCTGATCTCACGAATTTGCGTGGCATAGTCACGGAATTTTGTGCTCATTTTTCCGTGGCATTCTCACGGATCTCGCATTTTTCCGTGACCCTGCTACGGACTGTCTTTTTCCATGGCATTCTCACGGATTGGTTACTCAACTGTTTTGTCCTATTTTCTTACCATTTTCACTTTGGTTTAGGGTTAGATTTACATGAAATGACATCCCTAACCAATAACTCTAACCCCAATGCCAGGCGACAATTGTTTAAAGTTTAGAAAATAAAAAACGAATAAATCAGAAAAAATAGTATAAACCAATAGTTAAAGTGACATACTAACACAACACCAAATCTAACCCTAAACCGAGCGATAATGGTTTGAAAATGGGAAAAAGCAGTTGAGTAACCAATCAGTGAGAATGCCACGGAAAAAGACAGTCCGTAGCAGGGCGACGGAAAAATGCGAAGATCCGTGAGAATGCCACGGAAAAATGAGCACAAAATTCCGTGACTATCCCACGGAACGTTGTGAGATCATGTTGATTGCGGACACTGTTGGCCACTCTTCAGACAAGCCTTCCTGCAAGCGTTAACGCTTACGCCCCGTGTGAATGCGCCTTTAGAGGGTTTTGAATCTGAACTCTCAATTTATTTTTGAGTATTTATGTATTTGCTCTTTTTATAATCAAGGCACATTTCCCAAATTGTTTTTCAACTAAATAACAAGAATGAATGAAAGCTCATCACTTTCATGTATATGCAGTAATGTACCATAACAATACAGATAATAAACAGAAATACATCTCCTAACACATTGAAATTAGTGTTCACTGAACTTCGAAAGATTTAATGAAGTCAACCAGAGCTATAACACTAAATGCAAATGTAGTTTTTGTGGATCAGTGTGTACAGAAAAACCCCTCCATGATAAATGAGACCTAATGGGTGGTGAACAGATCGGGCGCTCCTGCATACAGCGGTTGAAGTACAACAGTGGCCAGCTGGTTAGAATCAGGTCACAAGCTCAGGGACACAGAACTAGGCCATGAAGTTTGAACTTTTCTGTCCCTTTACTTCAGAAGGGAGGTGACAGCCGACGCTGTGGTCTTCTAACACACTCACATACACACGACACCACAGGTCTGAGACCACTGCGCTGGGATAAAACAGACTGTCTGGTCCTGTGTGACAGGATAACAACGTGAGATCGGGTTCACATTTCACCTCAATGTGAATACTTTACAAAAAAAAACAATCATTTAAGCTTTTTGCTTCAAGGAAAATACCCATATTTAAAAGGTTTATAAACAGAGAAAAAAAAATAAAGATAGGATGAAAGTTTTTTCCCGTTTTGTTTGTTTGTTTGAAAGCAGAAGGTCTATTCTTTTTTTTATTTGAGATATTTTTATGTTTATTTATTTTTAGAAGAAAATTTTCCTGGAAGGCATTTTGTGAAACTTTTGTGAAAATCACAAAAAATGCTGGCGGGCAACTTAAAAAAAATAAAAGCCTGGGAATGAATTAGACAAGAAATGAATATGAAATATCTACTCCGAGAAAAAATAATGGGAGGGGGCATTTTTTTCTTCCTATGCCCATGGATATAAGATGATTGTTGATTATACAAATTTGACATGTTTTTTTGTCCATAATTAAATACGGCTGCTGTGAATAATTCTGAGATATGAAATCTTTTGATTTGAAATCCAGGTTCAAATCAGTCATTGATGAAGAGCAGAGAAAATCATTTATGTATATACCTGGCCTTGCATTGAATTGCTGGTTTTACTACAATAAATGTGAAAGGTGAGAACAGCCGAGCCTGTATTCATCATTACAAGGTCTAATACAACATAAACTCCAACTATTCTAGAGAAAAACACACTTACATTACCTGAGGAGGCAATGTACAATGTTATCGTCGGTCAGGACCTAGAGGAAAATTGCATTTCGCAGTGGTTGATTTTTCATAGCTCAAAGTACTGAAGTTCTCGGTAATGTTACTTCTAAGTATCCACTTAGTTTCAGTAGGTCCCTTAGGAGAAATAAAAATAGAAACAAATGAGACAATTGTTGTCATACTGTAAGAATACAGTAAAAATTAATGTGTATGACGCTTCGTGTCGTGGCCGCATCACCACCTCCGGTGTGCATTATTTTTCTAATAATTCAACGGCCCATCGTCAATTATTCCTTACATATTCTTTCTAAACCTTATTCATTTATGAAAACAAAAACAGTTGAGACTTTACAGAGATTATTTGTGATTTTTCTTTCTCATGGTGAGACAGACTTTCAGTAATGGTCAGGCAACCATGACTTTAACATGTCCACATTTTTCAACCCAGTGAATAAGCTAAAGGAAAGAAAAGAGCTGTCAATACCAATAAAGATTTTATCACGAGCAACAAAAATCAACAAGACAGTTGCCCTGAGGGAGCCTGACATACAGAAGTGTCTGCATATACATTTGACAGGAGAGAGAGAGAGAGAGAGAGAGAGAGAGAGAGAGAGAGAGAGAGAGAGAGAGAGAGAAGGACAGAAACAGACGCTACACCATCACACCTTTCATTGGTAAAGGTGCTTGACTTCTAGAAGACAGATTTCTACAGAAATTTTGCTGATGAAGTGTCTCTGCTGAGTTTTGCTTTGCACCTTTGTGAAGTGCAGAAATGTCAGGAGTGATGGTTGAGCAGAATGCAAAACTTGGCTCGGACGGTGGAAAATGTCTGACGCAAAATGCTTGAGCCAAAATTTTCTGTCCTTGAATGAAAATATGTCTGTTATTTTTAAACATAATTCAGATGACCGATGCAATTTGCAGTATTCACCCAAAAAAAAAATTCTGTGATTTATTCACCTTCATGTAGTTAAAAAATTCACAAGACTTTGAGAGTTTAGAGATTCACTCCCCCTAATTTACACTTTTGTATTTAGTTTTACACAATTAAAAAAAAAACATTACATCACGAGTTGTAAATGATGTACACTGACATGAGATCAGTAGAAACACATCTATATGGAGCAAATCAACAGGTCTGATATATAAAGGTCATGCAGTATTCAGCTAAATATACACAGTAAAAAAATGCTGCCTTATTTTTGTTGTTGAATCAACTCATATTTACAAGTCATTTCAACTTACTATTATTTATCTTGACTAGAGATGAGTTGTTATAACTTATAAAATATAGTTGAAAAGCCAGTGTTGGGAAACTTTCTACATGAACTAGATCAGTTTACAGTTCACAAATTTTAAAATGAACTAATTCCGTTTATAGTTCATATTTCAAAATTTTGAACTCGTTCACAGTTCCAAAAATGAACTAATTTATAGTTATTTTTGCCATTTTTTGTATTATTGCCATTATAGCCCATATAGAACCACAGACAGCAATTATTTTATCAGTTTTAACACCAGTGTTGTTTTTGGCAGCCCTTTTAGTTTTCGTTTTAGTCTTAGTCTTTTGGATGAAAATGCTTTTAGTTTTAGTCACATTTTAGTCACTTGTAAAATTTATAGTATTAGTCAAGTTTTAGTTGACGAAAACGCAAAAAGGTTTTAGTCAAGTTTAAGTCACTTTTAGTAAAAAAAAGTATTTTTTAACCAATGAATTTAGGTTAAAAAGTGTGGTGTATTTAATACAATTAAAATGTGCATTAAGGTTGTCCCTGAGGGCTTGCCGTTGTTTTAGTCGGTGTGCCTTCTGCGCATGTCATAACAAAAAGTTATGAAGAAAAAAGTTTAGCCTAATATACCATCATGTTGAGTTTGTGTGTTACGCTGAGACCTCGCTTATAAAGTTGAGAAACGCGTGCCTTGCCTTATTTAAATACAACACAAAAAGTATTGGAAATGGGCTTAGGTTTGACAAGCAGATACATGTAAAACCTTAAGCTTACCATGAAATGTGTCACAAGCCGATTGTCGAGTAAAATTGAATGTGTATGATATGTTAACAGCGTCACTTGTTAGTTACCTTTGAAAAAATATCAGCATGATGAGCCTTCAGGAGCAGCTTGAGGTTGGTGGTATTCTTCCCACCTAGTTTGTGGCCACATTTACCGTCGTCTCCCAATATGCATTCCGTTTTTCTGTCTGATGGATTACACTGAAAGTATGTCCATAAATCATCTCGTCGTTTGCGTTTTTTTGCATCACCGCCACGGGCCTACGAGCTTGCCACATCCGAAGGTGTGTTTTTTTTTTATGAAAACTTGTGCTCGTGCGCGACATGGCGGCAGCCGGGTGGTGGGCGTGAGTGTGAGTAAGACTGTGTTGACCCAAAACAAGGATAGAAAGCGGCAGCATTGCTGATACTTTTGAGCTAAAAACAGACTGATTTCACGCAAAATAGGCAGAAATGAAATGCATTATGAACGTCAGACTTATAATCATTTTTGTTCCGTCTCGTTTCGTCAACGAAAACTCAAAAGCGTCTCGTCATGTTTTCGTCACCTTAGAGACATTTTTAGCTAGTCATCGTCGCGTTAGCGTCATAAAAAATATGTGCATCAACGAAATCATTGCGTTATCGTCATCGTTGACGAAAACAACACTGTTTAACACTGAAGCTAAATATGTCAGATTTCATCTTCATATCCAACATTACATTACATTATCGAACCAGGGTTTATATTAGCATTGACTGTCTTATAATTTTTTGTATTTGCTTGGACATACCTTGAAAGGCTAGCCGGGTGCTTCAAGGGGTCATACACCGGACGAGAAGCGATGTGTTGTGTGTAGGACAACTTCCAGGTATTGCACACCGCACGTGCACGTTAAATAGCGTGAACTTAGAGTCTATTTCAAGATCCAGAATATGCGTTAGCAGGCTATGTTAATCGTTAACGATTTAGGACAAATATTATGTTATTTAATGTTAAACTATGTGAGTGGCGCGCAGGCCCGGCTGCAGGATGAAATGACTGAGGGGGCATGTAAAATTGTTGAGGAGGCTTAACTTTATACCAACAATGATACACTGAGATCTTGCTTTGGAAAGACATATTTTTAAATGCAGCGCTCCATAAAACACTCCATATGCAACTGCACAGCACAGGTAACCAGAAACTCACTAATGATGATAGATCATGAGATATTATTTGATAGACTAGTAAATGTGGATTCAGGATGTTTAAAATCTCTAGGCTGGTAATCAGGACATGAATGGATTAAATCAGCATATTTGCAAAGGTTTATTTCTCCACATATAAATAAAAATTAGCAGGGTAACTGTTCAGTATACCACATTATATATGTCCTATGTGATTTTCATTATAGACGAGAGTAGGCTATTCAACGGCGTCCAGAGTCAGTGTTGTGGCGGTGTTGCCAGTTTGGGTGTTTTTTTTGCTACACATTAAGGCCTGTTTACAGTGTGTTTTAGCCAGGTTTTCACCTGGAAGACTCTATAGAAATCTGGCACCCTATTGAATGACGCTAAACTGAGAGAGTGTGCCGTTCACAGGCACCAGAATGAATGAGTTCCCAGTAACGTTCATCATGCAGTAATACAGTACGTTCAGTTCACGTTCGTCCAAAATATAAACGAGTTCATGAACTTTCGTTCAATTAACTCGTTCAGGCACAACACTGGTTGTAGCTACTCATCTCTTGTCACGATAAATAATAGTAATTTAAGATGACTTGTAAATCTGAGTTGATTTAACAAAAACATTTAAGGCAGGAACGATAGTTATTGAAGAGCTTAATTTAAACTTTTACACAATTAATCAAGCTTTAAATGATGTACATAGAAACACATCTACATGGAGCGAATCACCATATATGTCTGATATTTAAAGGTCATATGACCAGCTAAATACTAATGACCCCATGTTATTGGACAGTTTAATTTAATCTGCAATTTACTACAGCAAATCTTTTTATCCATATGAAGTTTGTGCTTCATTTTGTTTCAAGCTGAATTGTTGTTTTGTCCGTGAGGTGGTTCTTGGCTTCTCTTTGTGCTTGAATTACTTAAAGCTGACCTTTTCCTGCTGGACTAGGCCAGGACCTGACTCGGGGCGATGACGGTGGGGTTGGGAGAACGCCAAGGGCCCCGTCTGTGCTAGAATTGATAGTGGCCCCACATTACAGTCTCTGGAGATGTTAAGGACGGTCAAAGCCGGTGGCAGCCAGTTGCAGTGCTCAGAATGTGGCTGTGAATTCTGCATTCACTTGTTTAAATGTGATATATGTCTTAAAAATTTGTGAACTGCTTCTTTTTATAGTGTGATGCATGCACATAAATAAAAAATTCAATAACCATACTGTATGTTTTCATTCAACCATTTTGCCCAAACATCTACGAAAGCGTACAATGCATTGTTAGCGGTGTTGGGCTGATTTCATATACACATGCATGTGTGCATTAGGATAGCTCCACCACATTTTCAGCTTGGAAAAACACAAAATTTCCCTTATCTAAAATAGAAAACATCAGAATAGACAGATATTTTCTGATGTCTGGACTCTATCATTAGGGGAAAATATAAACAGATGGTTTAATATATTGGTAATAAATAATAATTGCTCATGAAACAGATCGGAAATAGTCAAAGTACTATATGTTGTGTGTTTCTGTGTTGCAGGACAGTGCGGAGAATGAGGTAGACAGAAACAAATGCTGTACGCTCTGTAACATGTTCTTCACATCTGCCATTGTGGCTCAGTCGCACTATCAGGGCAAGACACACGCCAAGAGAGTTCGCTTGGTGCTGGGGGAGTCGCCAACTTTACCAACACCCACAGGTAAGAATCAATGTACAAAAGAAATCTTTCCTAATTCTAGTATAATAAAAAATTCATCAGTATCAAGAGGATTTAAAATCAGGTCAGCAGTCACCTTGTCAGTTTTAGCTATTCAGCTAGTTAGTGTGGTGATGTTTATCTCCCCTCCAGTTCAGATCAGGAGCGGGTTTGTGTTTTGGCCCTGTTTTGTGTAGCATATTGTGCAATAGTGGATTAGATGCCTATGGGTGTACTTGACAGTTCTGAATCAGAGCTAGAGGAACACAATGATTGGTTCATGCTTTAAGCCCAGAGCATTAAAACCTGACTAAAGTTCAGCTCTGACAAGTAGGCTTAGTTTATACCCACTGGCCAAGCTGTGTGCAGCGTTAATGAAGCTTCACTATATCCAGTGCGTATCCTGAAGCATTGAAGGAATATACAGTACAGAGAAATGTTACTACTACCCTGATGCCCAGATTTAATAAAGAGGGCATTTTAGCATGACAGAGCTGAAAAAAGCACAAATAGGGTGGAAATTTCTACGGGTGATTTACTGACAACGTGCACGTTAAAGAATAAAGGCACATCTCATTTCCACAACAACAAATGCAATTTCAGACATGCTTTTTTGGACCATTACATAAATAGCGCAGAATGGAGTAAATTAAAGTGCGCAAATCTTAGTTGCGTGAGTAATTTAAATACTCATTTCCCAGAAACTTTGCACCTGAAGGGAAACCGCTACAAATGCATATGCAATAAAGTCAGTCAATTGTATGTCCGCGCCTTTTCACCACATGTCTTTAGTAAATCCTCTGTCATGTTTTATGTGCAATCTGTTTATAAATCTTTCCCTAGGAATATTTAAGCTGTTTGTGGTTAAACATGGTAAATCTAATATTTAAAGGGGATATATTATGCAAAATTCACTTTTACAATGTGTTTGATCATAAATGGGCACTTTTTTTAATGATCTAAGCGCATTGTCTAAAGCGCACGGCACACAGTCTAAACGTGCACGTCCAAAGCCACTTTTGCTAACTTAACACCGGGAAAAATTGTTTGTGCGCCAAGCACACAGTCTAAAAGGGTTGTTCTTATTCTCATAATGAGTAATAGGTGTGTTTTGGGCATAATGTGCAATAAACCAATGGCAGTCTCAGCTCTCATCCCCTTTAAAAGCAAGTTGCTCTAGCGCTATGTCTAATCCCTAAGCAAAGGAAGAAGCAGAGGAAGAAGATCACCAGTTTAAGATTAATGTAAAAAATTTGTGTTGTTTTCATTTGTATTAAAACTGTTATATTTTGGTATAAAAGCTTTAAAAGTAATTTCCTTTCAGTCATGGAAGTAAAATTAGCAGGCTTTTATTTGCTGTAAATGAATGGATAGCCTACATGATCAGTGTAATCTCAAAAATTATACAAATATGCAAGAAAAGGTTTGTACTCTAAAAATACAATTTTTGTAACAAACAGGAGATTACAATTTACAAACGTGTAGGGAGCCAAAACGTTTCAGCACTCGGACAGCGCTGTGAGTGCTTTGAAAAGCATTACGGTTCTCATCTCACCATATCCACAGGTACAAAGTCATCATATACAGTACAATAAATCTGTGGAGTAGCATTTAAAAAACATTTAAAAATAGATGCATTTGTTATTTAAACAACGTGGCACTAAACATGAAAATGATAATTGCACAGGGTTGAAACTAGCGAAAGACACTTGCGTCGTGCATTGCGCCGGGTGTATGATAGAGCCCAAATGTGTGAACACAACAACGTTATGGGTCTGTCTAACATATGAAAAATAGAAACGATAAACTCAAAGGATGCTTGTGGATGTGAATAAGCAGGCATTAGCATTTAGCTATTTTCTCTAAATAAATAAATTCACATGATGTGGTTTTAAAAACATTTCATAAATTTCAGAGTTTTAAAGATTTCATCTTCAGATTTGAAACAAAACATTGTCTGACTTGTGGCCTTAGCTGCAGTGCATTTTTAGATTCATTTAAGGCAAATTTCAATTATATTATCATAAAGATGTATCAAATGTATTTTGTAAAGTTATTAGACATTTATTTTTAGCCTTTTATAACTAGTTTTTTATTATCACAAATATAATTCTGTCTTTACAATAAACTTCCAAGTGTCTGCTTTCAAATGAGACCAGACTATTGTTTTAAGAGCAAAGGCTTCATGATTTGTACCTTTTTTAGTTGGAGAAAATATTTGTTGGAGCTTTTTTAAAAGGAGGGTTGATGCCGAAGAGGTTAATGTGACATCACACAAACAAAGCCCCGCCCACAGCCACTGACTGACTAGTTAATTTTACCCAAAAGCTTTTTGGCACATTGTAGCATTATTGTGGCTAAAGATACTGTCTCAGACTGTATTTATAAAAATCAGATCGATTTTTAACCAAAAATGCGATTATGCGATCGCATGATTCAACGCATAATTATAAATTGCAGATTTCCGTGCGCAAAATATGCGGCGCTTGCATGATTTCATAATCCCTGCATTTTGTAGCAAAAATCACATATATCTTAGCAGAAAAATAAAAAAGTTGCATTTCCTTCACACAAGCGCAGCCATGTCCCCTATTGCCATAGGAACGTTATAAAGTGAGGTGATTATGTGATGTAAACCTAATTGAAAAGCTGCAAACTGTTTTTGCAAGTTCCCGCAGTTTTTGCAAGTTCTCAAATTGTTTGCAAGTTCATGCAATTTCATTGCATAAAATTTTCCATTGCATTTTTTTTTTTAAAGAAACACAAGATCAAGGATTTTTGCCCGCAACAATCACTAATAAAAAAAAAAAACGTTTTTTTTCTGGAAGGACTGTATTATAAGATTTATTGCCTAAAACAAAACAAAGCTTTATCTTTTAGTTTTTTTGGGTTTTTTTTCTTATCTACAATTTAGCTTCATTTTAAGTACATTTTGTTACTGGACACAAATACAAATTCAGTAATTTTCTGTTTTTGCATTTGTATCGCAGCATTGTCCTGAACAGATCCATCTCACAACAATATAATAAGTTATTTATTGTGGATGGACACTTTCAATCGCTTGAGCTTTGATTGCCGAATATGTGCCGGTTTTAAAAGACATCAGTGTTGACGATAACACAAACACCAAACTTGAACTCAAGAGATTAGCTTTCTGTTTTTCACTTCAGGCAAATTTATCATAACCCTTTTTGTGTTCTCTGTTGATATTTGATTATGCCTCACTTTAAAGTGAGCTTAACTGCCTCACAGATGTCTAATGCAGGCATCAGTACACAAACTGGAGGCATTTGTTTCTATCTTTAGCTTGTCGATGACTGTTGAATTTCATTTCTTGTCATGAAGGGAAAATAATTTCATTCAAGCAATATAGTGTTTCTTACTGTCCTCTAGACTTATTGCACTAAGGTGCGTTTGTTTTTCATCCCCTGTGTACATTAGATATTATAACACGCAATGTGTGGTAAGCGTAGGAATCTGATCTTGTATTTGAAATGCAATTTATTCACTCAATGTTGGCTTGGTCTTATTAGAGTTCAGAGTATTATTTCTTCTTTTATGTGTGTGTTATTTCCAAAATACAATGCAAAAAGATATCAATAGTACAGGAGGCTGGAAACAAACTCAGGTTTGAATGTAGCATGAAAACAGATTTTATATTTTAAAACAGCTGTAGTAGACAGAATGTAACTGTGCAGGGGTTTTATTTAACTTTAAACAGCTTTGTAAAGACACAACATTTCTAATTGTCATGAACATCATTGCAAAATGAGCAGTTTTTTGCTAGTTTTTTGTTTAAAGATGAGTAATTCCATGCAAAATCATAAAAAATTTTGCTCAGATATCAATATTTGGTTGCTTAAATACCCATGTCTTTGTTTTTTTAATGTTTTTTACACCTTTTTCTAAATAATAGTTAATAATAATAGTAAATTTGTTAGTTAAGGTGGTAGGGTTGGGCGAGTGGGCGGGGCAGAGGGCGTGGCAATCAAAGGGGGGGGGGGGCGTATGCGTCATGATGAAAATTTAAATATTTTTATTTAAAACACTCAAATAAAACTTACTTTTGAAGAAACTATGACAGAAAATGAACACATACTAGATTATTAATGAATTAAATGTTTTTAACAGATACCTCTAAAAGGAATAGCTGCGTGATGAAGTGAAACTAAAGGGTTAATAAACACAAACTAAAGCAGATGTTTTAGAACATCAGGCGAACGATGATAAATGGCGCAAAAAAATGGTAAAAACTGATTATTTCCCACTATTAATTACATTATCTTAAAGGAGTGTAACTACTGTAGCATGTAAATAATGCACATAAATAAAGTGAGCAAGAATGCTCAACAATTATATCTAATCAACAGGCACGTGAAACCTAGCTAGCAGGTTGCTCAAACAACAAAATCACCAGCTAACTTACTTTTGCAGCAATTTATTATTATTATTATTTTGGACAATCTAGTTAAGGCGGTAGGGTTTCCAAGCTTAGGCGGGCCGCCTGAACTGAAATGTGCTGCGGAAAAACCCCGAGTAAGTGCAGCTTTCAGAATTGTCACATCTACAGTATAACACCGTTTCTTCCTCAAATACGGACACTAATGTGGCATGCACACCAAACGCGAGTTCGGCGATTTGCGCGAGTAGATTACATACAAAGTCAAAGCAAAGATGTGATCAGATGCGTCCTTGCGCGGGGCGATGCGAATGACACGATATGGGTGGTGCGTTTGCTGCGAAAACACGTGCTATTCGCCTTAAACGCGTCTTCGCCCAAGTTGAAAATATTCAACTCGAGTGAAAAATTCGCATGACACGAAGTTAAATCCCGCAAGTACTCTAGAGCGAGTACCACAATGCCCCGCGATTGGTGTGTACGTAGCATAAGATTTAAATAAAATAAATATAATTTGTTCTTTGAAGAGCCGTCCTTTTCTCATTGATTCTGTTTCTGCATTTTAATTCACAGAATTAAGTTTGTTTTCTGTCACATCTATAACACATGTATATCTCCCTCAGCTAAAACAGAAAACACGTATATGTAAGGAAAAATTGATGACGGGCCTTTGAATCATTAGAAAATAATGCAGACGCAAGGTGATGTTCATTATTTTTAAATAATTCAAAGCACCGGAGTCAATTATTCCTCTTATACCATGGTTACCTCAGACATTGCTCTGGTGGTTATTTTAAGACTTTTTACAGGTTAGGTGTGCGTGTATCGAAAAATTATACATACCCGTAGAACATTTCTTAACCAGAATAAAGCATTCAGCCCTGTGATATAAAAAATAATATTTTTCTGAGATCTGGAAAATATAAACAGATACATTATTATATTGGTAATAAATACATTTTCTGAGAAATTACATTTTAATTTTTAACTGAGATGTCACATCCATAACACTGAAATTGCTCAGATGAATTTAGTAAGACGTCTTTTAAAGAGGCTTAAGAGTTTTGAGTGTCCAGCAGTTACTGAAGCACAGCTTGCTGTTAGCAAATCCCTTGAAGAGAAGTGGTGCCTCTAAAGTCATATTTTTTATGTAATTTATCGACTCTAAGAAAGTATAGATAAACACTGACAAATCAAACTCACTAGTCCAGAGGTCTTCAACCTTTTTCAGGCTAAGGACCCCTTAATGTTTTGAAAAAGAGGAGCAAGGACCCCCCGTACATGTATCAGATTAAGACTGCTATGATTTAGATTTACTACGTTAAAATTAGCATTTTTTGTATAAACATACTGTTAAAATACTACATGCCATTTTAAATTTACTGAATAGATTTTAATGGGAGAAACTTTATATCAGTAATGTTGTATATAATTTTATATGGGAACCTGAATTTCAATCAAGCATTTTACCTGTTTTTATTATGAGCCTACTAATGCATTTTTATTTAATGCCTTATTTAATTTTTCCAAAAAAGTATTTTGAATATTTGGAGAACCCCCTGTTGAATATCCACGCACTAGTCAAACTCAATAATAAGTAGTATCAGTGTGTATTTTTGCGCCTGAAATGAATTGATTCATGCAGAGTTTTTCAGATTACTGTATGTTATTCATCAGTGTGTGAGATGTGGGCGGTGTGAACAGAGGGCGGTGTAGTTACTGTAGTCTTTGTATGACAAATCAACTAAACCAAATGATCACTAAGCAACCACAATGTCCAACATTTGACATTTATTTTTAGAGAATGCACACGATCTGTAATTGCTCACCCACAAGGCTTGGCAAAAGATCTGTTTGTGTGATGTAAAGTCCCGAAAACAATCACATTGTGCACTAACTCGCGGCAGTGTCGCGGCCTGTGGCTATTGGGATTGGTAACCATGGCAACAAGTCCCACGGTATCCTTGAGAATGTCACCTGGAAGATCAATCCATTCGTTGGCTTTTCCTCATAAGATGGAGCTGGATTCCTTTATTCGGGCGAATTTTCATCTGCAGAAGCATTGACCCTCTCTTGACCCGGGTAACTGTTCAATAGATCGATGTGTGTGTGTTTGTAAGCCTGAACACAATACAAGGAGAACGCAAAGGTTTTGTTGTTTATAAAAGCTATTTATCTTAATAAATGTTTATAGAAATGCTGTATTGTCTGTGCAGATTCAGCCCCTCCCACCCCTCAGGCCACAGACCCGCCCCCTCCCTCGTGGCCTCCGCTGGCCAATCACGGTGAAGCGGGGAAGTACTGTTGTTTGTGTGGCGCCTGGTTCAACAACCCGCTGATGGCGCAGCAACACTATGAAGGAAAGAAGCACAAGAGAAATGCGGCACGGACACGGTTACTGGAGCAGCTGGCTGGCAGCCTGGATGGCAATGAAAGCACAGGTCAGTCCGCAGCATGGGTGCATAGTCGGTCCCCTACCACCCAAACTCATCCCAACCTCATCCACATAACAGAATTAAGCCATATGCTTTAGGATCTCACAGATCATTGCGTTTTCATGCTGATAAAATGGCTGACAGCACAAGGACAGTTTTAGATAAATAGGAAAAAATTCATTTACACAGATGTGGCATCTAAAAACCAGAACATGCAATATGCCGAGAAAGATGCAGTAAGGTTGTATGGATCACAATTTGGATCAAAACTTAATAGTGCATACTGTAAATATTTCATTTTTGAATGGGGGAAATAAGGTTTTAAATGTGTTTACCATTAAATGCACTGTAAGCCCAATGCATAAGCATAAATGTAATGTAATGTAAGCTGTTCTTAGATCAGACCAATGTCATTCTTGGAGGATCATTGCTTCAGTACGAGCACATCTCGTGTGTTTTGTGACACATGCGTTCATATTTGCGCTAAGACTCTGGCAATCTGCTGTGCTTTCAAGTTCCCTTTAAACAAGAAAGATCTAAATCTTATTTTTCCCTTAGGTAAACACATGAATGAAAATAAACCAGAGAGATTTAGATTTGACTTCAAGACTGTATTGTACTGCAGATGTTCTCCTTACATTCTTATAACATGTTTAAGACGCTCACGTCTATGTAAATGCATTGCAGTTTTATATCCGTGACTACCAAAAGCATCCAAAAACCACTCAGTCCAACATCTCACCTCCCTCAACTTCACACATTGGATCTGTTCCTGCTCTTCAAATGCATATTTCGCATTGATGTAATCACCAGACATGTTCGTCATGTGGTGTGTGATCCTGGTATCTTGACAGATCTCAAAGGCCTGCTGAAATAAATCGTGAGTCACGTTACTGTGGTTGCTCAAGGCTTTGAAAAAGGTCATGTAGAGTATTGCCTTTGGATAAGAACTGCAGTCTTAAAAAGTATATCTTGCAATATAAATGACCAAATGCTTTATCACTTTAGGAACTAAAACTTAACCCTTAACAGGTCAGTTTCCCAGACAGTGTTTAGATTAATTCAAGACTAGCCCTTAGTTATATTAGGACATTTAAGTAGTTAACAAACATGCCTTACAAAAACAATACTGGTGTGCATCTTGAGACAAAACAATAACACAGATATATGTTAACATGTGTCAGTGCAAGTTGTTTTTAAATTAAGGTAGCTCAAACATGCATTTTAGTCCGGGACTTGGATAAGCCTTAAAGGGGCAGTTTCCCGGACAGGGATTAGACTAGTCCTAGACTTAAACACTTTTAAGAGCTCTCCAAACTGAAAACAACTTGCACTTACATATCTTAAAATACATCAGTGCCCTTTGTTTCACCTCAAAATGCACACAAGTAATGTTTTTAGTAAGGCATGTTTGTTAAAACTAGTATTTCCTAATTAAACTAAGGCCTAGTCCTGGATTTAGCTAATCCTGGTCCGGGAAACCGCCCCAAAATCTTTAGTTCTCTTTCATTCAAGCTTTTCGCTTCGTTTAACCCCACTGAAAATAGTGTTTCAGTGGGAATTCTGTAAAGTTCTTACTCTCCAACAATTTAAAGTAAGAAAAGAAAGTTTTGAATGCTGTGTCCAAGTAAAAATCCTTTGATGTTACATTTCACAATCTTTATACTAATAGAGGATAAAGGGTATACCGTTTTTCAGTGCAGCTTTCAAAGCATACTTACTGCGGCTACACGCGGATGGCGGTGTTCAACACGTATGCAATACAAATGATTTCTTATTTAAATTTTAAAGAGCCAGTAAAATCTCAATTTTAACTGTCCTATCACTGTTTATAAGTCCCGGACAACAGGTTTAAATGCATGCGAGGTCAAAAAACACTGTAATTTTCTCAAAATATACATTTAACATGACCCCATTTCTTAGAGATCCCCAAACGATTCGTATGAAGCCATTCAACGACTCAGTCTACCTAAACCCCACCTTTCAGTAGCTTACTCTGCTCTGATTGGTCAACTGATACAGTCTCCGCACAGACCACAGATCAGTGGCACAGACCAACAATAGTGCAACATGTATTGACCTAGTGATGATTTACTGAGAAGACATTATCAACATCAATACACATCATTAATCCAAGCAGTAAAAATGACGATAGAAACTAACATTTTACATTCATTTAAGCATTTTTGTAAGCTAACTGGGTCATAGCAAAACCGTAAGTGCAGCATGCGTTAGCCGCTTGCTAACATGACTCTCTGACAGTATATTAAGAGTTAAAAAAACAACATCAATACACATCATTCATCATTAGTCCAGGTTATAAAAACGACAACAGACATTAACATTTTAACACACATTTAAAGAGTAACTAAACCCTAAACCAACTTTTTTTAGTTAATGATCTGTAAGAATGATGCTTTATTAGTGCTGTTCATTGATTTTGGTGGGTTTTTTGACATTTGGATATAAAGTGTTTCAATACTATAATATATGGTGTAAAAACGTCTGAGTGCTGCCCTCTTTAGGTTAAACGGTGGCTACTGCAGTTGAATTTTCCTATTGGATGTTGGGTCCAAAAAATAACTTGTGACGTAAGCAGGTTCAAACTCACCACGCCCTTGTAACGATCTCACCACACACTTGGTAGGAGCTTAGTTCGTCCCCTCTATCTCCGTTGGGATCTGCCCACTTTTCTTGCATTTTTCAAATATTGCCAGTGGGTGGAGTCATGTTGTGGTTAGGAGACGCATGTTGTTCCAAATAAAGTGGGTACTGAACCATCTTTCATTGCCAAACGTCTAGTAAATCCCTCCATGAAACACAGCGTGATAAGATGTTTACACGCTAACTAGCTGAAGTCTCTGTGGGCAGGTCATAATTTTCATTTTCCCGCGGGCAAGGCTGTAGGCGGAGATTATTATGCAAAGTGTTGGTATTACGTGGATAAAGTCAGGCAGGAGATTCAATCCATGTGACGACTCGTTTCAGCGATTCAGAGTCGACTCCCTACTTTAGAAGCCAATAACCTTATTAATCGTGCACTTTTTGGTTCAACTACTTTGCACATTGTTTACATTGATGGACAGCTACATGACACACTGCAATACAGGTCATTTACGATTTTGGATCTGTGTGGCTCTTTAACTCTACCAGGCCATCAGGGCAGCACTGATTTGGCGACATTTACAGTACATTAAAACATTTGGGATAGGTGAAGAAAAGTAGTCGATCTACCACTGCAAACAAAAGTTTAGGACAAACAACAAGAAAACAAAGAAAAGGAATCAAACATTATGGTGACAAAAATTCTCCACAGCTTTCTGTTCTTGGAAGAAATGAAAATAAAAGTAGAAAAAAAGAACCCCTAGGGATCGAATTCATGACCTTGGTGTTGCTCTATCAAGTGAGCTACAGGAGTTTTATCTTTTCCAGATCACAATTAGTCAGAGAACCAATAATGGTTTTTATCATGTCATTAAATCTAGCCTGATGTCTCTGTTTCTCACACAAAGCTTTGGTATAATATATAGAGGGAACTCATTACTTTATGGGTGCTTTTTTGGATGAACTATTCCTTTAAGGGTGAGGGTATTAACAAAAATAGAAAAATACTGTAGCCAGAAATGCCGATACTTTGAGTGATGATGAGACAGAGCAGTGGTGTAGTTGTGAGAGTCATGGCCAAAGGGTTGAAAAATACACAGGGGCAGTAGTTTCATGCAAAAATATTTTGAGAATTTATTGTCTCAAATACAAGGCAACCATGTACAAAGTAACAAAAAAACAAGAATAAACCAAAAATAGAAAAAACAAACAAAATAAAGTAATTCAAAAATGGAGCTAATAATGGTTGTCTCTGTATATGCCTCTCAACAATAAAATACCAGAGGTCCAAAATCTACAGTTTAAACATGTTCACTCCAGACCCACAACCAACAACTAACCTACAATATCCAAACACAACCCTCTTATACCTTGGCGACCAGCACCAATCTACAACACATAGGAGACACAAAACTAACATAATGGCCATTACACAAATTAATAAAAAACCACACAATTCACATACAAAATACACAATAAACATAACTTAACATGACACTTAATTTTCCACATCACATATTATCAAAATTATTAGCAATATGCATGAGTAAACATAGTTGGCGTCCCCTTTCTTGTGGATGCCAATGGTTTGGTCTGGACCGTCGTTAGGAACGGTATAAATACGGCTGAAGTTTCCGCCCGGACCTCTTTTAATGACGGACCAACCTCAGAAACTCGACCACCATCAAGCACACAAAGAACATGGTAAGAAAAGAAAAATCACATTAGGCTAGCCAAATAAAAGACTTCAAATTTAACCATTTTACTTGTGTCTGTGTATTGATTTTACTTATAAGCATTTAACTAGTATAGAAAGGATGGATTTATCACCTGTAGTCTCTTACGTCCTTCACACACCCCCCTTTCTCCAGTTTCATGCGGGCAGGCGAGACAGAAAGTCTGCAGTCACATTGTCTCTACCTGGGACATAATGGATGGAAAATCGGTAGGGTTGGATAGACAGATACCAGCGGGTAATTCGGGCATTCGAATCCTTCATACGATCCATCCATTGTAGGGCTTTATGATCTGTCTCAAGGATGAACTCCCTGCCAAGTAAATAGTACTTTAGGGTATCGAGTGCCCATTTTACCGCCAAGCACTCCTTCTCGATGACTGAATATCGAACCTCCCTAGGAAATAACTTGCGACTTATGTAAGCGACTGGGTGACGGTTCTCTGGGGTCCCCTGGAGAAGAACAGCTCCAACTCCAATACCAGAGGCATCAGTTTGTAATATAAAAGTCTTATTAAAATCTGGGCAGTACAAAACTGGGTCATGACACAAAGCATGCTTAACATCCTGGAAAGCTTGCATTGTCTCCTCATTCCAACAGATATGGTTTGGGCAGTTCTTCCTAGTCAAATCTGTAAGCACAGCAGCTCTCTCAGAAAAATAAGGGACAAACCTCCTATACCAATTTGCCATTCCTAAAAAAAGATCTCACTTGCGACTTGGTTTGTGGAAGTGGACAGTTCTGTATTGCCTGGATCCTTTGAACTTGAGGTTTTATAACCCCATGGCCAATCACATACCCCAGATACTCAACCTCTGTTTTTGCAATAGCACACTTGGATGGATTGATGGTGAGCCCTGCTGCTTGAATTCGGTTAATAACAGTCTCTAGATGTCGCAGATGTTCCTCCCAGGTCGAACTGTAGACAACAATGTCATCTAAATAGGCAGATGTAAATTCATTTAAGCCAGTTAGTACCTGATCAATGAGGCGCTGAAATGTGGCTGCAGCCCCATGAAGGCCAAAGGGCATCTTTAAAAACTGATACAGCCCCCAAGGTGTTCGAAAGGCGGTCAACTCCCGAGCTCTGATACTCAACGGGACCTGCCAGTAGCCTTTAGATAGATCAATAGTTGTTAAATATTTGGCCTTACCCAGACGGTCAATAAGTTCATCAATTCTTGGAGTTGGGTAGGAATCAAATTTTGACACAGTGTTAAGATATCTAAAGTCTATACAAAACCTTAGGCTGCCATCTTTTTTGGGCACCAGCACCACCGGGCTACACCACTCACTTCTTGATGGTTCCACGATATCCATGGCCAGCATCTCATCCAACTCCTCCTTTAATGCAACTAGAAGGCGTTCAGGTATTCTATAACTCACCCGCTTTGGGGAGGCACCCTCTTTGAGTACAATATCATGCTCAACTAGATTTGTGTATCCTGGTCTTTTTTGAAAAACTTGAGGGTCACACAGCTTCTTGACTGCAGATTGCTGACTTGGAGAGAGGTGACCCAGAGACAGTACCGAAGGTGTTGAAACAGGCAAGTACTGGGCTTCAATTTCTTCCTCATCAGTTACCCTTTGGATTAACAGCATCTCTCTCTTTTCTTCAGATCTGGGAAACCACTCTTTAAGCAAATTAACATGCAATATCCACTTAGAATGCTTTCGTCCAGAAGTTTCTACCTCGTAGGTAGTGGGCCCAAGTTTTCTCAAAACCTTAAAAGGACCTTGCCATCTAGCTGTTAATTTACTTGAATCAGTAGGTAACATTACCAATACCCGAGTGCCAGGTTCAAAGCTCCTCAGTCTGGCCTTTTGATCATACCAGGTCTTTTGTTGTCTTTGCGCCTCTGCCATGTGTTTCTGGGCAAGATCACTCATGGTTTCCAGCTTCTCTCGCATCTGGATCACATAGTCAACAACATTAGTCGAATGGATATCATCATGCTTTCCTTCCCATATCTCCTTTAATAGTGTAAGTGGTCCTCTCACCTCTCTCCCATACAACAATTCAAAAGGAGAAAATCCTGTAGAGGTCTGAGGCACCTCTCTATATGCAAAGAGTAGATACGGGAGCCACTGGTCCCAGTCACTGTTCTTCTCAGAGGCAAATTTTCGGAGCATTTGTTTTAGAGTTTGATTAAACCGTTCAGTTAAGCCATCAGTTTGTGGATGGTAAGGAGTGGTCCTTAGTCCCTTTATGCCTAAAAGTTTATACACCTGCTTTAATAATTCAGACATAAAATTAGAACCTTGATCTGTAACCATGGCTTTAGGAAAGCCAACTCTAGAAAAGAGTTGAATGAGTGAACCAGCTACTACTCTAGCCTTGATGGTTTTAAGTGGGAAGACTTCAGGATATTTTGTGGCATAATCTGTGATGACCAGCATATAACGGTTTCCTGCCTTAGTCTTTTCTAGTGGCCCAACAATGTCCATACCTAGCTGTTCAAAGGGTACCCCTATAATAGGAAGTGGCTGAAGAGGGGCTCTAGGAGGACCTCTCAAAGAGGTTTGCTGACATTGTGGACAGGTTTTACAATACAAACTGATATCTTTCCTCATCCCAGGCCAATAGAAATAACGCTTTATGCGAGCGGTAGTTTTATGCTTTCCTAGATGCCCTGCCCAGGGCACAGAGTGGCCCAGCGAAAGCACAATTTCTCTACCCTCTTTGGGAATCACCACTTGGGACTCAGATCCCTGCCTACGACATAGAACATTATTTGCAAGAAAGAAAATTCCCTGACCACTTTTTGTCTCTACCTGGCCTGCCTGTTGCTGCTTCCTAACAAGATCATACAGAGGCCCGATAGCAACATCTAGTTTCTGCAGTTCCGCTAGGTTTTGGGGTACTTTGAAACCCAACGGATTCTCAGGGATGAATTCATCTTTACTCACAACTAAATGCCTAAATTTTTCACATTTCCTCTGACTTCTAGATTTACGAGTCTTTCCTGGCTCTACCTCAATGTCTGCCTCATAAAAGGGTAGAACACCCAGTAAATCTACATCCTTCTCAATACTCCCGGCCATACTACGAGTCACTACAGTATTACACTCCTGTATAGAGGGAAGGAGATCTAACAAAATGGGCAAATCCTGACCCAACACCATTGGATATGATAATTCATGTGAAAGGCCAACCTTCAACAAGTATGACTGCCCTTGTACGGTCACATACACATTAGCAGTAGGGTAGTGCTTTTCATCACCATGGACACATTTAACTATTACAGGTGATGCGTGGTCCCAAAGATTAAGTGGTACTAATTCTGCCTTAACCAGCGTCTGCATACTTCCTGTATCTACTAAGGCACTAACTGCCTGGCCATTTAACAAAATGGTTGTATAATGCAACAGACTCTGTCCTACTCTAGCAGGAGCTTCTGGTCTAGGCACACTACACATATTTGCATGTGTGGAGGGGTTATTGGGGCACTTGGGCTTAGTGTGTCCTTCCTGACCGCACTGATAACATATGATAACTTTGGCATTGTGCCCTAAGCTCTCACTTACAGGACCACCCTTCGCACCCACAAACTTACCTCCTGTACTACTTGACTTCATTGGAGAGAAAGACATTTTCCCTGGTCTTCTGGGATCTTTAGATGCTTTCCACTGATTATAAGACCATGGTTGACCTCGTCGACGAGCAGCCACAAACACATCAGCAAGTTCTGCAGCTTTTGCAGCGGTACAAGGGTCATGCTCCTTTATCCATACTTGAAGCTCTGGGGCCAACATTCGAAGATACTGCTCCAAGATAATGACCTCAGCGACTTCAGCCTTGCTCCTCTGTTCTGGCTGCACCCATTTGCTGAAAGTGTCTTTAAGGCGTACATAAAGTTCTTTAGGGGTCTCGTCAGGAGCTACATCTGCGGATCGAAACCTCAAACGATATGTCTCTGGGTTAATGTCATACTTTTTCAAGACTGCAGCTTTTACACTCTCGAAATCAAGAGATTCATTTATGTCCATATTCACATAAGCACTACGGGCCTTGCCCGTTAAAAGTGGCACTAACCTGACAGCCCAATCAGTCATCGGCCAACGGCATGCCCTGGCTATGCGTTCGAAAGTAGTAAGGAAATGTTCCACATCATCATCCTCCTTAAGTGGCTGCATTCGTGGTTCTGCCATGGGCCCCAGCTGCCCTGTTCCTTGCCCAATAGGCCCATCTGATGGAGATCCCTGATGAACACCACTTTGTGCACCTACTGGAGTAAATGAAGTACCAGAGAGGGGAATAGGTATGGGTGTAGCCCTCGCATGGACCTCTTCTTGAAGTAAAGTAAACTGATGCTGGAGAGCCCTCCATCGTGTCTCCTGTCGAGTTGCTTCCTGATCCATACGCTTATCCCTTTCCTGTTGCATTTGCATATGTGTCCGAAACATCTGTTGTAACTCCTCCATTGCAACCCCTTGCGAGCTTCTTAAAGCCGATAGATTCTCAGAATCCTCACCTCCTGTAGCCGTAACTATGGCTGGTATCTCATCCAGCTTTACTGCTTTCTTCGGTCCCATTTCAGACTGTGGTAAAATATTAGCTACTACTGCCCCTTACTGGCAATCCCACCGCTGCCACCAATTGTGAGAGTCATGGCCAAAGGGTTGAAAAATACACAGGGGCAGTAGTTTCATGCAAAAATATTTTGAGAATTTATTGTCTCAAATACAAGGCAACCATGTACAAAGTAACAAAAAAACAAGAATAAACCAAAACTAGAAAAAACAAACAAAATAAAGTAATTCAAAAATGGAGCTAATAATGGTTGTCTCTGTATATGCCTCTCAACAATAAAATACCAGAGGTCCAAAATCTACAGTTTAAACATGTTCACTCCAGACCCACAACCAACAACTAACCTACAATATCCAAACACAACCCTCTTATACCTTGGCGACCAGCACCAATCTACAACACATAGGAGACACAAAACTAACATAATGGCCATTACACAAATTAATAAAAAACCACACAATTCACATACAAAATACACAATAAACATAACTTAACATGACACTTAATTTTCCACATCACATATTATCAAAATTATTAGCAATATGCATGAGTAAACATAGTTGGCGTCCCCTTTCTTGTGGATGCCAATGGTTTGGTCTGGACCGTCGTTAGGAACGGTATAAATACGGCTGAAGTTTCCGCCCGGACCTCTTTTAATGACGGACCAACCTCAGAAACTCGACCACCATCAAGCACACAAAGAACATGGTAAGAAAAGAAAAATCACATTAGGCTAGCCAAATAAAAGACTTCAAATTTAACCATTTTACTTGTGTCTGTGTATTGATTTTACTTATAAGCATTTAACTAGTATAGAAAGGATGGATTTATCACCTGTAGTCTCTTACGTCCTTCACAGTAGTCCACGTGATACGCAGGTATACGTCGTATACCCATCATAAAAGGTCATGGATTTCCGTATATCCACTTAAAATAGCGTGAGGATGCGTAAAATCATCTATTTGCAACACATTTCACACTTTCATTCATAAATTTAGATGTGAAGCACTGACCATTAGCATGCTTCACTTGCTACATATTATACTTATATACAGTATATTTGGTGTGTTGACTTCACGCCGAACTTCGCGATCCCATCGCTGTATGAAATCAAATGACCTCGGCGCTGCGAAAGTCACTGGAGAGCAGACTGGTTTGGCACCAGAAGAACCGACAGGTGAATGACATCAAAGTACCGATTCGAGAAATGACACAGAGAGATCTGCTTTGAATTGCTCTCGCGGTACTTTAACATCACCAAGTGATCTGCGTACTGTAGTCCCAAATGAAGTCAAACATGCACATACGACACTGTAAACAGTGAACTATAAATGAGTGGAGCAGCGCAGGAACATAAAATCCGGAGAGTTAACAACACACTAAATGACATTTGAATCATCAGTCCAGTTCATTACTTTTAGTGTTGGGGGTAACGCATTACAAGCAACGTGCATTACGTAATAATATTACTTTTCTGAAGTAACGAGTAAAGTAACGCATTACTTTATAAAATGTACACATTTATATTTGAGTTACTTTTTTTTAAAGTACTGAATTAAACTGAACGTATTAACATAGAATTACACACTTTATGGGTGAACAGTTTGAAATGGAGATGGCAGACCAGGGCTGCGTTTCCCAACAACGTTGTCTCTTAGCGCGCTACGAAGACTCTTAAGTTAAACCTTAACTACAGGTTTACCTTTTCTAGGCGTGTTTCCCGAACTGTACCTTAGCGGGTTTCTTAAGGTATACTTTCTTACGTACGACGTTACTGTGCTGTCCATGGCGATGGTGCTGAATAGGTTGATATCGATTGCTCGACAATCAATTGTTCACTTTATGTAATAGGTACTTCGCTGCGTTATCAGAGAGCGGTGTTATTTATTAAAGAAACATTTCAGAAATAGTTCAAGTTACATTTATTAGGAATATCTGGTAAAAATATTTCAAATGGCAAACAACTAAATATAAACCTTGTATATTTTATTTTATATCAAACCCATGCAAAACTCGCAACTTCATGTCCAAAAGTATAATGCATAAACTGCTCCAATGCATCCATTATTCCTTCACTTTAAAGGATAATTTATATTAGGGGTTCCCAATAAATGCGTTGCACAGGGAAATAAGGTGGGTGGTGCAAGTCACCTGGCTTGGCATTACACTGAAAATATAGAAAAACAAATTGTTGTTCATTAGTTCACGCGTTTATGTGTTTGGACACTGCGCATGCAGCGCGTTTACAATGCGGATAACGCTTAATGGACGCATTTCTGGAGCCGCGCCTGTCTGTTAACCTTAATATAACATAAAATATATATTATATGATATATAAATATATAGTATGATTGTTTTAGGTTTAAGCTTTGATTAGTTTTAATGTGGAAAATTTGTTGACCTTATACAAGCAATTATCAAGTGGAGCATTTTCTTTTTAATGTTTATAATGGCATGCAGTTGCCTCAAAGTTATAAAACATTAAAAAAACTTCGATGCAAAGTCGAATTAACATCAATAATAATATTTAGGAAAATCAACAATTATGATTTCGTGATGAATGTGCTCCCGTGTGGCATGCAATTTTTTTAACTTGATTTGTTTTATTTGCAGCTAAAATAGCCGGTAAACTAAAGATTTAACGGATATGAAATGCACAAATAAAATAGTAAGATTCGCTGTATAGCTGCCTGCCATAGTTTCACCAACTCCTCCACCCAAAATCTTTTTTTAATAGTTTCTTTAGCCTGTAATAATAGTTCACAGCTGATGTTCCTTTGGAAAAAAATATAAAAAATCTAACAACCATCAGTGTAATAATTTCTAATTATGTGAATGTTTTATTCTTTAAATAAATAAAAAATGCCTAATTTAACACGGAGTGTACTTCAACTTTTTTTTAAACAGATATTTAGTTATATAGACTGCAATCTACACAAGGTTTTATCACAGTCATGGCCCCTAGCGGAGTCAAGTGGGATAAGGTAAAGCTAAGAGTGCTCCAGACCAACCTTCCGAACGAACGACTTACAGAAGAGATACGTAACTAAGAACGTTTCGGGAAACACGTATTAACGATAAGGTACAGCTTAAGGTACAACTTAAGAACGACGTAGAGCTAAGAAGGTTTCAGGGAACTCAGCCCAGAGCTTGACATTTTTGCGATGGAAATGCTATTTCTGAATGCAGAACTTCTCAGTCATAAAAACACCTGCAAAGTAAGAAAAAGTAACGCAAAAGTAACGTAAACATTACTTTTCATTAAAAGTAACTAAGAAACGCAATTAGTTACTTTTTTGGGGAGTAACTTAATATTGTAATGCATTACTTTTAAAAGTAATATTCCCCAACATTATTACTTTATCTGGAGGTAAGGGTCAACATGCACTAAAATAAGCCTGATGTTTTTTTTTTATATAATCCACTAGCTGCTGTCAGTTCAGCATGGTTGCTTGTGCTTCACAGTGTTAAACTTCCCTTCTGTGTTCATTTATATATCTAGATTCAAGATTTGAATGTATAGGATCTTAATCTTCTGTGAGGTTACTCATGTCTGTTGATGTTCAGCCAGACCCCCAAATTAAAGATAATGCTCTCCACTTTGATTTTGGTGTCTAATATTAGGCTACATGATAATCTTGTAATAGTATTTAAATAAAAGCCTATTTTCATTCAGTGACTGCTTGTATTATATGCAAAAAAGAAGCTTTTGATCAACGACTATGCAAATGATAGTTCATTCATGGTCATCAGAATGCGTATTAAAGGTGCAGTGTGTAAATTTTAGCGGCATCTAGTGGTGAGGTTGCAAATTGCAACCAACAGCTCAGTTAACAGCTCACCCCTTGCTTTTGAAATGCATAGAGAAGCTACGGTAGCCGACACAGGACAAACATGTCATTGTTGGAGACAACTTAATAAAAAAGTTTGTCCGTTAAGAGCTTCTGTAGAAACATGGCGGCACAAAATGATGACTTCCATGTAAGGGGACCCTCGGTGTATGTAGATAAAAACATCTCATTATAAGGTAATAAAAACAATGGTTCATTATGAAAGGTTTTTATACACCACTGATAATATAGTTTTGTATAATATTTTGCATTTCTGTCCTTTTAAAAATTACAACACTGCACCTTTAATTAAAAACATTTACACCACTGTATTGGTAACGCTAGCTATCAATAGTTGTCAGATAATAGCTATTCAAAGAGTGGATGATTTTCTCCTTTCAGCCTTGAGTTAGATGTTGATTAAACCTAAACCAGTCTAAAAATCAGTCCAGTTTATTCAGCTGTAAATGCCATTGGTTGTTAAAGTCTTTTCTTGCTTATAATAAAGTGACATGATGATAACACATTCAGTTTATGAGTACACTTTCAGAATGCTCTTATTTAAGGATGCATACTTTATGCATTTGTGAGCATATTAGTGCTTATGAGGTGTCGCGCCGGGACGAGTGAGCATGAGGGAAAAATCACAGTATACTCACTACAAAATCTAGACAACACCACTGAGAGTTATCTATAGTATATGTGTGAAGGTGCAAGGACAGACCTACTGTTCTCTTAAATACCTGCAAACTGATCAGAAGGTTTAAATATACTCTGAGCTTCAGTCTTATTGGACAACAGCACTCAGGCTTTCCAGGACGCACAGGCATGAAAAACAGCTGTCAACAGAGTATTGTACAAAAACAGCTTGTGGACACCTGCCAAGACTCAGCAGGTAACATGCATTCTGTTTGGCCAGGATAAAAAACACAGCAGTCCCAAGCCAAGAAGCTGTGCTTCACTTTTACCTGATGTTCCCAATTCTGCCTGTAAATCTTAACATCATGCATCTTCAAACTTTTTGTGATTTGCAAAAGATGCACAGTTGTTGGTAACCCTTGTCAAGGATGGAGAAAAAAAAACCCTACGGTGACAATTGCATCCCGCTTAAGAGATAATCATTTTTTCTAGCCATGAGACAGGAGGATGCCCTTGTAAGAAGCTTTTTCACTGTGAATGTCTCATCTATTTAAATCTCAGCAGAAATCCCTTTGATTATAACAGCCTGATATTAAGGTGCTCATGACTCCCAAACATCACATCTCCGCACACAGATGCTGTTATCTCTGCTTCATCCGGCGTCCTGCCAGAACCAATCACCTCGCAATATCCTGTTCCCTTCGGTATTTTAATGTGGATGCTATAATACATTACAGTTGATAGGCCTGGATGTACATATTATCTGTCTATTTTGTTACTTTCTCTTTGACAACATTTATCAAATTAAAATTGTACACTGTCAGAAACAAACGGTCCCTAGCTGTTACCGGAGTGGTAATCTTTGCATGTCTGTACCTCAGAGATACATATTGATACCAAATGTATGCATATCTGTAACTTAATGACACATATTAAGACCTTTTTAAAGGGTACTGCCCAAGTGACTGCATAAGACCATTTTTTAACAAATTTTCTGACAGTGTAATGTAGGGTTTCTATATGTTTTTAGCTAAAGTATAGGACAATCCTGTTCAGTTGTTGGGTTCAAAGACAAGGTATGGTAATGCAGCCTGGTTTCACTATTAATATGTTGTATTAATAATATGTAACTTTTTTGTACGTTTCAATAGATGCTTAAGCGTATAATGTAGACATATTTGCAACATTTAATCGTAGCATTATTTTGTTTTTATAGCTACAAAACGTAAAACATTTACAAATCTTCCATACCTTTAATATGGAGCGTTTTTGCGGACAATATTAAAAAAGAATTGCAAATTGTATTTGCAATTGCGTTTCCTACCTGTGGGTGTAAAAACAGTGACTTAATTCAAACGCAAATGCAAACTGTTTGCATTTCCGTTTACGCGAACGTACAATATATGTCAAATTTCAAATGTAAATTAAAAAAAAGTCCATTCGCAATTGAATTTCCTATGTCTTTCGAGTTATAATTTGCTATTTCACTTCCTCTAGCGTCGCGTACGGGTCTTGCCAAAACTCAAATGAAATTGCAATCCTCTTTGCATTTGCGTTTCCAATGCCTTTACATAAACTTGTCAATCAACTTGTTGGGGTTATAGTATAGGGCGTGTTTGTATTTGGAAGCGACGTCACTCAAAGTCGACCACAATTCACTGCGCTTAAACGGCCACAAGGGGGAGCACAGGAAAAGCTAAAATGATAACGCAGAAAAAATGTTATACATTAAATTAAATTATATATTACCTCAGTTACAAATATAACTTTACAAACGTAAACAGGATTGCTACTTTGTGATCTGACTTCGGACAGTGCGAGAGAGACCGCGATGCAGCTGATTATATTTTAAACGTAAGGGATAGTTTGTCTCAGCTCACTTGAAACACCTAAAATTTAAATACGTAAATGATTACTACTTTGTGTTTGTACTTCGGGCAGATACAAACAACCTGATCTCACCTAAATTTGTGTTATAGTCACGGAAAATGTGATCACTTTTTACAGAATTCAACTTTTTTCGTGAAGGGACCACGGATGTTTTTTGTTTCGTGTCACTACCACGAATTTCTCGTGTCATTTTATGTATTGTTTTCTCATTTGTTTTTTCCCTATTTTCTTACCATTGTCGCTTGGGGTTAGAATCTTTTTTACTTTTTTAAGAAGAATTTTTAGACATCCAAACCCAAACTCTTACCCCAGGCGAGAATAGTTTTTAAAGCGGAAGAAAAACATGTAGAAATCAACCCATAGAAGTACATCCTAACCCAAACCCCAAATCTAACCCTAACCCCAAGAAACAATGATTTGAAAATAGGAAAAAATAATGAGAAAACAATACATAAAATGACATTACAATTAAAAAAAATTCTGTAACTATAACGTGGATTTTCATGAGATCATGTTGATATGAGAGCGTGTGCATGTGTGCGGGAAAGAAAGAAAGCAGCTGCTTATTATGCGCTGATTTTATAACTCAAAACAAAATGACAGAAATGGAATGCCGCACACTAATCGATCTACCTCGATTATCTTGCTTTTGCAATC
Source organism: Misgurnus anguillicaudatus (assembly GCF_027580225.2). Classification (NCBI taxonomy): domain Eukaryota; kingdom Metazoa; phylum Chordata; class Actinopteri; order Cypriniformes; family Cobitidae; genus Misgurnus; species Misgurnus anguillicaudatus. The sequence continues at coordinate 35,905,013 of NC_073347.2, forward strand.
GAAATGTGCAGAAATTGAAAATCGATTAATTGCCCAGCCCTAAAAGAGATGAAATTTTGTTGTTTGGTTAAAATGAGTTCAAATGAACGGGGGTCAGTACATAATAACAAAATTATTGTTATTTCATTCAAAGCTACATAAGTTAGTATGCAGTATTATATTTAGTTTAATACGCATCAAACAGAAACATTAAAAATGTCAACATTTGAAATGTTTTAAATGTAAGAGATGACCCCAAATTTACAGCTCTTTTTTTCTTTCAGTTCTACTTCATATCCATGAATCTGAGCTTCATTTAACCCCAGCATCTGTCTTTGGCCTTGGGATGGTTTTGTTAGTTTGTCCTCTCTCGTTTATCATTCACATTAGCAGTCTACACTACGAACACAGCTTACAGACAACATACAGACGAACCCATTCAGACCCAAACAAGAACAGTAAGAGACAGAAAATTGGATTGCAAAATAAAGGCATGTAGCCATTTAATACCATTCAAGCTTCTTATCAGGGGTAGAAAGCCGTTGGTGGGACTCATCACTGGTGACTGCAAGCGACTCTCAGCACAGACTCTTGCCTATTTTCGTGAAGCACACTTCAGTGTAATTGCCTTCCAACTGGGGCTATATTTTGTTGCTGAGAAAATTGGAGCACATAGCAACCTTCTGCTGGTGCCGAGAGGTTTTCATTTCCCTCTAAACAAAAAAGTAAGAGAGAGTGACAAGCTTTAGGATGTAAATACCAGCTCTGAAGAGCCTCCTGCCATTTTCATGAAGAGAAGATATTGAAAGTGCAGCGATTTGCCCCGTTTCAAATCTCAGGAGCGATTAATGTGTTTCACAGAATCTGTAAAAGTCAAGGACAGGCGAGCATCTCCTTTCTATTGAATGTGTGTAGCTCGGTTAATAGAGCATGGCGATAGACACAATGAGAATCCCATGTTGCAGAACACATTTATTTTGGATGATAATGATATTTCTTTATATCATAAGTTTAGATTAGCTAGTGATGTGTTTTTTAGATACAGTAAGTGTCCTGCCGTAAACATCGTCGCCATTTTGATTAGAAAGTATCTGCAAGGAATATACATTAAATGAAATGTGTTATTTCTAATGGATTTCTGATTAAACCCCTCTTAAAGCATCTGGGGAGTTTTGAACTTTTGTCACCTGGCAGTCAACTTTGTTATTTTAAACCATCTTAAGACCAGCAAACATGATCTGGTTGATTTGAGCGTTTTATACACTGTCAGATAAAATGGTGCCAAGCTGTCAATAGTGTGGTACTAAGGTCCTAATATGTACATATGGTACCCAAATGCACCTTTGAGGTACTAATATGCATGCTTTGGTACGTACGTGTACATGCCTGTCAACTTTGGGATTTAAAAATAAGAGAAATTTACCAACATTAACCCCCATTTCGTGGCCCACTTAGACAGGTATGTTCTACCTCATGACCCACCAAATATTTTTATAGAAATATGCAGAAAAAAGGCATTTAGAAAGTAGTTTATCTTTTCAATGTATAAATTAAGTGTAAGTTTAATTGCAATCACATACCTGACATCAAAGCCATTGTCATTAATAGGATAAAACTGTTATTGAGTCATTCACTACAACCACCAAGTGACTTTGCGCAACCACTAGATCAGTGATTCACAACCAGTGGGCAGCGGCCCACTAGTGGTCCCTGGAGCGCCATCTGGTGGGCCGCGTAGGCAGTGGTAGATTACTGACAGATTATTTTTATAAATCTTGTTATATGAGTTTATATGATTTAAAAACGCTCATTTAAGATGCATGATCTAAAAGCCCATTTCTTTTTGAATATTGCAACAGCAATCACGTCACATCTGATTCAGATGCAGTAACACTATGTGTGGGGGTCGCAAACAGCACATCCGCGTTGTGCCACATTAAAAAGTCGAACACACTGGTGGGATCTACAATAGCTGTCCGTGGCGCTCCGCTATGACTCCGGTGTGCGATACCCTGAAAGGAAGCAAAAACCTCACCCATAAACGCACACACTTTCCCCTACTGTAGCGCCACTTTTTGCTGTGCATTTGGCATCACTTTTTGAGTTTCGGGGTTTCCCTGTAGCGCCACATTTTGCCGTGCATTTGGCATCACTTTCTGAGTCTTGTGGTTTCCCTGTAGCGCCACATTTTGCCGTGCATTTGGCATCACTTTCTGAGTCTTGTGGTTTCCCTGTAGCGCCACTTTTTGCCATGCTTTTGGCATCACTTTTTGAGTCTTGTGGTTTCCCTGTAGCGCCACTTTTTGCCGTGCATTTGGCATCACTTTTTGAGTCTTGTGGTTTCCCTGTAGCGCCACTTTTTGCCGTGCATTTGGCATCACTTTTTGTGTTTTGTGGTTTCCCTGTAGCGCCACTTTTTGCCGTGCATTTGGCATCACTTTTTGAGTCTCGGGGTTTCCCTGTAGCGCCACTTTTTGCCATGCTTTTGGCATCACTTTTTGAGTCTTGTGGTTTCCCTGTAGCGCCACTTTTTGCCATGCTTTTGGCATCACTTTTTGAGTCTTGTGGTTTCCCTGTAGCGCCACTTTTTGGCGTGCATTTGGCATCACTTTTTGAGTCTTGTGGTTTCCCTGTAGCGGCACTTTTTGCCGTGCATTTGGCATCACTTTTTGAGTCTTGTGGTTTCCCTGTAGCGCCACTTTTTGCCGTGCATTTGGCATCACTTTTTGTGTTTTGTGGTTTCCCTGTAGCGCCACTTTTTGCCGTGCATTTGGCATCACTTTTTGAGTCTTGTGGTTTCCCTGTAGCGCCATTTTTTGCCGTGCATTTGGCATCACTTTTTGTGTTTTGTGGTTTCCCTGTAGCGCCACTTTTTGCAGTGCATTTGGCATCACTTTTTGAGTCTTGTGGTTTCCCTGTAGCGCCACTTTTTGCTGTGCATTTGGCATCACTTTTTGAGTCTTGTGGTTTCCCTGTAGCGCCACTTTTTGCCGTGCATTTGGCATCACTTTTTGAGTCTTGTGGTTTCCCTGTAGCGCCACTTTTTGCCGTGCATTTGGCATCACTTTTTGAGTCTTGTGGTTTCCCTGTAGCGCCACTTTTTGCCGTGCATTTGGCATCACTTTTTGTGTTTTGTGGTTTCCCTGTAGCGCCACTTTTTGCCGTGCATTTGGCATCACTTTTTGAGTCTCGGGGTTTCCCTGTAGCGCCACTTTTTGCAGTGCATTTGGCATCACTTTTTGAGTCTTGTGGTTTCCCTGTAGCGCCACTTTTTGCCATGCTTTTGGCATCACTTTTTGAGTCTTGTGGTTTCCCTGTAGCGCCACTTTTTGGCGTGCATTTGGCATCACTTTTTGAGTCGTGTGGTTTCCCTGTAGCGGCACTTTTTGCCGTGCATTTGGCATCACTTTTTGAGTCTTGTGGTTTCCCTGTAGCGCCACTTTTTGCCGTGCATTTGGCATCACTTTTTGTGTTTTGTGGTTTCCCTGTAGCGCCACTTTTTGCCGTGCATTTGGCATCACTTTTTGAGTCTTGTGGTTTCCCTGTAGCGCCATTTTTTGCCGTGCGCGTGGCATCACTTTTTGTGTTTTGTGGTTTCCCTGTAGCGCCACTTTTTGCCGTGCATTTGGCATCACTTTTTGAGTCTTGTGGTTTCCCTGTAGCGCCATTTTTTGCCGTGGATTTGGAATCACTTTTTGAGTCTCGGGGTTTCCCTGTAGCGCCACTTTTTGCCATGCATTTGGCATCACTTTTTGTGTTTTGTGGTTTCCCTGTAGCGCCACTTTTTTGCCATGCATTTGGCATCACTTTTTGTGTTTTGTGGTTTCCCTGTAGCGGCACTTTTTGCCGTGCATTTGGCATTACTTTTTGTGTTTTTTGGTTTCCCTGTAGCGCCACTTTTTGCCGTGCATTTGGCATCACTTTTTGAGTCTTGTGGTTTCCCTGTAGCGCCACTTTTTGCCGTGCATTTGGCATCACTTTTTGTGTTTTGTGGTTTCCCTGTAGCGCCACTTTTTGCCGTGCATTTGGCATCACTTTTTGAGTCTTGTGGTTTCCCTGTAGCGCCACTTTTTGCAGTGCATTTGGCATCACTTTTTGAGTCTTGTGGTTTCCCTGTAGCGCCACTTTTTGCCGTGCATTTGGCATCACTTTTTGAGTCTTGTGGTTTCCCTGTAGCGCCACTTTTTGCCGTGCATTTGGCATCACTTTTTGAGTCTTGTGGTTTCCCTGTAGCGCCACTTTTTGCCATGCATTTGGCATCACTTTTTGAGTCCTTTCAGAGTCTTGTGGTTTCCCTGTAGCTCCACTTTTTGCCATGCATTTGGCATCACTTTCTGAGTCTTGTGGTTTCCCTGTAGCGCCACTTTTTGCCATGCATTTGGCATCACTTTTTGAGTCTTGTGGTTTCCCTGTAGCGCCACTTTTTGCCGTGCATTTGGCATCACTTTTTGAGTCTTGTGGTTTCCCTGTAGCGCCACTTTTTGCCATGCATTTGGCATCACTTTCTGAGTCTTGTGGTTTCCCTGTAGCGCCACTTTTTGCCGTGCATTTGGCATCACTTTTTGAGTCTTGTGGTTTCCCTGTAGCGCCACTTTTTGCCGTGCATTTGGCATCACTTTTTGAGTCTTGTGGTTTCCCTGTAGCGCCACTTTTTGCCGTGCATTTGGCATCACTTTTTGAGTCTTGTGGTTTCCCTGTAGCGCCACTTTTTGCCGTGCATTTGGCATCACTTTTGGAGTCTTGTGGTTTCCCTGTAGCGCCACTTTTTGCCATGCATTTGGCATCACTTTTTGAGTCCTTTCAGAGTCTTGTGGTTTCCCTGTAGCGCCACTTTTTGCCATGCATTTGGCATCACTTTTTCAGTCTTGTGGTTTCCCTGTAGCGCCACTTTTTGCCATGCATTTGGCATCAGTTTTTGAGTCTTGTGGTTTCCCTGTAGCGCCACTTTTTGCCGTGCATTTGGCATCACTTTTTGAGTCTTGTGGTTTCCCTGTAGCGCCACTTTTTGCCGTGCATTTGGCATCACTTTTTGAGTCTTGTGGTTTCCCTGTAGCGCCACTTTTTGCCGTGCATTTGGCATCACTTTTTGAGTCTTGTGGTTTCCCTGTAGCGCCACTTTTTGCCGTGCATTTGGCATCACTTTTTGAGTCTTGTGGTTTCCCTGTAGCGCCACTTTTTGCCGTGCATTTGGCATCACTTTTTGAGTCTCAGGGTTTCCTTTTAGCGCCACTTTTTGCTATGCATTTCGCATCACATTTTGAGTCTCTGTGTTTCCCTGTAGCGCCACTTTTTGACATGCAAGATACTTTCAGTTGTTTAGCTTATGCATCAAATAAAGACATTTTAATTCACTGCATGTGTACAAGTAGACATCATTTTTAATACAGCCGCCGAAAAAAATCTATAGACCACTTCAGTTTTGCCTTTTATAATCAACATGTAGCATATTGTTATGATTTCAGTCCAGTGTCTGTTGACTTCAAACAGCGAACCTCAGGAGGGACGAAGTCACAACAGCAATGTAAAGACTGTGAGCATGAAAGGACACATGAAAGATGATTACAAATCAGGATTATTCCATAAAATATTCACTTCTGAATTCTTTATAAATTTTGTCTTAATTTTTTATGTGGCTGTATATTTTACCTTTAAAGGTTGGTTACTACCCTAGAGTACCAATAAAGATACTTAAAGAAGCATAAAAGTCCACCATTACATCTCCACTTAAAATATTTTTTTCTGCTCAAAATGACACCTACGGTGTATCTTTAGTGACTTTAGTGAGGTGAAAAGCATTGAACCAATACAGAGTTTTTCTGTTATTCTGCGTTGATAGTATCATGTTTAGAAAGGTGGTCCTCAGAATGTTTTAAACAGTCATTGGTGGGCCGTAATTTGCAAAAGGTTGAGAACCCCTCATCCCAATCCACAGTTTTAAAACCCCTGGATACCTTTTTTCATTTGTTGTGTGGCTCTTCTGAATCTACAAAGGACTTGTAATATGCATAGGTCACAGATGTTGCAATCCTTAACACCTTCTAAGAAGTGTATTTGTAAGCTTAACCAGTGTGTTTGATTCCAAATATGCGTGTACTCGAGTGGGAGAACGTGTCCACTGAGTGCACGTGTCGGTGGGCATGCTGCATTTTGTTAAACTTTGCACACGGCTCGGCATCCTCCTACCTCGGGATGCACTTCTTCTTCTTATTATTTTATTGCCGGGTGTCATTTGAGTGAGATGTTACAGCTGCTCCTGCCTGCTTTTCTGGTGGCAAATGTAGAAAATATCAAATACGCCCACTGGGATTGTTTCTTATTAAAAATACAGGAAAAATACAGGAAAATATTTAAACGGGATGATAGCGGGATAGAATGCTAAAATATGAAAGAATCCCAGGAAAATTAACGGGTGGTTTGCAGTGGCGGCCTGTAGGGCTGTCACAATTATTAAATAATCGTCTCATCGCGATTGTTTGACCTCATCGTGATGATTTCAGATCACCGCGATGATTGCACATCTCTCTTAAAAACACAAGGGGGAGCTGCAGCACCTGTATAAACGAGACCATATCAGATTACTTTTAAATATGTTATGTGTATTAATATTTACTGCCAGGTAAACCTTCAAAAGATTTAATTTAAATAATTACAACAATATGTGAAAATAATTTCATAAACAAAGAAAAAAATGTATGAGAAATAAATGTCAAAGTAATAAAATAGGCAATTAAACAGCATAATCATCAAAGCCCTAAAACAGGTAATTAATTGGCATAATAGTCACAATTTATTAGTCAATTAACTATCAGCCAAATTTCATAATCGTGACAGCCCTAGCGACCAGTGACTTCTTTTTTGAGGGTGCGCGATAAAAGCTTATCACGACATGTATGTAGCATGTCATGTGTGTGGTTCGTCATTTCAAAATATGTGTACTTATGTGCATCACGTGTCATGTCAAAATATGTGCCTGCTTCAGACGCTTAGGAGTTTATTATAAAACAGATACTCGCGGTTGGCAGATACTCGCTTAATCTCATGTGTAATCAGAGTTTAGTGTTAAGTGAGTGTCTTGTGAGCATTTCGTGAACGTGAGCATCTCTTTTATCATAAACCCTTTTGACACGTGTGCAGCAGCCACGTGTTTTGACAAGACGCATGATGCACATGGTTAACAAACACATATTTTGAAATGACGAGCAATGCACATGACACTCCAAACACATATTTTAAATTTGCACCCCTTGGAAGAGAAGTTTAGCTAACATTTTAAACTTATTTTCTGACCCACTTTTCGAAGTTTCTTTAGTTGTTATAAAGCAGCTGAGCTCTGATTCAAAGCTTAGATCATAAACATGTAAAACAACACTACCCAGTGAATGAAGTCGTTCTGTATGTCTGGTTGGAGATGATTAAACATTTTGCAGAAAGTTGCAAGTGTTTCATCTACTTGCTAGTCATTTACTGGGTAAGAGAAGAGAAACTGATTGATGATTTGTTGTGAGAATAAGTGTGACCTCTTTCACTTCAGCCAGCCGTTAGAAGCAAACTTTAATTTATAGCCAGTAAACATTTCTTCTGGCATTTCAGTCGCTTTAATTATCTGAGATTAGAAGGCTTCACGGTGTCTTCTGATGCTGGTTTATAAGTAACACACCAAGAGGTCGTCATCAGGGGTCCAACTTAAATAAGACTCTATGCAGGGAGCTTTAAAGCAAAAACAAACATTGAGAAAAGCTACTTATAAAGTGTAAAGGCCACGTCATAGATGTTTCATCTTTTAAGCAGACTGGTTATTTCTAGTCTTAAGATATGAAGTTTTTTCGGTCCTCTTGCACCTGCTGATACAGTAGACATCAGCAACATGTGCGCCATGTGCTTGAAAAAGCTATTTTTTCTATTGACAACTATCCTACATGTCCAGATTTTGGAGGTTAATAAGGTGAAATGCATTCATCTGCTGTTGAGATGACTAGCAATGCTACTAGCTTGCTTTTGTCGATTTTGTAGACCTCCTTTCTGATAACATTTACAAACTGGTCTCGGACTAAATCGAGCAGCCCGTAAAGTGTGTTTTATAACGTCAGCTACATTTTTATTGCAATACTTCTCAGTCCCATCATAATTCCAGTTCATATAAATAGCTTCCTATGAATAGACAAGTGTTTTGGATTCATTACACATATTTGCTTTCACCATATGTGCGGTGTACTGGCACCACAAGCTGTGAACGTGTACAACGTCACTTCAAATTCACAGTATTTCAGAAACCTTTATAAGACTGTGCGTGCATATTCTTTCAGTATAAAGGATGAAGTTACAGAAGAAATAATCATTGAAATAAAAGTAGGGCATTGCTGGAAGTCATAAATTCAGTTTTTCATCTTTGATGGATTGTATTGTTTAAAGTGCAGAGATGAAGGGTGTCTAGATTTTTTCCTGCTGTTTATTGCCTTTGTTTCATCAGCGTATCGATTTTTCCCATATAAGTTACACAGCTGGGAGGAGCACAATGCCTTACTTTTTTATTTCTTTATACCTGGCGAGATTAAAAAAGAGGACCATTTATTTAATCAGTCTTAAAGAGACCAAAAAAAATTCAATTTGTCCTCATTCTGCACTCATTCTCTTGAGCTGGTGTTGTTTCTGTGGAGCACAAAAGGAAGACATCACAGCTCTTGCACAAAGATAAAAATAGCAGCATATTTCTTAGGGTTGATAAATAATCAAAGAATTGTCATTTTTTGATAAACTGTCCATTTAAATTAAAAAATTCCTGCAAATAATTTCTGCCAAGTGTTTCAGACATTGGTGGAGGTGAATACTATATTATTAGATAATGATTCTTGACTATTTTCTACATATATTATTTAGAGGTATTGTCTGATATGTAAATATCTTAGATGAATAAAATAAGTGGGGAACAGGCGAGCATGGCGATAGACATGCTGAGATGTTTTGAATCTTGTTTTAGAATATGATTATTTTGATACCCATTTGATTAGATGATCATTATATTTTTTGCTGTCACACTTGACATCCAAAAGCTTAGCTTATCTAGTGATGTGTATTTTTAGAAATGTCTTGCTTGTTTTTTGTTGTTAGTTGCTTTTCTGTGAAAACACATCACTAAAAGGGTCTAAAAGCAAGTTGGTAAATTGGCAACATGGCTTCAGAAACTCTCTGTTATGCTAGAAAGGAAACCCCACCCACTGATTAACATAAAATAAGCATAAAAGTGGATTTTGAAAATAGGTATGTTGCTAACTTTTTGGCTGACTTTTTGGTTCCGCTCAACGAAACTTAAGATTTCCTTAGGCAGTGCGCGGTGTTGTGGCAAATAATGCTTCTGTTGGTTTGTTGATAGCGAAATTTCTGAGTTTTTATTGTTAACACCACCGGAAGAACCATAGGTACCTCCTTGTTTTCAGTCACCACCTTTTTATATTTAACTACTGGCTGTGCGAGCTCGCAAAAGTTTGTAAAATCATCGTTTTTGCTGAAGTCGAGTTAAGACAGTTTTGAAATTGTAAAGTCATTTAGTTTAATTGCTTAACTACAAGTGAACGAAATTTTAATAAATTAGAACGACGACCACGGGAGTTTTACCACCCCCAAAATCTGCTTGAATGGACAAAGATAATTAGTGTTTTTTTTATATATATCTGACTTTTCAGAAGTAGAATATGTAGAGGATATGGCAAACAGCTTATCATGATTAAAAAATAGCAAAAAGACTTTATAATTTTCATGATTCGGTCACACATTTTCTTGAACTTTAATGGAAAACATGGGACAAACTATAGTGATGATTTTGGAGATTCAAATGGCCATTATTTTGTTATTCTTGAACCCATAAACATGATCTTGGTCTCATTTGAAAGCCTTTTTCAAGCTCTTTCTATCTGAACAACTAGTTTTAGCATTTAACCATTTTGAAAATTTTAGCAACATACCTATTGAAAATGAAAACGAAAACCACAAAATTAAAAGCACATAAAATAAACTTCACATTTTAATTAGATTTTTGTCACTATTATTGCATGAGCATTAATAAAAATGTATTTGCTGTTACATTTTTACATTTGCCTTTTAATTTAGTGAAAATAAAATGCCAAATCTAGCCTGACATTGTCATACTCAATTCTAGTTAGAATTTGAGTCTGATAGCGCTCCATTGGACTGTGATTATGGTGCGTGTTTCAACCGAACCAGGACAAAAAAATGCCTCTGCACTCAATTGGATAGATCTACAACCAATCCGAGCAACCGAGTGTGTGACGTATGTTGAAATGGCGTCCGTCCTCTTTTGCAGCCTGAGCTGAACTGCTAGTTATTTGGCTACAATGAGACTAACATTATGATTGTACTAAGTCTGAGTTAGCAACGTCCATCGACACCTACTATGTTTACAACATTTCATTCACGACACTGTGAGTTATTTACTAAGTCATACAGTCAGACTATCTCTTACCATTTGTAAGTTAGATGAACTTCAACCACAGGCTTCCAAAAAAGAAGCTGATAAATTTAACTTTTGCCGAATCCCGCAGGAGGGACGGCAAAAACATTTTTCCGATCAACAAATGCCTTGATCACGTTTCTCTGTTCCTCTTTTAAAATCAATGCGCTGTCCATATCTTCTAGAACAGATTCGATGGCAGAATCTTCACATCTCAATCCTCCAGGCAGCTGTCTTTGTTGTAAACGGATTCAACACAAGTGCTCTTTGGTGACGTGGTTGATTACGTTATTATTGATCAATCTGTCCATCATTGTATAAAGCCCTCCCTGACAATTTGATTGGTCAGAACAGTTTTAGTTAGAGCATAGTAGCGCCACAACGGAGCGATTTCAGACCGAACTTCCCAACCTGAAATGTTGTGGGTAAGGCTAAGTTCAACTGTCACCCGGGCTATGCCAAATCATCAATTGCATTTATTTTTTCAATCTGACGAGGATTATCTGCATTATATATGCATTATCATATTAGAATATCATTAAATTTTCAAATTTGGCACATATTTTGCACACAGCTATAATGAAACGGTAGATCTGGTTTTAATTTACATTTGGCCGAATAAAGCTTCCATAGAGGAACAGACAACACTGTTATCAAAATAGCTCTGCAGATGTCTGGGAGAAATATTGCCAAGATGCATGCGCACATGCATGTGAATTTCTTTGCCTTCGTCTATTTTTGGTGGCTGCTGTTGGTTTTTTGTATCACCACCTGCAAAGCCTTTAATTAGCTCACATCTGCTTCTCATCTGAAACACTTGACGCCCATCCACTCTTAAAGACCATCATACAGCATAACCCCCAAAATCAAAAGGCCAGTGAGACAATAGAAACTCAAAATTGTTAATGCTTATGATTCCACAAAGACTATGTAGTGCTTTCATGACCAGTCTCAAAAAAGCAAAACAACAGGCATTAAATATAGATTTCTCTTCTGTTTGTTAGTGAAGCCTGTTGAAAAAATCAATAATGCTCAATAAACGGAACAAAACAATTTTCAAAAAAAAAAAAAAACATTTCAGCGGAGACATGTTTTCAAGATGAAATGTGTTTTGATTTTGCATTGTAGGTCTGCGTCGGAGTTACTCGTGCAGCGTTTGTAAAGTGATCCTCAACTCCATCGAGCAGTATCACGCACATCTCCAGGGTTCAAAACACCAAAACAAGTGAGTGACCTTCTGACTTCCTTCTTTCACAGCCATCCACGAGGACCTTTTTAATGCTTGGATGTTATGACTTAATGAAGTTTCATCTAATGATGTTTCTTTTAAAATCCTTAAGCACAAATAAGACGAATGTTGAGCTACATGCGTGCCGGGCTAGTAGTGCATAAGTGGGGCAGTCGTGGCCTGATGGTTGGAGAGTCAGGCTTGTAACCCAAAGGTCACAAGTTAGATTCTCATGGCCAGCAAGTAGTGACCGTGGTGTCCTTGAGAAAGCTTAGCACCTGTCTGTTCATGTTTTACCCTCCTGAGCAAGGTTCATATAAACTGAAGTATTACACAAAGCTGGCAGTGTGTACGCATTGCCACCTGCGTGTATTTAGAAACAATTAAAGTGTCTGTTTGTTTTCCTCTGCCAGAGTCCCCATGCATATCAAGCATTTAGTTAGTTTGATTTGTCGCCCTGTTTGCCTCCGAATCCCCCGGCCAGCCCCAGCAGAACATGCCCATCAATTCAGGTAATGAAATAAATATGATTCAAAGTAACCGCTGATCGTCCAAAGACACATGCGGTTATTAAAAGAGACTGTGTGGTTTAGGGCAGCTGGCCTGATTCTGAGCGCTACGTGAGGCGGTTACAACACATGCAGCAACTTTAATTGCTCCTCACAATAAACCAATTGATTAACATGCCAGCGGACCCCGGGTAGGGAGGAAGACTCCATCTGAAAGCCAAATCACTGTTATCCTACAATCATTACTTGTAATTAGAGCTGCATCCCCTCTTGTGAGGAATTACAGTCGGAAGTATATGGATTAAAGAGGATGTTTCACTGTCAGGTCGCTTCAGATTTTCCTGTGTATTTTCATCAAGCAAAGGAAAAGTTTATGCAAGGGTCTGCTTTGCATTGAAATAGTATTTAGGGATTTTTTGTCTTGTAATAACCCTGCAGTACATCAGGGTTTAGGATGTTGTTTGTTGTGGGTGGACGGGGGTTAAATCTGTGCCAAACACAATCTGCTTCGTGCTACTAATTTTTTTACTTTAAGTTTTTGTGCCAAATATGATGCGAGATATTTTTTTATATTGAAATTTCTCTCATAATTTACAAAATAATTTAATAAAATTTATTTAAACCCCTCATTTTATCCTAGATGTATGTGACTTCTTTTTATATTAAATGATTGTCATGTCACCTTATAAAGAGGTCAAGTGGCAAAGCTTCAAAAAGTACATCATTAAATAAATCTAAATGTGTGGAGTTGATTAATAGATGTTTTCTGATGCAAAACAAAGGGCTCTATCTTACACCCGGCGCAATGCAGCGCAATGCGCGACGCAAGTGTCTTTCGCTAGTTTCCACCCTAATTTTAACGTTTAGCGCCGCGTTGTTTAAATAGCAAATGCATTTGCGCCCCCTTTTGCACCCATGGGCGTTCTGGTATGAAAACGAGGTGTGTTCAGGCGCATTGTTGGCGCATTGCTATTTTGAGGCAACTAAAATAGACTACGCCATTGACCAACAAAAACCTGGTCTTGTGTTTTATGTTATTTAAAGAGCGCATTAGTAAAATGCGCCTATAATCGGGAGGACAACGCGGGTTTGCTTATCACAAAGTACATGAATGCGCAGCAGCACAAAAATGCTTTTAAATATGAAAGATTAAAGGATTGAATGTAAAAGATTATTATTGAGTCTCTTGGACATAAATGAGGACTAATTATGAGACGTTAAAAGGCACAAAGAGCTGCTTCACCTTTAGCCTGATAAGTAAATAAATGCTTTGCTTTAAACAAATGCATTTGTTTTTAAATGTTTTTTTTTAATGCTACCTCACGGATTTATTGTATATGATGACTCTGTAGCTGTGGATATGGTGAGATGAGAAACAATTTCAAGTAATGCTTAAAAAAAACTCTTTGCTAAAAAAAACCGCTGTCCAAAGTGCTGAAACGTGAGGAGAGCCGTTTGTAAATTCTTTATCTCCTGTTTGTAACAAATAAAGTATTTTTAGAGTACAAACCTTTTCTTACATACTTGTAAATTATGTTTTGATGATATTGGAAAGCAATTACAAGCCTGCTTTTTACTTCCATGACTAAAAGAAAATCGGTTTTAAAGGTTTTAATAAAAAAATAACAATTTCAATACAAGTGAAAAACAACACAATTATTTTACATTAATCTTAAACTGGGGATCTTCTTCCTCCGCTTAGTTTTTCAGTTTACAAAGTTTGTCATGTAAATAGGGATTAGACATAGCGCCAGCGCAACTTGCTTTTAAAGGGGATGAGAGCTGAGACTCTCATTGGTTTACTGCACGTTATGCCCAAAATACTCCCATTACAATAGGACCACCCTTTTCGACCATGCGCTCAGCACACAAACCATTTTCCCCGTCGTTAAATTAGCAAAAGTGGATTCGGACACGCCCATTTAGGCGTTGCGCTGTGCGCTTTAGACAATGCGCTTAGATCGTTAAAATAGAGCCCAATATGTTTGTGAGAAAGAAAAGATAAATTGTTTGAGCTTATTTAGCAATTAATATGTGGCGTTTCAATGGAAATATACAGGGGTGCGTTTCCCAAAAGCATCGTTAGCCAACTACTGTGTAAGTTTCGTCATTACTGACAAATTCAACTATGGTGTTCCCCGAAACCATAGTTGAAACAAACATTTGCAAACTGCATCGCAAACTTGTGTGGTTTGAACAACAGTTCTTCACTTGTGGTTAGAAGCATAGTTTCTTGTTATTATAATATGTAAACTTACGTTGATCATGCTTTTGAACAAATAAGCAAAAAAAAATCTATATCCATCATTATAAATATATAAAAATGTATTTTACATCTTTAAATTTGTAAACAGAATTTAAGAAAACTGCGCATGTGCACAGACCTACGAGCTTTAAGACCCTGGGGAATCCCTGGGAGGAGTGACGTAAGAGGGAACTTGCACATTTATTGATTATCTTGAAAATAAACAACAGATAACAAAATCACGATAACAAAATCAGTCTTCCGATGCAATACATGTTATTTACAGCAATAATCTGAAATTAAATCGATTTGCACTGATTAATTAGTACTTCACCTCCCACGTGACATCATTAACTATGTTGTTAAACCAACATAAGTTACTATGCTTTCAGGAAACAGTCGTGACAAGGAAATTTGTTTCTCCAACTTTGCATTGTACTATGTTGGTTCAGCAGCGAGTTAAGTCATTGTTCACGAAACGCACCCCAGATCAGCGCGGTAAATTGTAAAATGGCGGCAAAACGACAATGTCAGATTTCATTAGTTTTTGTTTATCATGTGCTAGTTTGTTTTTTATTTATAAAGCACACATTAATACAACTAATGTTGCCCAAGGTGCTGTACAAAGAATAAAAAATAAGTAAAAACATTTAGCATACAAAGATAATTTCATGATGCACCCAGACATAAGTTATTTTATGCATGTTTATTTTTTTGGATCTTCGCTATGTTGAGCTTGATATGAGAAGATAATAGTAGCTTTTTAATTTGAGATATTTGTCATATATCTGTGTAAAATTATTAATTTGTTTACTAAAGAAAGGAAGTAATATACATCTAGGATGGCATGAGCGGGAGTAAATAATGAGCAATTTTTTATATTTGGGGAAATATTCACTCAGGGGTCAGAAAGGGGCGAACCCAACCACTGAGTTAAATTAACCCAGAAATGTTTAGATTTAATAGAACAATGGGTTAAAACCAAACCCAGCATAGGTTAAATTACAACCCAACCGTTTGAGTTCATGCCTTTCTGAGGTGCCATAGAATGCATTATAATAATCTGTTAAATTGTTTTCTGATATCTACATAGAAGGTCTGTGGCTTTATTAAGTGCAAAAATGAGTCAGTTTTTCATGTCCATTTACAACCCTAGGATTTGCCTTTAGAATGAAATGATCTATTATTACCTTGTTTGAAAGGGTCATGAATAATAATGTTGAGCTCTGCTCTAATTGGCTGTTTCTCCTTCAGTAGCTCTGTGTGTGTGTTTAAACAGATCTTATGTTTGAGTCTGTATCAGATTTTGAGGAATAATCAATTGTTTGGAGATTTTTAATGGATGTTTCTGAGTGGTAAGTTTGTGTTTTTTTTTTCAGTATGGACCTGCAAAACTTAACTGTAATGTCAATAGTAGAACTTCAGGCTAAACGCTATGTAACGCTAACTCAACAGTCACAACTTTGTTTTTAGCATTGTAACAACATTGTAATTAATTTATTATGGGGGGGGGGCGTACATTTCGACTTTACCATCACATTCAGTGTTATGTTGAGATCCAGCTGTCTTTTGTATGCACAAGGTTACTTTACATGATAAGAAAATAATCGTGTTTGAGGCTCATGATATGTCATTAAGATGTACACAACTCTTTTTATTCATATAAATACAGTTGTATATTCTAAAGCACCTTTTAAAGTGCTTCTTTTAAAATAGCAGCTTGACTGTGGTCTTCCTATTTTTATTTTAAGTAGCTTGTGGCGTATTTCCGCCTATAATTCTGCATTGATTGGACTTGAATAGCAAACACCCAGGAATCACAGGGGCCCATCGCTCTCATGTTGAGAGTCACACACATTAATCAGAGGGACTCCGGGGGCCCGTCCTTCTCATCCTCTCATAGAGACACACAAACACAATCATCAGAGACACTCTGGGGCCTGAGCCCTCTCATACTGAGACAGACCCACTTTAATCAGAGAAACACCAGGGGCCCGGCCCTCTCATACTGGGACTGAGCAGATTGGCAAATGGGGTGTAATATCTGGCAGGTTGTTTTCATAACGTGAAAACACCTGATTTCATTTCAAAGTGCCAAATGAAAAGCCTTTACCAGAAGTTGCACAGCATGCTGGGAGATATCATCCAGGTTGAGACTACTGACCAGAATCTTACTATTTTTAGACTAAACTCAAGGTTCCCACGGGTCCTTGAAATCCTTGAATTTTTTCCCCCAGATTCACAAACTTTCAAGGCCCTGGGAGGTTTTTGAAAATATACACACATAGATACAGGTCATTGAAAGTGATTGAATCTATTTTATGAAAGAAGTTCTCTGGAAAAAATCCATATTATTCCCTGTGTAGTGTAGAATAGTATCATAAAATTTCTACTATTTTAAGCACACATGCTAAACTGTTCGCTTTAAATGCTTATATCTTCTGCATGCGAATGTTGATTCATACCAAAATGCTTTTTTGCATAGTTGTGTTTGACACATGAAAACGTCTCGGGTTATGTATGTAACTGTTGTTCCCTGAGAAGGGAGCGAGACGCTGCATCTCCCTTGCAATACTTTCTGTGTCCCTGTAACGCTGTCTTTGGCAATATTTCAGATAGCGATATACTTCCTGACTCCCGCGTCACACTGTCTTTGTCATTAAGTCTCACCATTGGTTGAATTTGATATACACATTCAGACGCACCCTGGAGGTGTCCCCAAAGTGGCACAAAAAAGAGCCTGTAACAATGTATCTTGTAACGATGTAACCTTGCTCTCACTTGAAAATGTGTCCCCACATTTAGTCCTTGAATTTGAGGGTATTGGACCTGGAAAGTCCTTGAAAGGAATTTGAAGTTAACTAAGGTGTGGGAACCCTGTAAACTGAACCAGCACAATGTTTGGTAACATGTAGTTCTTGTAATAGCTCAGTAGTGATACAGTAGTTCATACTAAATTTTATTTGTGTTCAACTGAAGAAATAAAGTCAAAATACACCTGGGATGGCATGGGGGTGTGTAAACTACAGTATGGATTAATAAAAGTATTATTTTATCTTAAAATGTAAATGTCATGTACTTAACAAGTTATTTTTTAGGGATTAGCATGCTGAACTTATTAAAGCATAATGAAAGGATAACTTCTGTGCTTTATTCCAATCTTCATGTTAACCAGTGACAGGATTTATTTTTGGGTGAACCGTCCCTTTAAAGCAGTGCTTCTCAAATAGTGGGGCGGGACCCCCAGGGGGGGGGGCTCGAAGCGACACCAGGGGGGGGCGCACGAGACCCCAGGGAAAATACTTTTTCAGGAAGTGATTTTTAAAGACATTACACCCCAATCACGCTGATAAGCCGCTTGTGTTTTTTATTATTATTTATTGATTATATTTAATTTTTCAGTATCAAATGGTCAAAAAATATTATACTTTAAATAAGGATAGATTTTTTTATTTCATGCAAATTTATGCATTTTAAGTCTTTTCTGTTACAGACTAAAAACAATGTTAATAAAGTTATTCTTTGTTGTAAGTTGATCGATATTTCTTTTTTTTGTGTTTTCTTTTTGTGTTTTCTCAATGTTAACAAGGATACAATGTTTTGCAGATGTGTAATTTTATAGACAAATTATACTATTTACAGTCGCGGCGGAGAGTTGGGGGGGGCGCGATATGTTTACCTCTTCCTAGGGGGGGCGTGACAGAAAATAATTGAGAAGCACTGCTTTAAAGGAATATGGCGTCACGTCCTTAACATTGAATCCCATTGGTTCTTGAGTGTCTCGTGACGAAAAACATGCATATCTGGTCTCGAGACACACGAGAAGCAATTTCATTCAGAGTTTTTGAATTGCTGCCATATTTGTATTTACTGTGTGCTTCAGACACATTAAGTCATTTAAAGATGGATGGATGTGATTTTCATGTAGGAAGATAACATGACAGCATTTTAATATAAAATCGCTTGTGTTAAACTGAAGTAAGTCATATCTCATAATTTACTCACCCTCATGCCATCCCAAATGTATGTTTCTATTTATGAGGTAAACTAATCCTGTTAAACCTGCGAGCTTTTTTTAGCTAATAGATAAACATAAGCATTGTAACATAAACTACAGAAATTACATTGCCGAACCAGAAACGCCTCCTTCTCCCTTCTTCTGTGACATCCTGTGCCTGTAGGAGTTTTCATTAGGCTTTGTTAATCTAATGATGTCCATCAAATGAAAGATTTTCAGACAATTAAAGCTGTAAAGTCATTATCATAATTACTGAGATCATTGGCAAATTCCCATGGTGCATTTGTCAAGTAAGCAATAAAAGATGAAAAATGCACTTCAAAAGAAAAAGCATTTCAAAACAAACCGCCTTGTACTTTTATGACGCAGATTGAAAGATTTGATAGAATCTGTGTTTAACGTACTGTCATGAAGCGTTTATTTCACGCGTCTTTAAATTAGATGAACATTCAGCCTGCAGGAACTCCAGCTAATGTGAGGGAAATTGATTTTTGAAGACCAGAAAGGATAATGATAGTATTCGAAAGCAAGTCAGTAATGATTTATGAATTCCCATTCGGCTGTGCCGGCTGGTTGGAGGCGAAGCGCGCCGAATGGTGTTTAAAAAGTGATCCGGGCGTCTCGCGCCGTGGACAAAAACCTATATCAACGTGAAGGTTTTTTAATACACTTTTAGGTGCTCTAAGTGCCTGTCACCAGAAGTACCCGTTGGATTTAAAGTAGACATTACTGCGGCCTGATTTATGGTAACAAATGTAAAGTTGGACACCAGTGTGCCGTTCAAACACTGTACTGTATGAGGCAGTCTGTCCTCACTTTGCCTCGACAGCACTTTGTTGATGCTCGATGTCTTCAGGGATGTTTCTCTCCTTTTTCCCCCTTTTTTTCAACATTCAGTCTCATATTACACATCAAGTGTTCCGTGAAGAACAGCAATGACAGTCCAAACTCTGATGCCTATAATTATTTATGTGAAGAGCGGGAAGGACTTTAGGGGCGGAGAGAAAGCTGTCACACACCCTGGCACCCCCTGCTGTAGCCCGTATGTGGAATTAGTTCTCGACGTGACGTTAAAGGAACATTTCACCAAAAAATCTGTCATCTCCTCAACATAACAATGAACTCCATTTTCACTTCAGGGAACATTTTTAAAGACTATACTGTTCACTCCTAAAGATAAAAGTGCTACAAAAGGTGTTTCACAGTGTTTCATAGAAAAAAACATTTTTTGTTCCCCGAATAATTATTCAGTCAGAGGTTCATAAAGATCCATTCATTTCTTGTTGTGTTTCTTTTTGTGAAGTGGAAAAGTGTTCTTTAAAGTTTCTTTATGTAACCATATATCCAAAAAAATTTCTTCTATGGCACCTTTACTTTAAAGAGAGTATGTCATCACGTAATTACTGTAGGGTTAAACCAACTAATTGGTAAAATCAATAATATTTGATAATGAAATTCATTGTCAACGTGATGTCACATGCCTCCGCACCACCGTCGGACAGCGTGGACACGCGTCTGCTTCATACAGCGCGAGTTGTGTGCTTATAATTAAAGTCAGGCACTATTTCTTCATAGTGAGCTGCACGTTTATCAGGCGCTTCTTCTTTTTACCGAGCATCCAGTCTGTTTAAAAGCAAGGCAGCGTTGCCAGGTCCTTTCTGGCCTTTCAGCTTGATTCTGAAATGGGCTACTTTTAACTCTTTCCCCGCCATTAAGAGAAAACATTTGCATAAAACTAGTGATGCACCGATGTATCGGCCACCGATATTTATCGGCCGATTTTTGATGAATTTGAATCCATCGGCATATCGGCAATAGCACGAGACAGGCCGATACCGATTGTTTATTAATTAACTGCATAAAGAAATCCATTATATGTAAAAAATGAGTTAATGTAGTTAATAAAATAAATGCTGAATAGCAAAAACCACCTTTGAAGGTTGTCATGCTGTCTTATTATATTTGTTTTAATTTGTGCCTCTCTTATTATGTTGGTCAGTTGAATGTTAATTAGATCCAATCCATGTTCAGTAAAAATAATTTGATGCAGAAATAAACTAGCTAATAGACCAACTGTATAGTATTGTATACAAGTGTTTAATATCGGTATCGGCATCGGTATCGGCCAGAAGTTGTCTGTTTAAATCGGAATCGGTATCGGCCCAAAAAAATCCTATCGGTGCATCCCTACATAAAACATTTGTTCCTGATTAGTTTTTATGTTAATCTGCAATACTGTGATTATCCACTAGATGGCGCTTACCTAATTTATGAAAAAACTGAAGCCAAAATGTAATTTACTAATTTTAAACTCTATGTATGTTTTGATAGTTCAATTCAATTCAATTTTAGATTTTAGTCATTCTGAATCTAATCTCTAACAAAATTCCTTCACAAAAATGCAATTATTTCAGCTTTTTGCTAAAAAGAAAATCTAGACATGATGAAACGTTTCCCGTTTGTTTGTTTGTTGTTTCTTTAAAAGCAGATGGTCTTTTCATTTGATATATTTGTATGTTTATATATTTTTAGAAGAAAAATTTCTTGGAAAGCATTTTTGTGAAAAATCACAAAAAATGCTGGCGGCCAACTTTTCAAAAAATGGCTGGCAGGGAATGAGTTAAACTGTTTCTGCGGGTTGATATTTTTCTGTGAGTTACAGATTGAAGGATTTGGTTCATTAGTTGTTGGTATTTGGGCTGTGAATAGTCATTGGGATGGTTTTGGACTAATTTTGAATAGCCATTGGGATGATTTTGTTTTGCAGAACTAGCAACCCTGACAGGACAATAACGAAACAAAAGTGCAAATGAATGCTGGTTAATAAAGGTTTAATTTCATCCTTTAAATAATTGAGTTTGTATTTGTTGTTGGGTTTTCATGACAATAGTATGAACTACAAACTAAGCATCAGTAATTCAGGTTTTTATTACTGTAATAATCACTTTCATATCGTAATGGCTTTTTTGTTTATTTTCTTAATAACAAATATTGTTAATTCTCATTAAGATCTAAAGTTAAAGATTAAAATGAGTTTTTTAATCCGTGACAAAATTTCCTCACCAGCACATCCCATTTTGTTTGTTTATGTTTTGACACTTCAAGATGTTTTACTATTTAAAAGCTGCACATACTTTTACATTTGAAGCTTAAAATATCAAAATCAAAAAGGTTTTATTAATAAAACTCTCTGTAGTAGTGTATTGGCTTTTGCACTTTTTATACTTTTACTCAAATTTAGTGGTTTATTTAGCTATAATAAGTGAAAAATCTAATTTAGTAAAAATTTATGTTTATACGATTAGTCGATTAATCAAAAAAGAATTGTCTGATTAATCGATAATGAAAATTGTTGGTTGCAGCCCTAGTAATGAGTATATGAGTGACGTAATCATGTTGTATTTTCATTCACTACATTGGCACTTCAAATCTGCATGCAAGACTCATGCATCTGGGGCATTATAGGGCACACGTAATGCATACAGATCTCAAGATATGGCTCACCCAAAAAAAAACTCCTAGATTTGTCTACGGCTCATCCCAAAAGTTGTTAGATTTTTGCTAGGCACTTTTTTTGCAAAAAAGTCTCTAAATTGGTCTGTAAAGTCTTAAGTCGCCACATACTCATAAGAAAACAGTATTTACGTTTTTGTCTCACTGCTGTTTGGATGGCCAAGCAGAAGTTTTTCAGTTTATAACCTTAAACCATCATCATCTTTTCTGGTTCTGCTCGTATAAGAGTTTAGTTTCAAGGTGACACTGTGCAGCACGCTTGAAGTGAAGTGTGAGTGTTCAAAGATGCAGTAGTCTGAAACTCATTCATTTTCAATGAGAGCAATTTTGGTGACATGAACGACAGCAATTGTGGCAGAGCAATGTGTGTGTGAGTCTATTCATGCGACAAAGCTGAGAAATGTTTGTGGATGTAATGTAATGGAAAACCATATACGTGTTGGATTTGTGTATAGCTAATCGCATATTTGTGTTTGTTTATACATTATGAAAATTAATATTAAATATTAAACTTTGACTGAAATAACCACTCGTTACAACCGAGGTATGCAGCAAAGCATTTGTGAAGCCACAGCACGCACAACCTTGAGGCGGATGGGCTACAACAGCAGAAGACCCCACCGGGTACCCCTCATCTCCACTACAAATAGGAAAAAGAGGCTACAATTTGCACAAGCTCACCAAAATTGGACAGTTGAAGACTGGAAAAATGTTGCCTGGTCTGATGAGTCTCGATTTCTGTTGAGACATTCAGATGGTAGAGTCAGAATTTGGCGTAAACAGAATAAGAACATGGATCCATCATGCCTTGTTACCACTGTGCAGACTGGTGGTGGTGGTGTAATGGTGTGGATGGTGTTTTCTTGGCACAGTTAATGCCCCTTAGTGCCAATTTGGCATCGTTTAAATGCCACAGTCTACCCGAGCATTGTTTCTGACCATGTCCATCCCTTTATGACCACCATGTACTCATCCTCTGATGGCTACTTCCAGCAGGATAATGCACCATCTCACAAAGCTCGAATCATTTCAGATTGGTTTCTTGAACATGACAATGAGTTTGTAGGTGAGTGTATGTACTGTTTATCCGGAATTGGATATGTTAACACAGAATATAGTTAGAGTATTAAATGTATAACTCAAATAGGGAAATAACTTATAATGCTACAGAAGAACTATTTTGCTTGCATTGTACCTTAAAGAACCTTTAACATCTCAAGAACCTTTTTGTTTTTATGGACTATGTAAAGGTTTGTTCAAGAACATTTGACTGAATGGTTACTTATGGAACCAAAGATTGTTCTTTTATGGCATTTCTGTAATGAACCTTTCGTAGCACCTTTATTTTTAAAGTGCAGTGTCTCTTTGGTACATATTTAGCATAATCTGAATTTGGGGAGAGTGATACGGATAATCTGAGATAACGAGCACCAGTCTGATTCAAGCTGTGCTCTTACATCCTAAAGCAACCGTGTGGTTGTCAAAGCATCCTAGCAGCTGTGATTTGGCCGAGGGATCGATGCCAACACCCTCAGTACTGGCCTCTGGCCTCTACAGACAGTCAGACAGGTTATTATCATCAGTCATGGGCACCAGAGACCTGCAGAGATGACCTCATGCTGGCTTTCAACCCAAACCACAGTAAACCCCCTTTCATTGCACTGGTGTATCATTGGACCATAAAGCTTGTGGCACATGCAGGGTCATGCCAGGCTGTGCTGACAGAATGTGTTAGATGTGCTTACCCGCCACTGGCCAACGTTGACCCTTCCTAGAGCGAAACCCCTGGAGGATATCTGTCTGGTTTAACGTCAGCTGTCCACTCCCACTGTGTCCTCTAAAAGCATTCTGCCAGTCTCGTTTGCCACCAGGGCTCCAGCCATCATTTCCTGTTGCATCAAATGAGTCATGCTTCTCCCACCCCAAATTTCACTGCAAAATGTGACGGTCACACAGAGCGGGTTCCAAATTCACGCACATTTACTGTCCTAGAGGAAAATTATTTGCTGAATGGTTGTTCTTGCATATTTGTGAGCCTGCCTGTGATTTTAAAATAAGTGATTAAACCTCTATGCTCCTAAACTTATAATTTGATTGAGACTTAACCTGGATCAAATTTTAGGAGAGTTGTTTAGTGTAAGGTGGTGTGTATCTTCTCAATAGTGAAATATGTAAATGAATGTGGATAGAAAACATGTAAAACTAGCTGCCTTTCCATTGCAGATTTGTGTAAAACTTTGGCGTTATAATGTCAACAAAAGACGGCTTCCATTAACTGGTTATATGCGAGTATGTGTGTTTCCTGGAATCAAAACCATGATCAGTGCATTGCTAATATAATGCACCACAAAAACACTGTGGTCATAGGTTCAATCTAAGGTTACAAATACACTGATTACATTTTGGATAAAAGCATTTGGCAAATGCATCAATGAAAAAATACTTTTTTTTGTCTCTATATGCACACTAAAACTGTCTGGGTTATTTTTGACCCATAATGGATAAGTGTTGGACAGAACACAGGTACCCAACCTGATCTCACGAATTTCCGTGTTATAGTCACAGAATATTTTGCTCATTTATCTGTCATTGTCACGGATCTCTGCATTTTTCCGTGTCCGTACCATGGACTTTCTCTTCCGTGTCAGTTTCACGTTTTGGTTACTCAATCGTTTTTCCTATTTTCTTACCATTGTCGCTTGGGTTTGGGGTTAGAACTAGAGTTCTCAACGGGTCGGGCCAGCCCGACAAACCCGACGGGACCCGCGAATTCGGGCCGGGTTCGGGTCAAAAATATAAGCAACTGAGTCGGGTCGGGTCGGACCTCGGGCTTAATCTTTTACGCTCCGCGAAAAAAAATTATTAATCATCACTGCTGTTCACCGTAAAGAAAGTCTGGTCTGGCTGCTGCAACATGCATCACAGAGAGGGGCGGAGGATAGCAATAAGCTCCGGGGTGGATCAGCAACGGATCCAGACCGGAGCTGCCGGCTTCAGAGCGGATCGGTTGCGGATCCGCTTCAGAGCAGATCCGTTGTGGATCCGCCCCAGAGCTTATTGCTATCACTGCGTGCATGCCTGTTGCCTGGAGAAGAAGAGATGGAGAAAAGTAAACTTGCCGCAGGTGAATTCATTTTTAGGCATATTTATATAGCCTATATTTAAAGTTTATTGTTTCAGTTGTTTGTATTGTTATAAGGCGTGAACATTAAAGCTTGGTTTGAATTTCCGTCTGCTGGTCATGATAATAGCCTAACATTACGTGTATGAGAAAAAAATGCAGGGGGGGGGGGTCGGCGGCGTCGGGCCGCGGGTCGGGTTCGGACAGATAATTCACGTTGATGTGTCGGGTTACATCGGGTCCGGGCTTTAAAAGCCACGGGCCGGGTCGGGTCGGGTTGTAATTTTCAGGCCCGTTGAGAACTCTAGTTAGAACGACTTTCTGTTACATAAAATGACATCCAAACTCAACTCTAACCCTAACCCTAACGTCAGGTGACAATTGTTTAAAAATCCGGAAAAAATATAGTATAAACCAATAGTTAAAGTGACATCCCAAACCCAACTCTAACACTTAACGTCACGTGACAATTATTAATAAATCTGGATTTTTTTTATAAATCAATAGTTAAAAATCTGGAAAAAATTGTAAAAAAATCGTTAAAATCCGGGAAAAAAAATAGTATAAACCAATAGTTTAAGTGACATCCTAACCCAAACCCAACTCTAACCCTAATGTCGGGTGACAATTGTTTAAAAATCCGGGATTTTTTTTAACCAATTGTTAAAGTGACATCCTAACCCAAACCCAACTCTAACCCTAAGGTCAGGTGACAATAATTAAAAAATCTGTATTTTTTTTATAAACCAATAGTTAAAAATACAGAAAAATAGTATAAACCAATAGTTAAAGTGTCATCCTAACCCAAACTCAACTCTAACCCTAACGTCAGGTGACAATTGTTTAAAAATCCGGAAAAAATATAGTATAAACCAATAGTTAAAGTGACATCCCAAACCCAACTCTAACACTTAACGTCACGTGACAATTATTAATAAATCTGGATTTTTTTTATAAACCAATAGTTAAAAAAATAGTTAAAAATCCGGAAAAAAAATAGTATAAACCAATAGTTAAAGTGACATCCTAACCCAAACCCAACTCTAACCCTAACATCAGGTGACAATTGTTTAAAAATTCAGAAAAAATAATATAAACCAATAGTTAAAGTGACATCCTAAACCAAACCCCAAATCTAACCCCAAACCCAAGCGACAATGGTTTAAAAATAGGAAAAACAATTGAGTAACCAATACGTGAAACTGACACTGAAAGAAAGTCCGTGGTACGGACACGGAAAAATGCGTTGATCAGTGACAATGACACGGATAAATAAGCAAAATATTCCATGACTATACCACGGAACTTTGTGAGTTCAGGTTGAAATTACCTCATGTTGGGTTGTTGTTATGCAACCATGGGGTAATAATAACCCAGCAGTTGGGTTAAAACATCCCATCATTGGGTCAATTTTAGCCCAGCGGTGTGTTCAGTCCAATATTTACCCATTATGGGTCAATATTAACCCAGACATTTTTAAAGTGTGCTTCTTCTAATATTTAGCAATTTGTTGACTTAGTTTATGGATAAAGTTTTTTTGTATTTGCATTTCCTCTTTTCTTTGGTAATTGACTTGTCTCTTTAGTTTCACCATATGTACCAAAAATACTTGAAGAGTATGAGGTCTGGTTTCAGCTCATTTTCAGCTGCGGTTACAGACACACTGCCTCATTCTTTCTCCCCCGATGTTTTCCATCGCAAACAAATCAACAAAATGATCCGGTGTGAAAATGGATCCTATCGCCTCAGTGTGAACTCTTGTCCTGCATCTCATTGGATTCGGCACTGCAGGTGGAAGTAAAATGAAACACGTGCGTTGGATGCTGAAAGTATTTCTTCTATAATGTATCCTCTCTCTGCCCCCACACACATGAGACTTGTTTTTCTTCACACTACAGTAAGAGTGTTTTCTTATCTCCTTTACAGCTCAAGAACACACGGGTCTGGCCGGCAGCGATTACGCACCTTTTATCTTAAAGGCACGCTGACTCCGGCCACACTACATCACTGTGTGATTGCGCTGATCCCTCAGCAATATTAAGCAGATTTTTAGTGTGTGTCCAGTTGCTGTGGAGTGGATAAAGGAGTGATTTATGGCTGCTGACGGTGTGGCATTTTACTACAAACGCTTTGGATGGGGTATGTGAGGGCTCAGGATAGCGATGATGCTCGGTGACCCATTTTTCCAAAGAGATAAAAGTGTGGTGTGAAGTTATCTTTGTTTGCGTTAAAATGTCTGGTGCTTTTTGCAACCTGAAGTGACCAAGAACCGCCCATTTAGACAGAAAAACTCATCTGACTGACATGAACTGTGATTGACGACCTTACACTTACACATACACTGTATATTTTTACACAATAGTAGAAAGTGAAAGTGACGTGATTTGTCCATACTGGAAAACTAAACTCTGCATTTAACCATCCCAGTGAGTATGAACAGTCGTGAACAGTGGGCAGCTATCACTGAAAGCCATTTGGGGAAACGTGCCTTGCTCAAGGTCACATTTCACAACCTGCCAGCTGTAAGACTCGAACCATCAGATTACAAGCGGTTAAGTCAAGACCGCCCCCACAAATAGATGGAGAATGCATCATCTGAGGCCACCCATGAGAAAGAAAAATCACAGATGATCTTTAATACTACTTATTTCTTTTATACATAAATGAGATTAAATGGAAACTTTTGCTTAAATCTTCTTTCTCAGAGATTTCACCTGAAAAGATAACTAGTAAATCTTACAAATGTCTCCATTAGATTTTCAGAAGAGATCTCAATAATTTCACAAACTGAGCTAAAGGGCCCTATCATACACACTATGCGTGACGCAAGTGTATTTTTTCTCATTTCATTATCATTTTCATGTCCAGTGGCATGTTGTTTAAATAGCAAATGCATTTGTGCCCAATTCAGGTGCGTTGTTGGCAACTAAAATAGAATACGATATTGACCAACTAAAACCTGCACTAAAGTCAATGGTTAGCGTTAAGTAATATGCGCCTATAAACGTGGCGACAGCACACGTTTGCTTATTACACACATGGATGCGCAGCAGCACACAAACATTTTTAAATATGAAAAATTTAAGAATTAAAATGTAAAAGATTATTATAGAGTCTCTTTGACATAAATGAGAAAAGTTTACAGGACTTTAAAATGCATGAAGCTGAGATCAGCTGGCAGAAGAGCTGCTTCACTTGTAGCCTGGTAAGCAGATTATTTTTTTTTACTTTTAAACCTTTAAAAGTGCTAATATTGCATTATCTTTTCAATGCTACCCCACAGATTTATTGTATATGATGACTTTGTACTTTTGGATATGGTGAGATGAGAACCATTTTTAAAAACTTTTAAAAGACAGCGCAGTCCAATTGCTGAAACTGCTCTCCTGTTTGTTACAAATATAAAGAATTTTAATTTATGCAAACTTTTTTTGCTTATTTGTAAATTATTCTTAATTCTTAAAATAAATTTTTGGAGATTACAGTGATCATGCATCATACTTTATTATCTTATTTTACTTATTACTCCATTACTGAAATAATGACTAAAGAGAACCAAAGCTTAAATTACAAAAATAACCATTTCAATAAATAAAACACAATGCAAGTTTAACTTCAGTTTACAAGCTCCACCATGTACTGTAAATGGAGAATCGGCATGGCGCAAGTGCATCTGGCTTTTAAAGGGGATGAGAGTTGAGACTCTCATTGGTTTATTGCACGTTACACCCAAAACACACTTATTACTCATATTAAGAATAGGTACAACCCTTTTAGACTGTGTGCCAGACGCATAGACCATTTTTTTCCCATTGTTAAACTAGCAAAAGTGGATTCTGACACGCTTTAAGTGCACTTCTGTCATGCGCTTTAGACCATGTGCTTAGATTGTTAAAATATGGCACCAAGTTTGCCGTCAAAGTCAATATTATTTAGGATTTATGTATCAACACGAAAATCTCATTATATAAATCCATATTATTTTACCCATGCATTCTGCATTACTTTTACAGCTTCTTAATCTTAATGCATTTTAAGATTTGTGTCATTGATTTTCATTTTTATTACTTATAAACAATTTTAGAAGAAACATCTGAGACTAACTTAACTGAACTAACTTAAGTGAAACCAGCTGAGAACTCCAAATCTCCTGAGCTATGAAACTTTAAGCAATTTAATTTTCCTCCGGGCAAAACTAAAGTAAAGAAACTGTACTTTCAGCTCACCTTGTGACAAAATTAGAAAAAGAGGCAAAGACAAAAACGGTAAAAGAAGGTAAAAGCAGGAGACTGTTGACCAGTGTGAAGGAAGTCTGGAGCGAGGTTGGCTGGGTGCCCGAATAGTTTTGTTGATTGATTAAATAAGAGTGGTGTAATCTGAGCCATACGCACCGATGTGTAGACCCTCTTCTTCTTCTATCGATCTCTTGGGCTTCCAGGAACAAGATAGCACGTTTCAGCTCACTGACTTTTCTCTACCTTTGTAATCACTTTCCCTGAACTGCAGTCCCATTCCTCTGAGTAAGCCCAAGGGCTGTAGATGGACAGACAGTGCTGTGTCTATTGGGATAAAGCTGATGTGTTACAATGTAACCAGACGTTGAGGTGACAGTGGGATTGTTCCTGTTGATTAATTAGTAGAGCATTGCAGTTGGTCATGGGTTCGATCCCCAGGAAGCACACATACTGATAAAATGTAGGAATTTCCTGATTTAGGGTTTTGTTTAATTAAATTTCATGTGATTAATCGGACAAAATCATCCAAATATTCAGTTATCAAAATAATCGTTAGTTGCAACCCTACTTATTTTAATTTTAGTGACAGCATAATTCCTGTGGTTCCAATGTTATTTGGTTATTTTGATAAGTTTACTAATATTTAAAAAGTTAATTCACACGGATTTAACAAGCGCAAACGAAAACTGACAAACTCGTTCATTCTAAATCCTTCATATATACTTTGCATAAAGTGCCAGTCAGGTCCAATTTCAACAACATTTATGATTATTTACCGTGTTGTCGAGATCGGACACAAGATGCGTCTGTAGTAAAGTTTACCTCAGCTGTCGTTAACTACCAAACTAAATGGCATAGATTGTATGACGACCTATTTACGCGGATGTTAATATTCATTACTGCCTGTGTTTTCATATAATTCAACTAAATACTAACTTAACTAAAGTGTGTGTTTGTTTGTGTCACTCACCTTAAGCGCAAATTCAAACTTGATATTGGGAAGTTTTCCCTGAGCTCTGTGAACACGACTCACTGACAGCAGTTTGCCTTCATTCAGAAACAAACTCAAATAACGCGACAGCAGCGTATAAAATCCTTACAGGCACTGTCATAATATTTCCGTCTTCATCGCGGCACAGAGTAATGAAATACATCCATAAGAACGTGTTTGTCATTTAACATTTAGTTATTTAAACATCTTGTGATTAAGTCCTGAGCTGGTGACGTGACCCTGGTTGGGAAACAGCCAATCAGAGCGCAGCTCATTATTATTATTCATGACCCTTTCATATAAGGTAATAATAGACCATTTC
Source organism: Misgurnus anguillicaudatus (assembly GCF_027580225.2). Taxonomy (NCBI): domain Eukaryota; kingdom Metazoa; phylum Chordata; class Actinopteri; order Cypriniformes; family Cobitidae; genus Misgurnus; species Misgurnus anguillicaudatus. The sequence goes on from NC_073347.2 coordinate 35,935,636, forward strand.
ATTCTGAGGGCAAATCCCAGGGTTGTAAATGGACATGTAAAACCATCTCTGGATAATTTTTTCACTTAAAAAAGCCACATACCTTATATTTAGATATCAAAGAACAATGTAACGTATTATTTCAATCCATTATTGGTCACATTTAAGAAATCCCCAACAACAGGTTTAAATATATGCAAGGTCAGCAACACTGTCATTTTCTCAAAATATAAATGTAATATTACCTCATTTCTCAGAGATCCTCAAGATCCTCAGTCTCCATAAACCCCACTTTTTAGGACCCTACTCTGCTCTGATAGGTCAACTGACACAGTAAGTTGTGATTGGTTTTTCCAACATGCATTGACCAAGTGCTAATGTGACTTACTGACAAGACATTAGAGTTTGAAAACAGAAATCATTACACATCATTTATCATTAATCCAAGTAATAAGAACGACTTCAGACTCCAGCTTTTTTACACTCATGTAAGCCCGTTTGTAAATGTACCAGGCCCACAGCTAAACATTAAACAATATAATGCAACTGCAACATACGTTAGCCAAGTCCTAGCACGACTTACTGGTTACTGATTACAGTAAAGTAGATATTCAGAAGACTCAGGAGAGCAATCGTCAGTAAAATGACGGGAACACAACAAAAGGGTTTTATTGTAACGTTACTGCTGTCATATCATGGAAAAAATGAATTTAGTGAAAACAACACAAACTTGCCTTTACAGCTGAAAAAACACAGTGTCTTCTCGACGTGACCAACTTGCGGAAGTGTCTGTGGGCTTTCGCTTCTCAGGTCAGGGTTTTCGTTTCTCGCAGGCAAGACTGTTAGGCAGAGATTATGCAAAGAATTGCCTTCATATGTAGACAGACAACAGGCCGGATAATCGAAAATATTTGTTAAATTGGCTCAGAGTCGACTCCCTACTTTAGAAGCCAATATCTTTATTTAGCGTGCACTTTTTGGGTTAACAACTTTGCACACCATTTGCATTGATGGACAGCTACATGACACACTACAATAAAGGAATTTTTTTAAACTGGGTCTGATTGGGACTTTAATCCAATAAATGAGAACAACTTCAAAATTTTAGTGTGAATTAGATTTAAAATATGGAAATCCTAAACTTATTACCAATAGTGTATACATGTAACACAGAAGCACAGACAAGACAATCAGCAATTCAAATACACAAATAGAATTTAATAGCATTATGTTGCTTTAAATACACATATAGTTTGTACAATAGGACCATATTCTTGCAATGCATTTGGGTTTGTGTTTGCACAGATGGTTATAATCACAGTAATGGCCAGCCATTGAGTACAGTATATTTCTAGCCTGTAAGTTCACCTGATTCACTCCTAGAGAGATCTCATTTGCAGGAAAGATTGCTGATAATGGACAGACAGGAATGAGTTTCATTTCTTCTCATTCTTATATAACTCAGGAATGAGCTGTCTAATGTGCTGCCGGTTGAGAGAGAAAGCTTTGGGGATTAAAGCGTTTTGTCTCCGGGGGCCTGGAGGACGCACGTGAGCGCAGCACCTGCCGGATGAGTGTGGAGTCGTGTAAGGAGCTTTGGCTGGGTGATGAGCACTCAGCTGGCAGTCGCTAGGGATTAGATCCCTGAACGGTCCAGGGATAAAGAGAGACCGACTGTAGAATTGGATTTCTCTTCCTGTCCTTCAGCGGGCTAACATGGGTCTTTAATCTGTCTTCTCTCATCCTTTACTGCTCTATCTGAAGTCTTGCAAAATTCACAGCTTTGCAATAAAGTTGCTTTTAGTAGTGCAATATTAGAGGAACCTTTTTATCTATCGAGCATACAAATGTAATAAGACTGGCCTCCAAAAAACGACCTCATAGCAGCCTATTATGACCTACGATTACTTTTTAAGGATAAACGCCCTCTAGCTTCCACCAGCTTATTATCACCTATGGTTACCTTTCAAGGTTGTTCGTCTTACGGATCAGATCGAGACACATTTAATTTTCTGCATTTGTAAAATTGGAAATAATTTAAAATAAAGATATTTGAGAGCACCTAACACCACCACGACCCTAAACCCAACCACTTATAAAACACATCATGGAAATAAATGCAGAATGCTTGGGTGAGGCTGTTATTTTAGTTTTATTTTGTAAAGACTTGATTATGTATAATGTTCATTTATCTTTAAACAAACTGTTGCCAGTAAATAACATAAATATAAATCTACAGTAAGTTACTGGGAATCAGCTGCAAGTAATACTTTTGTTTCTACAGAATTTTTTTACAGTGTTTTATATTATATAATAAATAAATGGGATGTTATTTGCTCAAAATGCCTGAATAGTTTAATGGGTAATATAAATATAATTAATCCTGGCAGTTTGAATTGAAAATCATATCACAATACATGCCTTCATTACAAAATTATACCCCACTGTATTATTTTATGATGAGCGTAGGCGAACGTTTCACCTGCTGCTGGTAGAGGTGCTAATTTAGTAAACACAGCGGATTGTATTTTGGGGAATGGACAAACAACCTAAACAGGTGAATGTGAAGGAGCATGCTATGGTAAATTCTCATTTTAAGCTAATCACATGTTTAATTAGAACAGGTTTGATTGATAATTAAAATAAATCATTTTTCATGACATTTTCTTGAACAGTATCCTGTTCAAATATATTTTATCCTCAAAATATATTTTTTCACGGATGGTGCCAATAATGGTGCTTTGTGTAGTTTAATTCTCAAATGACTCTTATGAGCTTTTTGTTTTTAGGGAATCAAACACACTAATAAATCAGTTAAGTTGTTTTTTATCTCACCGAAACAAAAGTCAATAATTTTATCATGTCTAACTTAAAATCTAACCCAAAACTTTTTTACTGTGTACTTGAGGCTCGACAAAGACCTTCACCATCTCAGAATTATTCAATCTAAATCTCCATTTAGTTAAACCCCAGTTGGTACTTAATTCATCAAAAATATATTTCTTATTATCACAGTAAGCGCTGGGATGTTATATTCATTTATTGGAGAAATGAGAGCGTCTGCAGCGAGACACATTAGTAAACCGTTCAGCTCAAATTCCTTTAGTTGCATCATTTACTGGTGATGCATGCGTTACTTTATGGGAACATTGGATATTTAAAGCTGTTATGTTTCGGTCGTAGTGTGATTACAAAAACGATTCTTAAACTTACAGGTCAGCTGTGTTCAGTTTAGATTTCACACCTTATTAGATCTTGTGTGTAAATACACTTCAAACACGAGCAAGAGCTTATTAGTGCTCGCCGGGGAAGAATCTATCTTTGTTGAAAACCTAAATCTTTTAATTCACAGAATGTTCAAATGAAATAAGTGTGTCTTATAACATGGGCCATTATGAGAGCTAAAATGTCCAGTAAAATTCCTCTTCAGTTACTTTGATTCAATTCACTGTAGCAAGACTTTTTAGTACTCTATTAAAAATCAAGTGCTACAGGTTTTCCACAGCTATTCAATAGATCAGGGGTTATAGATCACAGCTTTACCATAGATCAGGGGTTATAGATCACAACTATGCCATAGATCAGGGGTTATAGATCACAGCTATGCCATAGATCAGGGGTTATAGATCACAACTATACCATACATCAGGTGTTATAGATCACAGCTATGCCATAGATCAGGGGTTATAGATCACAACTATGCCATACATCAGGTGTTATAGATCACAGCTATGCCATAGATCAGGGGTTAGAGATCACAGCTATAGGCCTACCATAGATTAGGGGTTATAGATCACAGATATGTCTTAGATCAGGTGATATAGATCACAGCTATGCCATACATCAGGGGTTATAGATCACAGCTATGCCATACATCAGGGGTTATAGATCACAGCTATGCTATAGATCAGGGGTTATAGATCACAACTATGCCATAGATCAGGTGTTATAGATCACAGCTATACCATAGATCAGGGGTTATAGATCACAACTATGCCATAGTTCAGGGGTTAGAGATCACAGCTATGCCATAGATCAGGGGTTAGAGATCACAGCTATACTATAGATCAGGGGTTATAAATCACAGCTCTACCATAGATCAGGGGTTATACATCACAACTATGCCATAGATCAGGGGTTATAAATCACAGCTCTACCATAGATCAGGGGTTATACATCACAACTATACCATAGATTAGGGGTTATAGATCACAGCTATGTCTTATATCAGTTGATATAGATCACAGCTATGCCATACCTGAGGGTTTATATAACACAGATAGGCTAGATCAGGGGTTATAGATTACAACTATGCCATACATCAGGGGTTATACATCACAGCTATGCTATAGATCAGGGGTTATAGATCACAACTATGCCATAGATCAGGTGTTATAGATCACAGCTAACCCTAACCCTATACCTTAGATCAGGGGTCTTCAACTGCGCTTCTTCATGGGCCAGATTTTAAATTTGTAAATATGATGCGGGCCAAAATTTTACCCCTATTTTCACCTTTTATATATTTTTTACTTTTACCTATTATATATCATTATTATATATGTTATACACTCTAAAAAACGATTCATTGGCTGAACAACCATAACTTATGAAAGTAATTGGATTAAACACAAAAAACTTAGTATTTATAACTTTTCAACCTCTACTTACCATATTTAGTATGTGTAACACAAAAATTTAAGTTACCAGGTGAACTTAAATGTATCCAAAAATAAAATGAAAAAACATAATTAGTGTTAACTACTATAACAATTGCATCAAAATTAAGTAAATCTAGCATAACATTTTAAGTAACTATAGAGCCACGTGATTTCCCATGATGCCTTTCCAGCCAAAAATTATGACATCTGTCGTAGCCATTTTGTGAAGCACATGCCCTGTAAAAAATTCAACTTCAAAATGTTCTTTTAACAAAAAACAAAGTTTTTCTTGTTGAAGGGCATCAGTTCATTAATTTGTGTTCACTGAATGAAATAAGCATAATCATCCTGCTAACAAATATCATTTGTTGACTGGAGTTTTAAGTTTTTGTCCAATTTGTTTACCCAACTTGCCAAATTGAGTAATCTGAACAAGCAATTTAAAAAAACAATGGTCTGAATAGTTCCCAGCATGCATTGCAACATGTTCACTTCTTTGGTTAATATTTACTAAAAAAGATGACTGTTTTAATGTTTGCTGGGTTTATTTATGTTGATATGTTGTTAATGTTATATGTTATATGTTGTATTTAGAGTTATTTTGAAAAAAATTATGTTTGTTCATTGTTACCATGATTGAGAAGTGTGTGCTCAGTGTAGAGGGCAACACAGTGGGTTAGCGCGCATCATTGTTTCTCACAGCAAAAAGGTCACTGATTCAAGCAAGAGCTAAGTCAGACAAAGACTTTGTTCAGGAGACCTTTCTGTGTACACTAAATTATGTATACCTTTCTGTGTATACTAAATTGCTCCAACATCACTCTAAAATATGTGTTGGATTTACTTAAAAAGTGTGATGCAAAAATGGTGCATATATATTTTAAGTAATTCCAACTTGGAATAATTTTACTTAAAATAAACAAGAAAATATGTGTTATATGAACTTAAATATTTGAGTTCATCATCATTCTTTACTTAAAAATTTAAATTAAGTAAATAAGTAAATAAAACACAGGTTTTCTTGTAAATTTCTTGTAAATTTTAAGTAAAACTATCAAAGTTGGGAATACTTAAAAAGTGTGATGCAAAAATGGTGCATATATATTTTAAGTAAATCCAACACATCATTTTTTAGAGTGTATCATTATGTTGTTTTTGTTACTTTTTGTTTTTAGCTCATATATTAAAAACTTCTTGTATCCAGTATTTTGCCTTTTAATTACTAAAAACTAATATTTTCCTTTTTAATATTTTAAAAACAATTGCAGTTTAACATTGAGCCCAATGTTCATAGATGAACATAGATTGCAAATGTAAATAATCAACACATTTATTTTTGTATAGCACTAATAATGCAGAGCTCTTATACTGCTTTTGTTTATAACTGTTTAAATGTCATAAATCGAAGTATTTGTAACATTTCAAGTATTCACAACATAAAGTCATTCTCCTTTTGACTAAAATTGCACTTCATGTTTTCTTTTTTAATATATTAAAGATATTTAGGCTAAACTGCCTTTCCATTTTACACTACATTTGGATGTGACTGTCTGAGTTCGCCCCCTAGTGGCAGTTGTAATGAAATTTCAGTGAAATCTGTGAAAACATGGAAGAGAAGGTAATCATTTACTTATCAGTAATAAATCTTTTTTTAAAGGATTCAAGTGTTACTGATAAGGTTAAACAAAAAAAAAAGATTAATAATTTTCAGTGTTTTGATTGGAACACACTGAAATACATCATCTCCGGTCGGGTCTGTCACATGCGGTGTAGTCGCACAACTTTCTTTTTTTATGCATCCAAAGCTCAAATGGTTGGCACCCCATGCAGCCCCTTTCCGACTCTCCTTCCGGTTTATTGGACGTCCTTTGTCATGTACAGTGAAACGGTAAAAGTAACCAAGCTGATTTTAAAAATCAGACAAAGATGCCCGCCAGTTGACTAGCCCTGCCATAGATTAACTATTCATGGTTCCCAAAAAACATTCAGTTTCTTAAATGAACCATTTCTTTTTTACCTTTATATAGTCTAAAACCTTTCTTCATTATATGATTTGGATGTTAAAGCTTCTTTATGGAACCATACAGCTCAAAACAATTCCTCTATGACATTATGTAGCGCTTTTATTTTTAAGAGTGTACCTTAGGTAGTTAAATAGGTTGCTATGTCTACTATATCCTCATTAGTCCTCATATTTCAGTGTTTATCTTTGCACCTGTGGCTTAACCAGCCAGACACGAGAAACGCAATCACAGCACAATTTTCATGACACGCGTGATCCTTGCTCACAGTTTTAAATTGCCTGTCTACACGGGCTTAAATAGTTGCCAGTGTGTCAAAGCCTTGAGAGAATCTGCATTCTGCTACAGGCATTGAGCTGTCCATTTTCAGCCACACAGCCAAAATACTTCACCAGGATCGCCAGAAATGAGTCCGTGCCTGACAGTGTTTTTCCAAAGCTTGTGTATACAGGGAGAGGAGAGCGTCCGACTTGAGGTGCCCTCACATGCTGATGTCATCTCCTCTTTCTTCTGCTGTCACTCTAGCAGATTGCAGTGGGTTCAGGGGGATTTTGACCCCTCTGGCACCCTCAGACACAAACACCTCTGACGCTTGTGACGGCAGCTCCCCTTCACCTGGGATGTCAGGGTTGACACGGTTTCCAGGGCGACGGCTGTCTCCGTGACTAACTCAACACAGCACAGTCCACCAGCAGAGATGCATTGAATTATCACTACATACATACATTTTTAAGAGATTTTCTGAAAAAATATTTACAGATTAAGTACTTAGTGACATCTTGGAGGTGTTTGTAACTGGATTTTGCAGTTTTGAGTAAATTAAAAATTAAATTAACAATTGTCTTTCATTTTCCCATTTTGAGATATCTTTCACTGTATGATTTGGCTATATGCACTCATACCTATTAGATCAAGATGCACGTCGATAAGCGTGTTCAATCGCATACTAGCGCTTGCACAGAATGATCGTCATATGACATTAGAGTACCGTTAGATAAGACTGCTTCGAATTGCTCTCGCAGCACAGTAATGTCACTCGCCAACCGTTCTGTGCAGCGCCACATGAAATTACGAGAAAGGTGGCCCCCTGGTGGTTTGGAGGGCACTGCATAAGCATATTATAAGAATGCTTAGCATTAAAGTCCTGTTTTTGTCATTAAGGGAAATCATATTGCATCAAATTTCACTGGTTAATGATAAAGAATGATTTGCCCTTGTATTTATTAACAGATTGACAGATTGATAAGCAGACATGCTATTTATGACTGGATTTTACTTTTGATACTTTGCGGTAAAGGCGGCTCTCCTATTAAGCCTTACCTATGAATGTGGCTCTCATGAAAATAAATAGTGAAGACCACTGCTGTAAATGTACCAAACATAAACGTAGGGTACAGCCCCAGTGACAGAAAAGGTACAGTTTAGCCACATTGGTCAAAAAACACCATAAAATAAGTCTATATGATTGTACATGACATGAAGTATCGTGGAAGTTAGGATGACATGAGGATGAGGCAATAAACTGACAGATTCACAAATTTAAATTAACGTGTTAACCATTTCTTTAATGTTGAGAGAAAATGAAAGGAATCTAGAAGCGAGACACGCCTGAAGGTCTAATAAGATGCGCATACCCTGTATCTGTCATAATGATAAAGCACTGTTGTTAGTGTATAAGACATCAGACACTGGGTTAGGTGCAACATGGACCAGAAACCCTGCAGGTTTTGTACTAAATGTACTTTACTGATATTCTTTTTGTAGCAAATTTAAAGTTCATGTTGGATGCAGATGAGCACACTTTGCATTTTAAAGAGACCATTCTGATGCTGCACGGACCCAGTGAACAATGCTAGATATTGGTAGTCTGCTGCATCTTCCACATCACTCCTAACCTGCTACAAAGCAACCAAGCACCGTAAGCAAACAGTGCACCTAATTTATAGGCGTATTTGTGCAAATACCTGATTTGCATAATTTAGTTAGTGACAACGATGCAGACGACTCACGCGAATAAACCGTGCCGTAAATTAGTTGCGGTAATTCATTCTTAGTGAATACCCTTGTGTCTTCTGTTTACTTGTGCTGATAAAGATGTGAGCCATTGTAAGACTAGCTTGATTTGTCATTGTAAGACAGGTTTGGACTCCAGGGTTTAGGAAGATTATTCTACAGAGTTATTTTTAGTCTTGTTTGCACAAGCGTGCATGGATGACCTCCCTAGAGGCTAAAAATTCCCCAGGTGTTGAGCTGTATCACTGTCACACGCTTGAAGATACAGAGCTGGTTTTATCGCACACAGTCCCTGGCACAGCCCTGTATTTGTCCTGATGTGTACCAATTAATTCTTGTTGAATGAAAGGGAAATATTTATTTATTGGAACAGTTTATCTTGTTGAATGAGATGGATGTAGAAGTATTGTACAGTGTAAATATTTATACTGTGTGATTACAAGCAATCCAAGAAACATTTTTACACCATCCAAGCTTGGCAGGAGTTTCAGGTGAGTTTCATGGAGGGCATTTTTCACAGTTAGTAACATAAAGATCCAAATTGCAAAAAGGCTATTTGTCATGGTATATCACATACCTGTATTATATAAAGTGATGAGACAATACAAATACTGATATATTATTGGTCTGGTGAGCAGTGCACATGCTTCAAAATGTTGTGCATTGGGTCTTATGTTGCTTTCATGTGCCTTCATCGGAATTATCTTAAATTAGAGTTTCCTAGATAAAAATTTATTATGAGCGTCCTCTGTTGTCATGTTTACCTTTTAATACCCAATTTCCAGAGATGGACGGTCCTCAAACTTGAATGGGATATTGGAGAAGGATTTCTGCTGTGGCACGTATGCTTTATTATTTTTATACGAAAGGCTTCTTTACCTTGTTTTCGTTAAGGTAGTACATATTGTGTTTAACTCTTTCCCCGCCATTGACAAGTTATCTCGTCAATTAAGAGGAAACATTTGCATACAAAAAACATGTTCCTAGTGAAATGTTTATGTTAATTGACAATACCACGATTATCCACTTACCCAATAAAAAAACTGAAGCCAAAACATTATTTACTCATTTTAAACTCCGTGTATGTTTTGATAATCGTTCTGAATTAGATCTCTAACAAAATTCCTACACAAAAATGCAAATATTTCAGCTTTTTCTCATAAAAAAAAATATTTTTAAAGAAAAAAAAAACGCAGAAAAACAATTATAGATAGTATGAACGTTTTTTTCCCGTTTTGTTTGTTTGTTTGTTTATTTATTTATTGTTTGTTTAAAAGCAGAGGGTCTGTTCGGTTTATTTGTATGTTTATATATTTATAGAAGAAAATTTTTCTGGAAGGCATTTTGTGAAACTTTTTAGAATCTTCACAACAATAATGCTGGCGGGCAACTTTACAAAAAATGGCTGACGGGGTAATGAGTTAAATAAAATTTCCCCAAGACACACAAACCTGGCGTTCCTTTTTCTTTCCGTCAACAAAGCACCTGAACACAACAAGCTGGTAATCCTGACTTCAGAAGTGGGAATTATCAAAAGTTTTGATAGCATGCGAATGCAGCCACCTGAGTTAAATCCAGTCTGGTGGGATTCAAAGTGTTTTGTTATTTTGCTTTGCTGTTAAGCTTTAATTTGCAGCCTTCTGACAACAACAGGAAATTAAAGCAGCATTGTTAATTGAAAATCTTTGCTTCTTTGTTTGATCATCAGATTAAGCTGTGTGTTTGCTTTCAAATGTGTATATTGTCTAATTTAGGGGCGGTGCAGTGGCTCAGTGGATACTATGTTAAATCCTTGAAAGTTTGTGAATCTGGGAGAAATAATTCAAGGCCCTGGGACATTTTTGAAAATATACAGACATATATACAGGTCATTGAAAGTGCTTGAATCTATTTGATGCAATACGGGTTTTTTTCCTGGAAAAAAATCCATATTATTCCCTGTGTAGTGTAGGATAATATCAAAAACATTCTAGACTTTTTAAGCACACGTGCTAAACTGTTCGCTTTAAATGCTTATATCTTCTGTATGTGAATGTTGATTCATACAAAAATGTTTTTTTTTTGCATAGTTGTGTTTAACACATGAAAACGTCTCGGGTTACGTATGTAACTGTTGTTCCCTAAAGGCCCGGGTATACTTTTTTTCCGCGTCCGCGTCCGGCTCGCGCGCGCACGCGTCCGCGCAGGTTTCCGAGTATAGTCCCCGCGGCTACACGCGGACGGCCGCGTTCGACACTATACGCAATACAAATGATTTCTTATTCAAATTATTAGTCTAACAGGCTGTCAGGGCAGCACTGATTTGGAGACATTTACAGTACATTAAAACATTAGGATAGGTGAAGAAAAGTAACTAATCCACCATTGCAAACACAGTTTAGAACAAACCACAAGACAACAAAGTCAGGAATCAAACAAACATGCTCCACAGCTTTCTGTTCTTGAAAGAAGTAAAAGTTAAAGAAGAAAAACGATAGTGTGTGTGCAAATGCTGTCTATTTCCTTTGTATAATTGTTTATAGTGGAGTGTCCTGTCTAAATATTTTCACGCGCATGCGCTGTCGTACGCGGACTGTACGCGTACTGTCCGCGCGGTCTCAAATTTTGGGCTGCACGCGGACGGTCCGCGCGGCCGGCCGCGGACCCTCCTGATGACGAAAATGACGTCATGCGGACGGCGCGCATACGCGGACGTCCCTAGTATACTTTCGGCTTAAGAAGGGAACGAGACGCTGCGTCTTCTTTGCCATACTTCCTGCATCCCTGTAACGCCGTCTTTGGCAATATTTCAGATAGCGATATACTTCCTGGCTCCCGCGTCACCCTGTCTTTATCGTTAAGCCTCACCATTGGTAGAATTTGATATACACATTCAGACACACTTACACCTGGAGGCGTACCCAAAGTGTCACCGCAGTGACGCAGCGCGAGTTCCCTCGAATGGGAACTGTAACAATGTATCTTAAAAGGTAACATAATGTAACCTTGCTCTCACTTGAAATGTGTCCCCACATTTAGTCCTTGAATTTGAGGGTATTAGACCTGGAAAGTCCTTGAAAGGAATTTGAAGATAACTAAGGTGTAGGAACACTGAATGTTAGGTGCATTGAAGATGCCAAATTGTCCTTCAAACTTGTGTTTGGATTGATCATGAGGATGGCCATGGATGCTGGAATGGCGTTAAGAAATAAGCAAACAAAAACAAACCTTGACTAATTGATTTCAAAAGTAATCATCTATAGTAACAAAACAGGATATAATCAATAACTTTTGTGTTGTTTTTTTGTTTTTTCAGTTTGAAACAACATCAACAATGAAGATCAAGAAACACTTCAGCTGAAACCGAGACCATTGTAAGAGTTTAAAGAGCAGATTGCAGGACCATCCATCTATGATATCTGAGGTTCTCCAGCTCTCAAGTGTTTTATATTTTTATTCACTTTCAACCACTGAAACATTCATCAATTTTGGGAGTATCTTTCCCCAAACTCTGATCAAAAGGACATTTGTGTTGATCTCTGAAAAAATGGCCAATTTCATCGATCTCCATCACGTTACATTAGTACACTGGCCTGAATCTACATGGGATGTTCCAGCTACTTTTATGTTTGCCTTTCAGACTCTCGTATGCAGTGGCGTGTCATTGAACGGGTCATCGCTGCTTTGGTTATTCACTTTGGCATGCCGATGACAGACTTGTGAATTCTGCCATTAAGGACTCAATACTGCTGCCTTTGTGTGACTTTTGTTTTTTTGACACATTTTCTGGATGGTTTTTATCCAGACTCAACTCTCTTCCTGTTTATTCACACATCTATCAGTGTCATTTCCACTGAACATTTCTGCAGTCTGATGCTGCTTAATCGTTGATGTCAAATGGATTATACAGTACTTCATTTAAAGAAGTACAGATGCAATGCGTTGGCATTTATCGCCACGACTCATTCGTTGATAATTCAACATGTGTGATTCAGGCACTGAGCTTTATCCTAATCTATGCCAAAATGACTGCCTGTAACACTGGGGCTCAGTGCCCGCTGTTTTGAAGTATGAATGCCTTTTGTGTTTGCTTTCTTCTGAATTGGCATAGAAATAAAAAATGCAGCATTTTTGGTGTATATGTTGTGATATTAGATTATATTGTAGCTACTAAACTGATAAAGACCTGGGGCCTCATTTATAAAAATGTACCATAATGTCTTATTTTTTTTAAATCATCTTACAAAATGGCCACAAGATCCTTGTATGGTGGGACAATAATCAGCAAAAAAAGAAAGTCCCGGGTTTAAGTCTCGGCTGGGTCGGGACGTCTTTCTGTGGAGTTTGCATGTTTTCCCTGTGTCAGCGTAGGTTTAGTTCGGGTACTCCGGTGTCCTCCCACAGTCCAAACATATGTAGGTTAGGTAAATTGGAGATGCCAAACTTGTGTATAGATTAACTTGTGTGTAGATTAACCGGTTCTCGTCATGAATATAGCCATAGATGCTGGAATGAATAAATTCATTGTGACAGTGTGCTGGTATGAAAAAAAGTGCGTATGCATGCTTTTAAATTTAGACTTTAAGTGGATGCATTACATTTTTAAGTCGATTTTTGCCTTTTGTAAATCCCTTTACAAATGTTTTGCACTTTGATCATAAAATTCATGATGTTTATGATCAAATGTGATTGTACTCATTTATCAAGACATGCAGTAAATCTTTCAAACAATTCTCGCAAGTGATACTTTTTTCTTTTTTTAAGTCTTCCCAAGCCATAAGATAGATAGATGAACAAAATTCAAGTCATTTAAAACTTCCAAAAAATATCAAAAAAATCTTGCCCTCCATCTTAAAATTTATATCTGATACATTTTATAAGTGAGGCCCTGTTCTGAAGTTATGTCTTAATAGTGACATTTATGCAAAACAGAGTATCATGGTAGCAACTGAGCCAAGTCTTTTATCATGGCAAGGTTGAATAATGCACAAAACCTTAATTTTTTTGTAAATAATGGAATATCATTGTTAGTAAACTGCTCGTCCAGGATTATTATTGTGGAGTATTTACTTGAAGATTCTTGTGTGCTGCTTTTTGAACAATAAGTTGGCTTTTAAAAACATCTGTTGATAAAACCATCACGTCACCCCAATGATGTCACTGTTGTATAATGATGTTGTTTATATTAAGATGATTGGATGGCTGATATTTGTAGGTGATGCTATAATAGAAACAAACAGCTTGGATGTCTTTTGGCTACAAGGACTCAGGATTATGGGGTTTTTTTTCTTGTGGTTGTGAGGTTTCTACATCAAGGCAATGGACATTACTTGGGATGCACCGATACAAAATGTCTGTGCCGATACTGATATACATTTACTTAGACATCTACCGATACCAATAGTTTTGCTTTTAACTCCTTCTGTCAAATTATTATGTCATAAAAATCCTAAAATTCAAAATAATCACACCGCATGAGTTTTCCAGCCCTTTTGATCATTCGCTGTTTTTAAACGATCGTCCGATGTCCAATAAAGGGTAAACAATGCTTTTATCTGCCGTTATCGATTATAAACCGATATATCGATGCATCCCTACACACACACACACACAAGTGCGATTCATATGAAAAGTTTTTGTAGTGATGCAGATATTTAACTCAGGCTGTTTAGATGTGTCTGTTTGTATCAGTTTTTGTTTTAACTCAGCCTTTAGCTTTTTACTGACCATGTAAAGTTAAATGTCAGTCTTGCTGTTCATTTAATGGAATGCAATTTCAACTGCAAATGGATTATGAATATTTTATGGTTATGTATGATGTGGGCAAAAATAATATATTTATTATAAAAAATATCTATTAAATACAACATATAAAAACATATGTATGTACATCAAACAATTTTTGTGAATTCTATGTGAAATGGTGAATTTTAAAGTCTGTATTGTGCACATTTGTAAATACACTTGATTATAACTATTTTCACTTTTAAACTTTACAGTGGTAGTGCATTTGTGTGAAAGTTGACATCATTAACACGGTCTGGATGATCTGCATCCTAAAGGTATAGTTGTCGGAGACGATGGTGTAGTGGATGGTGCTCCGACACATGGTGCAGACGCACTTCTGGTGACGCGAGTTCGAATCCTGGCTCGAGGTCCTTTGCCAATCCCATACCACTCTCTTCACCCTATACTCTCCTGTTGTCTCCTTAATTACTGTCTATCTAATAAAGGCCCCGAAAGGTATAGTTTACCCGAAAATGAAGCTTCTGTCATTATTTTCTCCTCGTCATGTTGTTTTAAACCTGTATGATTTTTTTTCTGATGAACACTAAAGAAGATACTTTGAGAAATGATGATAAACACACAGCAGATAGTGACCATTGACTTCCATAGTAGGAAAAAACAATATTATAGAAGTATTGTGATAAATGATGGTGACCACACAGTTCACGGTACCCACTGAATTCCATCATATTTGTTTTATTAAAATATCTTGTTTTGTGTTCATCAGAAAAAAAATATCATACAGGTTTACAACAACATTGGGATGAGAAAATGATGACAGAATTTTCATTTTTTGGTGAACTATCCCTTTAAAGATCTCAAATCAAACATCATACATTCAAAATGCCAGCTGATGAAAGTTGGCATGCATCTGGAATATTTTAAAAGATTAATTTTAACAATTATGTTGGCAATGCTTGTATTCTTGTATTGTTGTGATTTATAATTGTATCAAAGTGCCTATGATGCAAAAACAAAAGTGTGATCATGCCAAACAAAAGCATGAGTGATACTAAGGCAGATCCTAGAACAGCTCAAAACTTTATATTTTTATAAAGATTTGTTCTTATTGAGATACATCTACAGTACTCATCCATCTATTCACTTTAGTACATATTGTTCTGGTTTCTATAGAAACATGCTGCTTTAAGCAAGAGGGTAAATGTCTGGGTGAATCGTGGTACATCAGTTCATAAACTACATGCACTTAATAAACCTTTAAACTTCACGAGACTTGCTTTAATATATGAAGTCTTTAACAGTACACTATGTAGTGATTTTGAATAGCAGGTTGGAAAATATTCTAATGCGTATACATTTAGGGTAGATTAAGAAGTCATTTTAGATGTTGCCTCTATAAAAACAAATTTATAGTGTAAAGCATTTATCTCCGCTTCTCATGTGTCTCTAACTTGCACAGATGGCAGAAGGGTAGAGAATCAGACACTGATACTAGATTTTACAGACAATTTTATCATTTTGTAGACTGATGTATTGTCAGATCTGTGCTGCGCTTTCTGAAACCTTCTTCAGCTACATCGCTCTTAAAGGGATAGTACACTTTAAAATAAAAATTCTGTCATCATTTACTCATTCTCATGTTGTTCTAAACCTATATGAATTTCCTTTTTTTTCTGATGAACACAAAAGAAGATATTTTGAGAAATGATGGTAAACACACAGCATACAGTGACCATTGACTTCCATAGTAGGAATAAATAATATGATGGAATTTAAAGGTGCAATTTGTAAGATATTTGCAGTAAAATGTCCAAAAACCACTAGGCCAGTGTTATATATTTTGTCCAGCTGATTACTATCAATATCTGTAATGTTTTCAACTACTTGTAAATCGTGAGAAAATTTCCATTCAAAACATTGACACGGGGCAGTGCAGTCTCCTGTCAATGACGTTAATATCCATGTGACCCTTTGTCACCACCTTTACTGACATAACCCACATGAGAAAACTGGTCGAGCTCGAAAAAATAAAAGGGCGGCAAAGGAAGCGGCTGGAGCACAAATTTTGTTTAAATAAACTTATATTTTCACTTTTTACACATTTTAATTGCATTTCTAGCGAGAAATTAGTATTGTAGTTTTCAAATATGTGATTAGTTATCACAAAGGCGCTCTCTGTTCATATTTCAAACACGCTGCCTTTGAAGTGCGTCGGAAAGCCTTTCTCTGAGCGGCCTTCAGGCCTCCGAGGCCGAAGTCATGTCCTCAGCGAGGCAACAAGTCCTCACAGTGACAGTCCTCACTGCCTTGAGTTTTCGGACGCAGCCAGTGTCGTGGACAATGCGGAACTATGCGCTTACTTATGGACTTATGGATAACTCTTTACCGTCTGCCGCTGGTTGTGTCAGCTCCTGTTAGCGTACGGGCCAACCAAACGACCCAAGAAGAGTTTGTAACAAAACGAGAGAGGATCAATTTGTTGTTGCATTATCTGAATGGAGAGAGCTTCACGACAACATTTAACTAGACCGAGATTCTGATCCTGCTAGTGTTTTACGCGATGGGTGAGTTGTTTTGATTCGTAACATTTCAAAAAACGTATGCTATTATATTGATCACAACATTAGTGTAATCAGCGCGTCTTCCCGCGGACGATATGCACATCAAAGGTATTGTGAGATTCTGATCCTGCTTGTGTTTTACGCGATGGGTGAGTAACACTTCAAAAAACGTATGCTATTATATTGATCACAACATAAGTGTGTCGATTGTAATCAGCGTGTCTTCCCGCGGACGATATGCACATCAAAGGTATTGAACAGCAATATAAATGGTCATTTTAAGACACTTCACAATAAGATTTGTACTCTCAATACATTATTTGAAAAATCATTGTAGATTGTAAGTTGAAAACTTAATTCTGTGCTGTATTAACCTAATATCTATGACTGAAAATTTTGTTTTGAACATCACATATAAACTTACATAATGAAATAAACGATGTCATCATACGCAACATTTATAAGACTTGATTACCTTATCCATCAACGTGATTTCTCGTTCTCGTCTGATTGATGGCCATCAGCGGTTGAGTTAAAGACTACAAATCCCATAATTCCACGCTGCTTCAGAGCGTCAGTAAACAACATCATTGTTGTTGTTTGATCTGGCGCCATCCATCGGCGAAAATAATACAAACTGTATCTTTAATGAGTACCGTCAACTGTGTGCTTACCATTATTTATCAAAATATTTTCTTCATCATTTATCACAATAATTCCAAAATATTTTTTCCTATGAAAGTCAATGGTCACTATCTGCTGTGTGTTTTCCATCATGATGACAGAATTTTCATTTTAAAGTGAACTATCCCTTTAAGTCATACTTTAAGCTGTAACTTATAGTTAATATGTGTTTCCCGAAGTGTTTTTGGGAACGTGTTTCCCAAAAGTATCCCAAAAGTATGCCTTCTGTAAGTCATTCGTTAGCAAGGTCGGTCTGAGCCATTTAGTTCTACAATATGTGCGTTTAATCCATCAAATGTTAAGTCCTCTCTGGCTACTATGTAAGCTACAATAAAAAAAATCACCAGCTTTTAGATCTTGTTGGTCTGATTTTGTCGAGACCCCAAATTCAGCTTCTGGCTGCCCTTTCCTTTCTGTCTTTTTTCTAGTAGTTGATTATATGTTTCGTGTGTTGTGCTTGTTGAGTAGGTCATCCAATATCAGAAATAAATGATTTACACCAATAATTTGATGCGGGCCATGTGACTTCTGGGCAATCCACCTAGGTTTGGAGTAAATGAAGGCATTAGGCCGATGGCAAATTTATTATGATAATATTAATCAGGGGTTCCCAAACACACATTTATTCCCATTTAGTATTTTATATTTCTCTTGTCATGAATGAAGTTTAATTGCAATATTATAATACCTTATGGCAGGCCTGCATGATTATGGCAGAAATTATAATTGTTTATATTATTTCCCTTGATGTTGTAATTGCGATTATTGTTGATTAGATTTTACGAGTGAGGTTTTTGTTTTTTAAACCTACTTTGAGGCAGCTGCATGCCCAGTGCCATATTTTTTATAGGCAAAGGTCAACACATTTTACACATTAAAGCTCATCAAAGCTAAAAATATCTAAATCAAAGCTGTCATATTTAAGGCAGACAGACGTGGCTCCAGAAACACGGCCATGAAGCAATATGTTTCATCCGCACTGTAAACGCGTTAGCATGAGGTTACAGGTTTCACAAACTTGAAATTATATAAAATATCCAGGATTGGATTTCGTTTGCAATTTGGATTATTTTTACAATATCCCACAATTCCCAATAAATGCAATTTCAACAAGTTCTGAAGTGTTTCTGTTGTAAAGAACACCGCTAACACATAAGGCAGTGAAGTCTGCATAAAGTAAACAATTAAGTGTCGAGCGAACCAATTTAGCACCATCACCATGAACAGCACCTGCTAACGTTGTACGTAAGAAATTCTGCCTTAAAGGCGGGGTGCATGTTTTTTGAAAAACACTTTGGAAAAGGTAGTCGAGCGGAGTACCAAAACACACTTGTAGCCAAACAGCAGTAAGGGGCGTGTCTACTTATCGACATCATTGCCTGGGTTGGGTATGTGTTGGGCAGGTCTATCAAAAGAAGGTCCAGATTCTATTGGGGTAGGGTAGTGTTTGTTCAGGTGATTTCAAATGTCAACATTGACTTTCAGAGATCATGCATCCCGCCTTTAAGCCATTGGCTCCCAAACTTTTAATTTCTCGACTTATAGTAGATAAATTTATCTCGGGACCCACCAACCTAGTAATAAAGGCAAAAAATGTGTTTTCAAACATTTTAAAAAATAAGTCGTTTTTATTTTTTTCTTGTCATTTTATTGATGAAATGTAAGTTTTGCAATTTCAAAATCCCTAATGGTATACAGTGTCATTACTTGTTATTATAATTGGACTAAACTGTTTTTCATCATTGTGTCAATCATTGCTACAGCCAAGTGACTTTGCATGGCCCACCTTGGCTCAGAGTCCTGCAACGGGTCAGGTACCCGTGGATACCCGGATAAAAGTGTCTAAAACGGGTGTATTGTGACATGACATTCAGTGTTTAGAAGATGACAGGATCAGCACTGTAAACTATATACCTGGGAAATTAAATCAACTCTTGGTAAAAACCTGCTAAAGAAAACACAAGGACAATGACCCTGAGTCTAAAAGCAGCTTGATTTAATTGACATTCATTGATATCATGGATATGGTCAAAGACAAAGACCATCTATACATACATAAATACAGCAGATCCTTTTTCCAGCATTACTGTACTGCCAATGATAAAATCACCTTCAGCTGTCATATCTACAGAAGATAAACACGCCACTGCTGGCACTTGACACTGAGCCAGATTATGTGACATTCATTTGCTCTCTGAAATTGATTTTCAAGGTCATTCTGCTACATACAGTATAACAACAGTGTGCCATTCATTTCAGACACATATATTTGAATGAATAAACAAATATATTTCAAGAGAAATTGATAGAGGCACTAAATGTGGATAATATGATTTACGAATGGAGAAATGTGCAATTCCACACAATGTACCATTACTGAAAGTCATGTGCTATGACTCCAGCACACAATCATTAGCAGCGCAAATGGTCAAGGGATTGATCCCCAAGGAACACACATAGCCTACTAATAAAACATATGCACTGTGTCACTTTGGATAAAAGCATAAATGTAAGGGCAATGAGCTATATTTCACAAATACTAAAGCGACACCCAGGAACATGAATATGACCCTATTTCACATTTCATAATGGATGGAAGTTTATGTTATTATGCTAATTTCCCTATTTGTGTTCCCTATTTCTGAGTGAAGCCGTGTGAACAGTTTCATGGCTTGTGAACAGTGAGCGGTTCATACCAAAATTAAGAAAAAAACATAATTTGGAATAAAATGCATGGATGGGTCACGCACAACAACTTAGTTAATACTATTTTATGTTGACTAAAGATGTAGGTTGTGAGATGTGAGATTCCAGCAACCGAGTCTATGACTTTGATCTTTAGCTCTTGATTTTTATTTGTTAGAATCTGTGCGTGTCCTTGATGTACAAAAATAAACCTATAAAGATATACAAAGCTGATATGACCTGATACTAGTATTGCAGTAAAGCCACATCAATGTTGGATAGCAGAATGGTAATGTAAAGAGTTTGTCACATTCACAGATGTAAAAATTAGTCATGAATTATCTTTCCTGGATAATTCACCCAAAAATGAAAATGTACTCCCCCTCACGTATTTTAAATCTGTATAAGTTTCTTTATTCTGTTGAACACAAAAGAAGTTACATTTGACGGTACCCATTGATTGCCGAAGTATTTGTTTTTCCTGATGACAATAAATTCTGACAGAATTTTCATCCCTTTAAAGAGCTTTTCTCTGCTGTGACTCCCATCTGGATGAAACAGATTTAAGTGATACACGCATGCACACACAAACTGACAAATTCAACATTTATTCAGTCACAATATTGCGTACATTAAATAACAACATTTTTGAAAAATCATCTTTATAAATTTTTAGAAATAGTTGTGCAGTGCTGGGTCATCCTTATAAGGCATGAGAATATTATCTTGTGATAATACCTCCTAAATTCCTATATTGTGTAACCTATTCTTTACTACAACCTTTAGCATATATTTTTGCATACAAATGCATTCATAAAATGTATGAATTGTAATGCATTTATACGTGGTTTAGCCTATACCTAGTAAGGAAGACAAATTCAATTTACTATCAAGTAAATAAATATATAAATAGTTGCTGTTATTTTTACTCCTGTCAACATCTTTGCTGCTAAGCAGTGTGCACTTTGAATATGCAGCAGATGTGCCGTCACTCTGCACCAATCAGTGATGACAGAATTTGCATATGCTGATGTTTCACTTTGCCATTCACTCTCATTAAAGGCAGTTACAGCGTAGACAGGATTTGTTGATTATAATGGGAGCGGGCGACTAGTTGTGTTCACACCTACAGATATGCAGTCTCTTGCAGTACACGTGGCTTTAGGCTACTTTTAATTTCACCAGCATCTAATCTGCCACTTCACTTTATTTTTATAGCGTTTTTATCATATAAATTGTTTTAAATCAACTTATGCAACTATTGCACCATTTGTTTTATAGTATAAAAGAAGTGTAGCATACACTTTATACACCCTTTATGTTTGTCCTCCCGCATTATTTGCTGTAAATTTAAGCATTGATGTTTACAATATACAGTGTGCTATTTATAATTCTAATTTTTGAAACTAAAATGCTGTACACCTTGACCTCAATAACAAATTTCTCCGAAACATGATCACAATTCACACTTGATGATGAAATGCTAGCTGTCAGTCATCGTAATAAGATTTTAGCTCTGATTTTGGAATTGCCAGCGGTTGACTGAAATGAATGTCAGCGATGACTCTGGAGCATTTGCTATCTAATAAGCTCACTTCCAGCAGACGTCTGCATCATCCGTCATTGTCAGAAACATTCAGGACTGCTTTCACACCACTGTTCCTTCTCATATTGAGATCTCAATACCAGACACCGCTGACAAAACACTGAAATATGACACGTGCAAGGCATATCACACAGACCTATCACCTACATGTATACGCTTGCATGTCATTTACACGCAGAAGGTAGAGCAGCGATTTATAAAGTGATCAATTTTAAAGCTTTTTAATGCATTTATGCATGCCTTAAAAGATGATTTAAGCAGAATATATTTTCATTTTTTGCATCATTCTGATTGGTCAGTCTTTATTTTTAATTCAGAAATGGATGATTTTCTAGTGTCATGAGTTTAATTAGATAAATGTGTTTGTTTTTTCAATAACAGCCCTACTATAATTACAAATAGATTATACATTGTATAGTTCATTAAAATACATAATGAACATCCTGTTTATCTTAGTGTTTTATAATGCATTAAAGTTGTATCCATGAATATGTACAGTAATTGATAGACTCTCTTAAATCTGGTTATGATCATCTTTAAAATTGATAACATCCATTACCATGTTTATTATAGTATGCATTGTGAATACTGATTATATTTCAGGTTCAATTGAATGTTGAGACTATCCGTTTTATTGTGAATAGATTAAACCAGAGACTGCAAACAGAAAATCCACTCCGTTTGCACTATTAAGACATGACTTGTAGCTAAATAATATCGGCATTGTTTATGCTGAATAGTCAAATGGGAATTGTCCCCCACAGCTCAGCCCAAGGTTTTATTCG
This sequence comes from Misgurnus anguillicaudatus, assembly GCF_027580225.2. Lineage (NCBI taxonomy): Eukaryota > Metazoa > Chordata > Actinopteri > Cypriniformes > Cobitidae > Misgurnus > Misgurnus anguillicaudatus. The sequence continues at coordinate 35,958,358 of NC_073347.2, forward strand.
GCACTATTTATGTTTTTGAGTTTTCTGTTCTTTGCCAAAACCGCTCTTGGGTAACTCGCTGGGGAGTCAACATTATCTACAATTTTTTATTAAAACGCTCAATCAAGGCTTGTAGACATTTACCATGCTACAGTAAGATTCTCCATAAAGCTATTTTGAACTGTGTTATGTGAAAAGCACATCATAAATAAAAGGGACATGACATTGATCAACATTGATTTGAGATGTTATCCTCCATCATAAAACCATGGATGCTTCTCAATCCCAAAAGATCATGTTCATACCTGAGAACAGCAAGGCAAAGAAGATAAGGTCACAAACATTCAATGATTGATTTCAGATGAACAGAAAATCATATCGCAGGGACATCGATCAAATTAAACACTAGTTATCATTACTGGTATATGTATGTATCAATTTGTTGTATTGTTACCCCGCTGATGTTTAACTACTGTGCACTATTTTAAATACGATCTGTCAAGTACTCCTAACACCAGATCCAAACTGTTATTATTTTCTTTGACTTATTTACTTAAGTCACAATAGGGTGGTTTCTCGGACAGGGCTTATCCTAGTCCCAGACTAGTGCCCCCTCAACGGCACTATCCCGCCCCCTCAGATCACCATTAACGTTGAATGGGATTTTATTGATAAAATGTGCTATTTAAAAATCTTTTAGAATAGATTAGACCATCAGCATCAAAGAGTTTCAATATTTTTACTTTTAAAAAACTTGACTCTTCTGTAGTTACATTATTTACTAAGAACGACAGAAATTAAAAGTTGTGATTTTTAGGTCGATATGTCTATAGACCTATACTCTTATTCTGGCGTAATAATCAAGGACTTTGCTGCTGTAACATGGCTGCAGCAGGCGCAATGATATTACGCACTGCCCGAAAATAGTCCCCAGATATTGAAAGTTACTAATGGGACTATTTTCGGGCGCTGCGTAATATCATTGCACCTGTTGGTTGCTATTTGCAATCTCACCACTAGATCTTGCTAAAATGTACACACACTACCTTCAATCTTAATTTATTTTAAAGCAATTATCTTTACACGGGTGTTGTTGTGACCTCTGGTGTTTAAGAGTCTGGGTCATTGATACATTGTGATAACACCCAACTCAATATTTTTCTAACTTAAAATTATGTGTGGGAGAAAAGTTTTATAAGTTTAATTCTTCAAACTAGATTTTTATTGGAGTCACAAGATTATTTTTCAGAAACTTGAAAGTAAGTTAGACATCAAACTACTTGACTTATTTATATGACTGACTAAGACCACATAAAAGAGAAAATAAAATATATATTTAAGATGAATCTACATCTGTTTGGTTCATGAATTTGAGAGGATGAGATGTTTTTAGTCACTATAGTGTTTGTGGACTGCTAAAGCTGAAGCTCTTTAACAAATCTTAATAATGAGCCATATGGGAGAGACGTCTCTCTTACACTAATGACAGTTATGAACAAAATCATGGTATGAATAATTACATTTCTGGGTAATGGTACATCTTATAGTTATTTTGCTAAAACATTCAACTTTTTATTTTTAATTATTTGGTAATGCTTGGCTGAAGTAAACACTTCAAAAGTACTTCATCATATTTAATCACTTCTTCTTTTTAATTGGAATTCAATGAACGCATTTTAAAGATAAAATCATTCATAACAAATAAATCATAAGGCAAAAACACTTTTGTCCTCGTCTTGACCGTCTGGGATTCATTTTGCTGTGTATTTTTCACTCTAATGCTATAAAATGTAATGCATTTAATACAAATTCCAATGAATTCCAGTACAAAACCATTACAAAACCATTTACCCTTAAAACCATTACCATTCATTTGTGTTGTATTTTGGGTGTATTTTAGTAAAATGTAATGGTGTTCCCCATTAATCAGATAACATAACTCGACACATTACATGTAGAGACCACCTGAGAGACTAGTACTAGTAGGGTTTGCACCATTCTCTAGGTTGCGTTCATGTGTTTACAATGCCAAACATTACTATACTTTCAAATAAAATGGTCTTAAAATGGTCCCTAGTTGTCACTGTACTCTTTAATAAGGTCCTAATATATGGTACCAATATGTCCCTTTAATGTACTGAACTCTTAAGGTCAAAAAAATGTACAGTACTTTTTGAAAGGGTGCTGCCCCAGTGAAATCTTTTGTTCATTTGAACAGTGTGCCCACTAATAGCCGAACAAAAATAGCCATCACGGTATAACAAAATCACCACCACCCAGACTTTGTAGTCTAATGATAAAGAAACAAAAGAAGAACATAAGTTGTATAACAAGTGTGCTGTACAATTTCAAGGGTTAATATAGACTCAATATTTTTATTGCGCCCTATAGATTGTAGCATTTAACCACACCTGCTTTTATAATTGTCAACACCAGAATGACCCTTTTTACATTGAAACCTTCAAAGCTCTGCAGTACATCTATGTCAAAGTTATATCTCCAGTCATTAGTCGGCTGTTTGATCTCTACAGCATCCAAAAAGAAACTAAAATGAACATCACATTAATGACTGCAGTTACGATGCAATGATGTCCGAATCTCTATTTATCAAAATTTGATTCGTTCATGATTCATTAGTTATTCTCACCAGCTCATGACAATATTCATCGTATTTCTGAGTTTATATACTACTTACAAAACTGGCTTGTCTTAAATGTTGAGCCGCACCTGCTAGCAAGGTTTGCCGTTCAGCCTGATTTCATGAGAATTCATTGCTATATTTGAGGTGGCCGATTTGCATGAATTTGTTCTATGTGAATTGCACAAATCGTATGAATTTCAGAAATAAAACAATAATGAAGTCTCACCCCTTATGCTGCGTACACACCAAATGCGAAGCATCGCTTCTCGCTCTAGATTACTTGTGAAATTTAACTTCATGTCACTTTTAATATTTTCAACTTGTGAATAGCGTTTATTTCTGCAGTGAATAGCACGTGTTTCCGTGGCGAATAGCATGTTTTTGCACGGCGAATAGCGCGTGTTTCCGCTGCGAATAGCATGTGTTTCCGCAGCGAATAGCATGTTTTTTAACGTGAATAGCGCATGTTTCCGCGGCGAATAGCATGTTTTTTCACGGCGAATAGCACGTGTTTCCGCGGCGAATAGCATGTTTTTTCACGGCGAATAGCGCGTGTTTCCGCGGCGAATAGCATGTTTTTCACGGCGAATAGCACGTGTTTCCACGGCGAATAGCATGTTTTTTCACTGCGAATAGCGCGTGTTTCAGCAGCAAATAGCATGTTTTTTCACGCCAAATAGCGTGTTTTCGTGGCAATCACGCCACCTAATTCGTGTCATTCGCAACTCCCTGCGCGAGTTTGTCTATTCGTGTTTTTGCTTTGACTTTGTATGCAATCTATATGCGAAAATTTTTGCATTCGCGTTTGGTGTGTATGCCCTTTCACCCCTAAACCCACCAACACTGAGGCAAAAGCACATTGTCAAAAAAATTCTTACAAATTCACCACTTTTAAAAATTGTGATAAATTGCCGTGAGATGTGTTGGCAGTTTCATATACACTAGCTGAGTATTGTTAACCCAAAAATGGCTTCATGCACTACAGCAGTGTATATGTTCCCAGATAGCACAAGCACATCGCGGAGTTGTCTGTGTGACGTAATCATTCCGATTTTTCGTCCCATGGATGAAAATATTGAGCAAATAATATTTGTAAAATGTATATTCTGTGAATATCACTTTTTTAAAGGTGCAGTGTGTAATTTTTTAAATAATCTCTTGACAGAAATGCAAAATAATATACAAACTATATTTTCAGGGTTGTATAAAGACCTTTTTACAATGAACCGTTAAGTTTTTTTGCCTTAGAATAAGACATTTTTATCTATGCACACCAAGAGTCCCCTTAGGTGGAAGTTGCCATTTTGTGCCGCCATGTTTCTACAGAAGCCCTTAACGGACAAACTTTATTTACCAAGTTGTCTCAGACGATGACATTTTTCCGGTGGCGGATATCGTAGCTTCTCTATGCGTTTCGAAAGTGATGGGTGAGCAGTGGACTGAGTCGTTGGTTACAATTCCCACCTCACCACTAGATGCCGCTAAAATGTACACACTGCACCTTTAATAGCAAACCTTTAAAACACTCTTTGCATTATCTTTAAATAATAGACTGTCAACAACGTAACTTGTTATACTTTGATTCTTTCAAAACACTTGGTAAGCTTTTTCAAGAACCATTTATGCAATTTCTTTAGCAAAAATAAAGAGTTTGCCTTTATTTTAAATACCTTTCAAATGGGTTTCTGTATAATATTCGCTGCGTTTGTGTCTTTTTTTAATAAAGTTAAATTTGACTGCCTTCATCTGTAAAATACAGTCATTTCTATTTTACTCTGCAATTAAAGGCTGGTGTGTTTTTATTGTGTGATGTCATAATAATAGTATTACAAGATGGATTCATTCAAATGGATTAATTCAGAAAGGCCAAGGTGTAAAATGCACGGACTGCCACTCATATGTAACATACAAATGTTCATTACAGCCAAGCAAACATTGCCAAGGAGATGAGGCGTGTTTGAAAAGCCGTAGTAAAACTGTTGCATGGCTTCGTTGCTTGGTAGGTGATGAAGTTTCTCCTCAACCTTGTAGTCTCTTCAAAGGAAACTTTCAGTCTGGCTTCATTACACGCATGACATGCTTGACTCTCTGTGCAGTACAGATATACCTCCTTCATCATCATACACGGATTACCTTCAGAAAGCAGTAAGTTTCGTGCTTTACCCCACCGCCTCTCACAGCGAGAGAGAACAGAGGTTACAGGCAAAACTAGGCCAGGTATTCTCATGAAACCGAGCTCACCATCAAGTCCACTTTCCTTTAGGGAGAAATGGGGACTGAGAGCTATTTTTACATCCCATTCTGCTGCCTGCATCAGCAGAAGAAACTCTGGGCTAACATTCACTTTTTTAATTCTTGCACCTGAGGACGGCTGATGGTAGCAGTTCAATTTTTCTTACTATGTGCAATTTTTATATTTCCCTCTTTTTCTCTTAACAAGAAAAGAGCGTTTTTATGTGACTAAAACTACAAGCAACATGAAGAGCAAAGCTGATGCTTATTTATATTGACATGACTTTCTTGTGTTGGCACAAATAAAATCCTGAGGTTCCTGCTGGTAATTAAGACGGGTGCGGTGGCGTTCGTGCGCGCATCATCTTGTTAAAAACGATCATTACAACATGACATGATGAGTGATTTCCAACACAACCCACGTCTAAAGTTTCTCCCATTACAAGCAACGGCGCTGTTGACATTTTTTGATGGAGGCTCGGTTTCTATTTTTGACACCGCACAGCCACTCCTGTGCTTTTATTTTGCCTGAACTGATTGCTGTTTATTTCTGCCTTTTAGTAACTGAACATTACATCAAAGCCAGATTCTTGTCGTTTAGGTGACTATTTCAGTTCTTGTGGCTCATCTGGTAGCATTGCATAGCAGTGGGTTCAATCCACAAATACTGATCAAATACACACAGCACTTGTATTGTAATGCACAAGTAGTTTTGGAAGAAGCATCAGCCAAATACAAAATGTAAAATGCAGGCTACATTTATAGCAACAAAATGTACTGAATGTGCGGTATTATAAAAATCAAGGTTAGGGTCAAATAAGTTAGTTATAAATGTCCATTGGTTTGGTATGAGCAGTCATGTGTTCATATTTCATGAAGATTAATGTATTATCACATACATGCAACATTATAAGTGATCCTGCCTGTGAAAACCAGCCTAAAGTCTCATAATCTATTATTGAGATTAAAGGGCACATATTATACCCATTTTTACAATATGTAATATAAGTCTCAGGTGTGTCCCGAATGTTTCTGTGAAGTTTCAATACCACAATACCTCATAGATCATTTATTATAGCATGTCTTAAATGCCCCTATTTGGGTGGGAGCAAAAAAGTGCTGTTTTGTGTGTGTACCTTTAAATGCAAATGAGCTACAGCTCTTCACTTCATAATCAAAAAGAGATGCTTTTGTTAAAATTAGAGCTGGCCATAGATTCATCTAGATTAATCTCATACAAAATAAAAGTAATTTTTTGCATAACATATGAGTTTGTGCTGTGTGTAATTGTTATGTATATATAAATACACACACATTCATGTATGTATTTTAGAAACATTTACATGTGTATATATGAAGAGTTTCGTTGCAAAACGAGATAATCACCGTTTTTTTTATTCCAATTAATTTCAATTCAACTGCAGTTGGTTTGTTTTGATTTAAACCTTCATAGCTTAAAAAATACAGCTAAGTAGCACCATGAAACAAAATAATAACATGATAACATAATAATAAACATGTTTTGACAAAAATGTAAAAAAATGGATTTATCTCGTTTTGCAACGAAACTCTTCATATATTTATTTATATTTTTATATATTCTAAATTATATATAAATAAAAAAACTATATTTAAATAAACCATTTCTTAAATATATATATATATATATATATATATATATATATATATATATATATATATATATATATATATATATATATATATATATATATATATATATATATATATATATATATATATATATATATATATATATATATATATATATATATATATATATATATGCATGTGTGTGTGTTTAAATATACATCATATTTACACATCACAAACTTATATATTATGCAAAAATACTTTTATTTTGTATGAGATTAATCTAGATTAATCTATGGCCAGCCCTAGTTAAAATAGATCTGCAAAGGAGAACAGAAAAATTAACAGACAGCAACTAACTCACTAAAGGCAGAAACTATAGTAATACAGGACTGTCAGTCAGCAGCCTTGGGCGGGGCTTTAGCAGTGTGACATCACATTGCAAAATTACATGTCTTTGGTTTATGGGGATTAAAAAAGAAGGGGTGGGTGGATGGATTTTTTTCCTGTAGGGTGGTTGTGTTCACACACTGCCAGCACACATTTATGTCCAAACACTTTGTAAAAGTGAATTTTGTATAATAGGTGCCCTTTAACTCACGAAAATGCCTTCCTTGAAAATATTCTACTAAAAGTATATAAACACACAAATATATCAAATTAAAGAACAGACCCTCTGCTTTCAAATAAACAATTAACAAAAAAACAGCTTATAAGCTAAATATGGGTATTTTTCTTAAAAAGTCAAATTTTCTTTTTAGTAAAAAAGCTCTTACACAGAGTTTAAAATTAGTAAATCATTTTTTGCTTCAGATTTTTTATAAATTGGGTAAGTGGTAAGTGTGCCATCTAGTGAATAATCGCGGTATTACAGATTAACATAAAACCTCATCAGGAACACTTTTTTTATGCAAATGTTTTTTTTTCTTAATTGACGAGATAACTTGTCAATGGCAGGGAAAGAGTTAAGAGCATCAAAGTTTGATTTCAATAATTGATTTCACTTTAATTTCAATCTTAGTCAATATGAAAGATATCAGGGTTATATTTTCACAAAAAGTTCTTTATAGAAAACAGTAAATCACAAAAATGACTTTATCTGGGTTTTCACAGGTAAGGTCACATATTAATCAGATTATAAGAAACCTAATTTCTTTTCTGAGAAACATGAATCCAGTAAGAAACCAAAATGACTGGATTCCGACATCCCGATTTAAGCTGCCCCACAAAACAACCCCATCAGTCTGTCACAGAGGTGTCAACATTTCCCCAGTCATTTATCTCATATAATGTCAGAGCTGTCAATCACAGTGGCCAGCTCAAATCACAGACTGCCCAATGTATAAGACTTGCTAATGAGAAACACATTGTTATTCGATGACAAAAGCTTCTAAACTAAGAACATCATTAAGATGCCAGACACCACAGGACCAATGCTATTTAAAACACAGCACACCATGCACACTGTATTCTGTCTGTTCACATGACAATCGACTATATTAAGCGCTCTTTAATAACTCATATAAATCTCACATGATCATTCATACTTAGGATACAGTTAGAACTCTATAATAAAATTTACGATATGAACTAACACTTGTTCGTTCACTTGTCGAAGTATAACATTACCAAAGATTAGTAAATACTGTAAAACTATATTGCTCTTTGTCAGTTCATGTTACTGTAGCAAATGCATGAAGTAATTTGAATGAATAAAGTCTTGCTGAAGTAAGAAATGTGACAACTTGCCTCGACCTTCCAAATGATTGTTTATTGCATTGAAAAGTCCAGCACATATCTGACACAGTTTCCATAAGAAGAATAAAGCAATTGCTTAACAGGAATTAATGTTAAACCACTTCTACTTCTGTGCCATGAATACCTGCAGGACTCTCACGTGTCCTCAACACCTCTTCTCCGACTCTTTTATTTGCACTTTTACAGCATGCTAAAAGTGTTAGATCAAACTTCTAATTTTCTTTCTGTGCTCTTAGAAGTTTTATTGACTGGAGACACCAGAGGGTCCGTCACGTTCAATAGTCTGTGAGAAACAGACCCCTGAGTAAACGGGCCTTTCTATTAGTGCCCTATTTCTGAAGCCATTTGACTGTAGGGGAACTGAAGGTCAGAGCCATCTGACCATGACGAGCCAGACAATGGCTGTAAGGACCCAATGGGGCACAAGATATATATAAACCAATAGAGAACAAATAAATGGAATTGATATCGGCATGTCTGTCCATCTATCCGTCCATCCATCCCGAATCCACCTAACTTTTGCATCTATTGCCATCTCTGTATGAAACATAAAACTGCAGATTACTGAAGGTCTGGGAACCATGGTCGCTTTGATTGGCCAAAGTTCGGCCAGAATGACATTTGACTGATACAATAAACAACCAATTTTGTTTTGCTTTGTGCTGCACCATCTTTAGGGGCATCTTCACAATAACAGACTGGTGTTCAACCAGTAAATCATTCATTCACAAACGTATCTAAAGTTTATAGCAAATGGCAAACAGGTTCAAATATATCTTTTAGATTACACTAACTGCTTCAAGCAAAACTCCCGAACCAAAACTTTTTTAACGATCCAAGCGCATGATCTAAAGCGCACGGTCTAAACGGGCATGTCCGAATCCACTTTTGCTAATTTAACGATGGGAAAAATGGTTTGTGTGCCGAGCGCATGGTGAAAACGGTTGTTCCTATTCTTGTAATGAGTATTGTGTTTTGAGCGTAACGTGCAATAAACCAATAAGAGTCTTATATCTCATCCCCTTTAAAAGCCAGTTGTGTTGGTGCTGTGTCTAATCCCTATTTAGATGACGGACTTTGTAAACTGAAAAACTAAGCAAAGGATGAAAATAATTGTGTTGTTTTCATTTGGATTAAAACCTTTAAAAGCCATTTTCTTTAAGTCATGGAAGTAAAAATAGCATGCTTTTAATTGCTGTAAATGTATGGATATCCAACATCATCAAAAAATAATTGACAAGTATGTAAGAAAAGGTTTGTATACTTTATTTGTAACAAACAGGAGATAAATAATTTACAAACGTGCGGAGAGCCGAAACGTTTCAGCACTCGGACAGCGCCATGAGTTTTTTTTTAAAACATTACTTTAAAAATGTTTCTCATCTCACCACATCCACAGATACAGAGTCATCATATACAATAAATCCGTGGGGAAGCATTAAAAAAACATTTCAAAATAGATGCAATATTTGCAGGTGAGGCAGCTCTTTACGCCTTCTAACATCTCGTAATCTGTCCTCATTTATGTCTATATAGAGGCTCAATAATAATCTTTTACATTTTAATCCTTTAATTTATCATATTATACAAAGGGTTGTGTTCTACTGCGCATCCATGTGTGTGATAAGCAAACGCGCATTGTCGTCCGGTATTACGAACGCGTTCATTGAATAGCAAAAGCAATAGTGCGCCATCGACTTTAGAGCAGGTTTTAGTTGGTTAATGGTGTAGTCCTATTTCAGTTACCCTAAAAATAGCAACGCGTCAACAATGCACTTGAACACACCTCATTTTCAGACCAGAACTTCAATGGGCGCAAAATTGCTATTTAAATAATGTGGCGCTAAACGTAAAAATTATTATTGCGCCAGGTTAAAACTAGCAAAAGACACTTGCGTCACGCATTGCATCGGGTGTATGATAGAGCCCTTTATGTCAGGGGTGTCAAACTCATTTTAGGCTGGATGGTAAGTAACGTCACCATCTGAGGGACGGATTTTTTTTTTACTTTAGTGTGCTAATAATGTGTTAATATTAACTAAACAAACTACAAATTATTTAGCAAAAAAAAAAAAAAAAACTAGAAAAACATGACTCTCTGAAAACATTAACACACTCAAACTGTACAATAAAAATATACACAAATTTACAAAAACCCACTTGTTGAAAAGCCTGAAATTAACTTGCTCTGTGTGGAACTAACAGAAGTATACCTATGCTTATATCTTATCCTCTCTTTATTGCCAAATAATGCCTAAATCATTCATAAATCATGAACTTTTCTTTGGAATATACTTGTAAACAGCTATTGCTTAACTGTTAAATGATTTGAGAACATTCGATGACTTTTTATGCACATTTCAAAGTTTTCTTATCAATATGGATCCTAATCTCTGTATCAACATATCATTTGACATCACATTGCCTTTTAAACAACCTATTTTCTGAGCTTTATGAAATGTTCAGCTAACCTTTCCTACCTCTTAAAGGCACAGAGCTAATCTACAATAAATGTTGGCATGTGTTTATCATGCTGTTTATCACGCTCCAACAGAGGCCATAAAACCTAAACCAAACACTAAATCACCATCCCACATTTAATTTCATCTATTTAGGAATACATTAAGCAAACAGAAATTGGTATAAAGCCACAGTTTTTTTTTTTGCCTGGCTTGCGTGAATCAAACATGCTTTCTCAACCATCTGTCAGAGGAATCTCTTATAAAATTCAATGCATTTATTATAATGAACTGGCAATGAGTTTTTAATATTTAATAAACTGTCAAACTGTATAAACATCTAAAAGCATTCAACATTAATTGAAAACAGAAGTGCAGGAGATGAATCTTATCACTATAGGCTGAGTTATGGGGCTTATCACTAAGCAATTATCAATAGTTTAATCCTTTTCCTCTGTTTGTTTTAACAATATACAGACAGACTTATCGATCAACTTAAATTGTAATCATAGTTAAAATGATGGTTTATCTGGTAAAAAAAGTGTCTCCTAAATTGCCACGGTCATGGATTTGATTGCTAGGGAATTGATAGTCTACTGATAAAATGCATATCATGAATGCACTATAATTCAGTTTAGGTGAAAGTGTCTGCCAAATAATTTTATGTAAGAGACAACTATTGTTAAAACTATTAACTCTCAGCAGGCAAAGGACTAAAGTCTGAAGGTTTGTCTTCAGCATAAAACTTTTTAGCTTAACTTTTTAAAGCTCCTTTTTAGCCACACACCTTTTGGCTTAAAGTTGCACACATTCATCTCCCAGAGATCGTAATATCCAGGGAAACTTTGTTAAAGCATATCCGTGCATGTATAAATATGCACGTACAAAATTTGCATAACACGGAGAAATGAATTTGTTATGGCTGTCATATCAGCCAGCTCTGCTAATGGAAAATTAATGTCCATGAATATGTTTTGATGACTTCAAGGTTAAAAGAACTTTATTGGGCCAACTGGCAAAAAATCAAGTTATAAATAAACCTGAGAAGAACCATCAGCTATAAATAATGTTTTAGAGAATTGTTTATTGCAAAAGAGTTTGATAATTAAAAGAAATAAATGAAAATAAATTAAACAGTATAAACAATACTATACATTTGATTTACCCACTGTAATTATTTCTTGTGTTAGAAGTTTAGTCTCTATTCTCTCTGAACAATATTGTAAATCTGCTTTAAAACTAAAGATTTATGCAGGCATTTAAAATGACGAATAAGCCATCCAAATAAAAATGATTACACTTTTAGAGGTGTAGCCTGAGAAATATTTTAAAACAATCATAAAATAATCTTCTTTCTGTTCTTTCAGGGTTTAATGGGTTTCCCTAGCAACCCACTTCTCTTGACCAATAATACACAGACTGCTTTAAAAATACTTTTATAACATCAAACCTTTCAGTTCATTTAAATATAATTTACAAGCTCTCTAAAAGTTTACCAGCTTATCAAAACTTCTTGGTGCTTCACGATTTTGCTTTCATAACAGTTACAAATTGCATACCTAATTTTGTTCTCTCAGCCAATCACAGATCACAAGGTCTTTTGTTTGAAAGGTTGGTTAATTGGTTAGTGGGCTCTTAAACTATTATCTAAATGTATTTAAAATTAAGTAAAATATACTTTTTGCAGGCTCATGTTTCAGAAATAGTTTTACATTTATGAAAAGTTCAACAGTGTTGGCGCCAATTTCCCATAAACTTAGACCAAAATAAACAAAGATCTTAAAATAGGCTATGAGCTGTTCGGCTTTTTAATGAGGAAATTTAAGGAGGAAAACTGAATTACAAAACAAATAAAGTTTGAATAATCTTCAACTTTGAGTGAAGCAAACATGTAAAGCATTGGGCACAGACCCTGTTATCTGCCATTTCCATACCGAATACAGCAAATGTCTTCATGCACTTGTGGTGGAAGCATAAAAATAATGCAAACAAACACAAACTTCCATTGAAGTGGAATTTTTAGTATGTTTTCATTTTTATTTATTTTTTGTTTAATTATTCATTCCATAGATGCTGTTGATAAAAATGTGCATTACTGGAATAAAATACCAGTCAATCTCAAATTGAAGCAAAGGAACTTTACTAATGTTTTAGGTAATCTTGAATGTTGGTATGACAGTCCATTCAGTCAAAAAAATGCTGGCTTACTTTCAACCTTGCATTGGGTCAAAATATGACAAACCCAAAGGTTAAATTAGTCCAAAAAATGATTATATATGTCCTCAAAAATGGGCTAATAAACAACCCAGCATTTTGGGTCAAAACAACTCTCCGCATATGTTGTGTTCGACCCGTTTTTGAAAATAACCATTTTGTGTCAAAGGAATCAATACAATACATTAAATTACTGATGTAATATAAAGGCCGATCAATATTTGAAGAGTTTGGTTCCAAAACGCAATAAATCCATTTTGACAAATTTCGGTAAAAACGTGTTTTCTATACAAAGAAAGTGACAAGATGAAAACCACTATTTTCTGTTACAAACTTTCACATAGTATCTTTAGGTTATAAAAACATAAAAAATTCAAATCATAACTTGATTTTCAAAGATTTATTGTAAAAACGAATTCTTTTTTCCACAAAATGCAATAAATCCATGACAGTTTTTTATTTCAAAATGCTATAAATCTATTAAATCAATGTATAAATGTGCATTCATCTTTACCATTTTATATTTATTTAGTTGACTAGTGGTATACAATGATTAAAAAATAAATATTAATGGCATTAACCAAAACACTTTCTTTGTTATATTAAGAACACATTGCTGCGGTTATACTTGACGTCGTCTCTTTACATTTTCACAGCGATCAGCTGTAAAATGTTTTGGTCCCGCTCGATTTTCGTTGACTTTGAGTAAAATAATGTAAAGTTTTCATAAGATCCTCTGGGGTCAATGTTTTAGCATGAGAAGCTTGATGCTGTCTGGAGAACAAGCACCCGAGTGCCTCTCGCGGAAATTATTAGATGTTGATGGCTTACGTTTCTTTCCCGTCACAGAAAACCATCACAGTTTTATCAATGCAATTAAAGTATTATTTTGTTTTGTTTGTTGATCACGAAGTACAAAGTAGATGAGAAAAACTAGGACTCCGTGTACTCAGCGCGCCGCCATTGTTTGTTTACATTGCGTGACTGGTGGTCTGTAATATCAGGAATGGATTTGTTGCGTTCTGTAAAAAAGGAGGAGTGGCGTTTGTCGCATTTTGGGAAAAAAGGGAGAAAAGATGACAGAATATAACGGCTGGTATTGGATTTTGCGTAAAATTAATTATTTACTTTTAACTACTGACCTGATATAATACTGATTTTGGCAGTAACTCATTTTTTTCAAAAATGGCGTTTATCGCGTTTTGGAACCAAACTCTTCATTTACAGACACATACACTCTAAAAAATGCTTGCTTGTTTTAACCCATTGTTGGTCAGCAAACATTTTTGGGTTAATTTAACCCAGCGGCTGGGTTTGTCCCTTGGCTGTTGAACATAGTGTACTACTTAGTGCTGATGATTTCAAATGGTTTTAATACAGTTCTGCATTGTGGGGAAACAATAATTGCCACATAAAATAGCCCAGTTTTTTGTCCCTTGTCATTAAATGTGTTGTTTAATGTAGTCTAGCTTTTTGAACTCATTAGAATAAGAATACACATTAGACTACATAAGACCGTGTTCAGCACACTACATTGTAAATAAGCAGTGGAGTTGTGTGCGTTTGTTTTGGTCTGTTTGTTTATGGAGTCAACGGTCCTCCGGGGAAGAGGCAGGGTTTGATGGAAATGCAGAAGGGGGAACGATGTTTAAAAGTGTGTAAAAGTGGGGAGGTGTGTTTTGGATAGAGTCCTTTGGCAATTGAGGATGAGCGGAGCGCAAATCTCTGAACGTATTAAGACGGCATAAAGTTCCAGTTCTGTCGGATCCACGTGCGTCTGTGGACAAAACGCTTGCAGAGAGATCAAAACACAAGGTCAGAGAATCTCATGATAGAATGAGGCTGTGTGTCTGTGAAGCATCGCTCACGACAGCGCTGTGTTTCAAACCCTTCTCATGAGGCCGTGCACCTGGGCCTTTACATTAATAAACATCATGGCGGCTACTGTGGAGCTGATAGCAGAGTCTGTGCTATCCCACAGAGATTGTATTACAAATATATATGGTTAACATACATTAAACATAACTAAACACAGCTGCTACATTAACCAATGAGTAAAGCGATTTATTGGGCCCTATTTTAACAAACTAATCTCATGACGCAGGTGGACTAATACCTTGTTCACACCGATTTTGGTGCATATCTGATTTGACAGACTCACTGTCCATATTGTGTTCAGATCCGATCTGGGATGCGTTTCCCAAAAGCATCGTTGCAACTTACTTGCATTGGAAATTGCATCGCAACCAAAAAACTTGCTAACTTAGTTAGCAACGATGCTTCTGGAAAACGCACCCCTGTGCGTTCTGACGTGTTCCGGATTATCTGCACTGTTTCTATGGCATTGACGTTGCTGTGGCATGACAATCTGCCTTGACGTCTGACATTGTAGAAACTATATTCCCCAATACATGGACTTTCTCAAACACCCCTATCATTTCGTCAGAAATGGACTGTCCCAAAGGTCGCACTGGGTTTGCGTTTAAGTGACCTGACAGTATGACGTAACCAAAAAGCTACACAAATGCTATTAGAGCGGTCAGACTGAATTGGATTTCCAGAAATGCGGATTTCAAACCACCTCTGGATGTAACCTGAAACGGATTTGAAAAAAAAAGGATTTCATGTGCTTTTTGGCAGTTCACATGTTCTAAATGTGATTAGATTCCAATCAGATTTGCACCAAAATCGGATTTGGACTGACAGTTTGAACAAGGTCTTAGGGGGTGTCCAAATCCACTTTTGATACTTTAACGATAGTAAAAAAGTAGTAAAACAGTTGGTGCACCAGGCGGATGGTCCAAAGGGGTTGTACGTATTCTCCTAATGAGTCATGGGTGTGTTTTGGGCATAATGTGCAATAAACCAATCAGAGTCTCATCTCCCATTACCTTTAAAAGACAGTTGTGCTCGCTGAAAAAAAAATATTCATTGAATTTGCTACATTTTTTAAGGTAAGTAACTTTATCTACATTTAAATATATGTATTTAGTTGAACTTACTCAATAGTTTTTAGTTACAATTAAATTTAGTTGATTTGAGAAAAATGTGTTACTATTATCTAATCATGTTAGTTCTACTTAAATTTAGAACTATAAAGTTATTATACTACAACAACAGCACACATTAGCAAGCTACTGTAACCATAACTAACACTCCTAATACCCTAAACAAATGCTTTACTCGTCTGCCAATGGTAAAAAAAGACTCTTTTAAATACTAATAACATATTTAACATTAATAAGCCCCCCTCTTATTTGAATTAAAAATGCATAAAATAACATTGACTCTCATTATTCAATTTCATGCAAAGCATGCTGGGAACTGGAACTCCCCGCCCAGTTTTAGCAATATTGCTTTAATACAACACACATTATTCATGTAGTCCCAACTTAACTCAAGTTCACATAGGTTGATTTAAAACACAACTAGAAACCACTTAATATTTTCCCTTAAAACCAAAAACAATATTGTATTGGATAAAATGAGCACATTTTAATTATTATTAAATAATTGAATCTTTATGTTTTAATTAAAGTCAAAATCATTTTTTTTCAGTGCATGGCAGATTTACAATTTTTTGCAAGAGCAAAGACTGAAGGAAGATAAACACAAAGGAAGATAATAAATATCTATGAGGCACCATTGAGTTCCATATTAGGAATAAAATAGGTGTGAAACTTTTTGGTGGGGGCTTTAAACTATAACACTACACGTGTGACCCAGCCCACACAAAAGCTAAATCTATTTCAATGCTGAATTTAATAGCCCTTACGAACATCTGAGAACTGATTACAATGAATGAAAGCATGTAAATATTTCCCAAAGGTTTTTAATGTGCTCCAGCACAGCAGGACCCAGAATCAAAACATCTGATGAAATACTGAACAGCACAGACTTGAGCTTCATCCTCAGAGAATGAGTGTTTACTAAATGATCGGTTGGTTGATTGATTGGGGAAAGTTTGTGACGCAAGAGGGATGTAACAGTCGATATGAGAGACCTACAGAATTGCCTCGTCAGTAAGGCCTCAATTTATCAACTTGAAATGCAAGATGAAAGTATTCAAACTGATCTAATGAGGGAAATTCTCATGTGGGGCAACCAATGAGTATTTACAACACTACTCTGAAGCAGGCGGGGCAAATAAGATCTTTATCTCAATTATTTCTCCTAGACTTCTTAGATTAAACGGAGACCAGAGAGAAAACACATACACTACTTTAAAATGCTGGGTTGTTTCAACTCATGGTTAGGTCAGATATGGACAAACCCAGTAGTTTTTAACCATACATGTAGACTGTAAAAAAATATGCAGGTAGTGTCTGTGACGTCACCCGTAGGTTTGTGAACATTGGTGGCCAGTGACTTCTCTTCCGAGGGGCGCGAATTCAAAATGTGTGTAAAGAGTGTCATGTGTGTTGCTCGTCATTTCAAAATATGTGTTTGTTGCGTCATGTGAACCATGTGCATCATGCCTGCTGCACACGCGTCGAAAGGGTTTATGATAAAAGAGGCGCTCGTGTTCAAAAAATACAGGACACTAACTTAACACTAAACTCTTATTACACATGAGATTAAGCGAGTATCTGGCAAACATGAGCCTCTCTTTTTATCATAAACCCTTTAGACGCGTGTGCAGCAGGCTCGTATTTTGACCTGGCAAGTGATGCACATAAGTTTACATGACACGCCGAACACATATTTTGACATGACGAGCCACACAAAACGGGCTACCTACATGTTGTGATGCTTTGCATCGTGCGCCCTCCAAAAAGAAGTCACTGGCCGCCACTGATTGTGAAGAGCATTTTTTGAAGCCCAAAGTAGATGGAGCCATCTTGGTAGCGCGTCACTCGCGGAAAACCTAAAGTCGGCAAAGAGGCGGGATGTGGGTGGACCTAAGGCAGGCGTGTCTAATCCTGTTCCTGGTGGGCCGGTGTCTCTGCAGAGTTTTGCTCCAGCCATAATCGAACACCTGATCCAGCTAATCAAGGTCTTACTAGGCAGACTAGAAACTTTCAGGCAGGTGTGTTGAGGGAAGTTTCAGCTAAACTCTGCAGGACACCGACCCTCCAGGACCGAGTTTGGACACCCCTGACCTAAGGTGACTGGTTGCTGAAACCACGCCCGCCTAGTTCGACGGTATAGTGACAACAGCGGCAATTCAACTGTCAATCAATTGGCCACGCCCTTAATTATGGAGAACTTTAAGGCTTAATATAATTTAAACGGATGAGTTACTAAAAAATCACCCCCTTGCAGTTGTCATGAAGGGCAAAATATAGACCAAAAACTTTCTGTATTTTACTGAACATGAGTATTTACAATGCGAATCCAAATTATTGTAATTAACTGTTAGTTACTTACTGTATATCTTGTCTTTTCACTTTATTAAGATCAGATTCTGCAGGTAAAATTACAATAATAAGGTGACTTGACTTGGACTTGACTTGACCTACTACAGGACTTGACTTGACTTGACTTGATATAGCCTGTGACTTGACTTGACTTGACTTGCCCAAGACAAAAAATACTTGGGACTTACTTGAGACTTGAAGGTTCAGACTTGAGACTTACTTGAGACTTGCACATGTGTGACTTGGTCCCATCTCTGCTTAAAACAGGGCATATTTTACAGTTTGTCTCATTTACAAGACAAAGCTATGAGTTATGCGATCTACCTTTTTTTTATTCTACTTTGTTTAGATTTAGATATCTAGGTTTGAATTTTTGGTTTGACAGTGTGAATTGTGTTTAATATTGTTTGTGCCACAAGAGTCAGCAAACTCCTTTATGACCCAAGTATCAAATTCAAATGTCAGTATCTATTATCTATGCTTGTATTTGTAAATCCTTGTAATTTCATTCATCAACAATTTTGTTGGTCCAGGATGAAAGGGAAATCAATCAAACAGCAAATAGAAAAAATACAGATTTTATTGAGCAGATGGCATCGTCAAGTGTTATTTTGGTGTCTTGGATGGGGGTTGATTAATTTATTTGGAAAAAGGACATCACGTATTGCCGGAAGGCTTAATATTTCATAACGTCTCGCACCGGGCTGTCGACCCAACCATTATTGAGGTGGCTGAATAAGTGAGTTTGAAGAAAGAAAAAAACTGCTATAAATTTAGCTCATGAGGATTTGTGAGATAGTAAAAGAAGAATCTCCCTGATTAGTTTACAGGCTTGAAAATCCCAGTTTCCACCTCCTGTCAAAACACAATGTCATACTCATGCATGACGCAGATCAGCGATGATACAAAGCACAAGGTGATAACTATCCTGACTCCAGCACTGTTAAAGTCTTAGCATCACACGTTACTTTAAAGCTTTAGAAAGAATGCCTGTGTCATAGCAACTAATATGCTAAACTACATCCAACATATCAGAGTATTAATACGGTGTTGAGTTTTCATTAAGCTCCGATCCGATGAACACAAAGAGACCCGCTGAGCTCTCTGCTGGTGCCGTATCTATGAAAAGAGGCCCGGCGGTACAAAAGCATTCAGGCTTTAGCTGGCATCAGTCAATAATTCATATGTGCCAAATCTCCTCATGACCTTTTCTAGTGTTGTGCATTACAATAGATTGATCCTGCTAAAGCGGACAGATGGAGGGTTTCGTACGAGTTCACCAATGTGTTGGTGCAAATAATGAAAAAAGATCAATTCTGATTTATGCAGTGTTTACTTTTCCCTACACACTCAGCAGGTCATAGTTCACTTCACTTAAAATGGACTGAACTGAATCATTAGCAAACACAAGCATTTCAATAAGATAAGTCACTGAGTAAAATGATATACTATGGTGTAGATAATAATGTATAAATAAATCATACATAATGCCTAGTAAATAATAAATACATTTCATCAATTCCTTATGTTGTTCTAAACTTGCATGAGAAGATATTTTGATAAATGATGGTGACCAGACAGTTGACGACACCTATTGACTTACATAGTAGGATAAAATGAATTTTCATTTTTGGGTGAACTATCCCTTTAACTCCTCAAGGCCACTTGCATTGCTCCATGAAAACAATGATTACGCAAAGTTAAATCATTAAAAATGGTAAATAAGATGGTCTGAAACTTGAGCTTTGATTAAATGTTTGCAGCAAAGATGTGCTCATTTTGGTGGTTGCCATTCTTTGCACTCCACAAGGACAGGGACACATCAATAACACAAATCTCTTTCTTTCTGGTTTTCATTTTTACAAACCTGGGCTTTGACTTTTTAGTTTGTGCAAACAAAACAACAATATCTGACATTTTGACTAAGTGAAGACAGTGAATGAAGGCCTTGTTTTGCCCTCCAAGTGGGCGTTACTACCGAAAAGGGTGCGATAATTTTATTATTAGGGTGGGCGTTAAACCGGTAGATATGATAAATCATTAGAAGTTTGTCAACCGGTAGAGATTTTGGACTATCGTCTCTATCGAGGTTACATGCACACATCACATTGCTGTGCGCATGTTCACAAAAACGTAACGTTTATACACATATTTAAGCATCCCTGTTGTTCATTTTTGTCTTCTTTTTTATGCATGTATGCATTTTGTTTTGTTATTGATAACAAGAATTATGAAAAT
The DNA here is from genome assembly GCF_027580225.2 of Misgurnus anguillicaudatus. Taxonomy (NCBI): domain Eukaryota; kingdom Metazoa; phylum Chordata; class Actinopteri; order Cypriniformes; family Cobitidae; genus Misgurnus; species Misgurnus anguillicaudatus. The sequence continues at coordinate 35,978,850 of NC_073347.2, forward strand.
TCAATGGTACTAAAGATTTTAATAACATAAAAACTCTACCTTAATATATATCGTTATCATAGTATAAAATGAATCCTATCATGATATAAGATTTTGGTCATATCAGCCACCCCCCAGCTGAAAACATTAAATTTACCCAACATTAATTGTGGAGTATAAATATTTGGTAACACTTTACAATAAGATTGCATTTATCAACATCAGTTAATGCATTAGCTAACATAGACTAACAATGAACAATACTTCTACAACATACATTACAATCTGAAGTTATACTGTAACTGTTAAAATGAGTTAATGCACCATAAACTAATATGAACAATTGTATTCATGAATATCAGTCATGTGACCTTTTACGTCATTCCAGTTACCTGCCGCCATCTTGAGTACCTACAGAGTACCAGTAGGCTACTGACAAGCATTAGCTAGCTTGCTACGATTTACGGATATCTTGGTTAGGGTGTGATCCCTACTTGATCCCTGATGCGTTCTTCCAGTCGCAGTCCGCTGCTACCGAACTACCACTATTTTTACAACACTAAGAAGGCTCGACACAACATGAAACTTTGCTCGAAGTATCACCTGTCTCTCTACACATGAACGCGAGCATCAAGAACATTGTTTGTGTACACAGAGTTTACTAAAAAGAAAGGTGACTTTGGTTGTTTTGGCGTCTGCTCGCCATCTTTGCCAGACACAAATAATCGATTTCTGAATGCGAATGAATGAATCTCATATCAGGCTCCTTTTTCAACTAGAAGTTCAATATTGTTTTTCACTTGTGACAAAACAACAAATTATTCGTGCATTTATATGAACTTTAGGAGCTATCCATCTTTACTCTCCTCCCTCCTTACGTCGCATATGGAGATTGATACTTCTTGACTGGCAAGATGGCGGCGAGCGGACGCCAAAACAACCAAAATCAGTTGTTCAAAACCTTCTTTTTAGTAAACTGTGTACACAAACAATGTTGTCAATGCTCGCATTTATGTGTAGAGACACAGGTGATACGTCGAGCATGATGTTGTATGATGTTGTGTTGAGCCTTCTTAGTATTGTAAAATAGCGATTTTAATACTCACAACATATTGGGCCTTTTTACACCTGGTCACTTCATGCGTTTTCTCTGATCGGATAGCTATCTGATGGTAAAAAGACCAGGTGTAAATGCCCTCTGAAACGATTTCGAGACGGATTTAAATCCGATCGCTCAAACCACTTCAGGAGGTGGTCTGGGATGCATTTCAGAGAAGTGTAAATGCATCTGGTTGATGAAACCACATACATCAGCGCTTTACTCCTCCCAAACGTAAACACGTCACTCGCAAGTAAGCTGGAAGAGCGCCACACAAACAAAGATGACACGCCTATTGCTTTATGGAGTGATGACAGCGGGTAAAAAAGCTTCCTAGAATCAATAAAAGAGTCTAATGACAAACTCAAATGATATTAAACAAAGAAATATAACTTTAAGAGAGAGTTTTGTGAATGCTTTTCACGTCATGGACCTGCATTAAATCATCGCGCTGTCACTCTCCTGCTGTGCTGCGTGCTTCAGCTCATGCCGAGCAAGGAGAGACGCGTCCCCTGCCCAACATACAGTACAACATACAGTAAGTGCTGCATATTGTTGCATAAACGTCATCTTAAGGCGGAGTAATAAATAGTGTGTTTGCATTTTGGGCGGGGGTAAAAGATCGGATTCATATTCGTTTTGCCAAGACGCATTTATGTGGCCAAATGTAAATGAAACAGTTTTAACAAATCAGATAGCTATCCGATCAGAGAAAACACATGAAGTGACCAGGTGTAAAAAGGCCCATTGAAGGCATAGCTTCTAGGTCTTTTGTGACCACTTCAGGTACTCAAAATGGCGGAAGACTAGTTTGAGATGTGAGTGATGTCAGCTGATAATCATGAATTGGCATTAACTAACATTAAGTTAGGAATAATTGACAACAAGTCATTGAATTATTCGAAGAAAAAAAAATGCACACCTAATGCCGGGTACACACCAAAAGATTTTTTACATCTTATAAATTTTCAATATGTGATAGACCACACACATGAGGATAAAAAATCCTAGATATAACCGTTTTGCACCTATAGTGTGTGGTGTGCCTTGATGTGTTAAATACAGCACACCAACAGATTTTCAACCAGAGTCTTGACTGTGAACACAGAAAATCTCACAAAATCTCGCAAGACTTCAGAATAAGCATGGTGGACGGTATCCAGGAAGAAATGTTAATGGTAGTGTTTGGAATTATTTTCACAGATATTTCAAGGGGAAAACATAAAAGGGTTTGGGTGAAGTCGTGGAGACAGCGGGAACATGGTCTGTTCAGTTCACTTTGCATTATCTTTACTTTGTGCTGCGCCATGACTGCTTCCGTCTTCCATCATCTCGCTTTCTGATTAGATATTGTTTTGTTTCACGTGATAATCTTAAGAGCATGTGCGCGTTTGTCCTCGGGTTCTCCCCCCACACATCAGGATTTCTGATAGTAAATATAGATTTGCAATTGGGCGGCAAATTCTTCCGATCAGGTTTGGACACACTTAACACACCTCACACTAAGGGAAAATCTGTAGAACCATCAAGATATTTGCGACTTTGGCAGAAGGGGGGGAAGTCAGCCCAAAATCAGCCTGATTATCTTTTGGTGTGTACCCAGCATAAGGTGGTAACGTGGGTGTGCATTATTTTTTTTATAATTTAAAGTAAATTATACCTCTTATACCACAGTGCGTTTATCAAAAAATAATGCATACCTTTGGAACATTTCTCAACCAATCAAAGTAAAGCATTTAACCATCCCTTGGTATATAATAAATGCTGAAAAACATTCATGCATTTACTAATGTTAAAAAATAGGGATGCACCGATACCACTTTTTTGGAATACGAGTACGAATACGAGTACTTGCATTTCAGTACTTGCCGATACCGATACAGAGTACTTAATAAAAAAAACATGATTTAAATTTACAGGTAACAGCTTTAGTCATATATTTTAACAAAAAAACAAGGGACTAGTTTGGAATTAAGAACATTTATTTAAAATAAAAAGCATGTTGTATGCAATATATTACAGAATAAATAATTATAAAAAAAAAATGTAAACAGTGACAGTGCAACTCAAGTATTTTTTCAGTTTGTTGTAAACTCTGCCTCTTTGGACAATACGAGGCATTAACCCCTTACACGGCGCTCAAACATAGACATTTCTCAGACCGTGGTATTGATCCCTGGTATCGGGGAACTTTAAACGAGTACGAGTACTTTATAAAATGTGGTATCGAGTAACGGTATCGGTGCATCCCTATTAAAAAATACAATTATTGAAAAGTGTTACGAAATATTAATTATTTACTCCATAATAACCATTACTTATGATACCCAATACCAAGTGATGTCCATTTGCAGGGCTATTTGAAGTGATTAACACGTTCCCTAAGTGTTCAACAGAAGGTGAATGAGTCAGACAGTAAGTGAGGACAAACTCTAAAGAGGTTGCATTTGGTTAATCTGTTATGCTAGCTCTGTGTGATAAGGAAAAAACTACTTTTACACATTTAAAGGCATTATGTAACCGTCCGTCTGTGTGATTGCTACAGCTCCAACCTTTAAAACTCCCGCAGAGAAGTCAAACATAGTGGACAGATTGATTCTGAAATGCATTGCACAGAAGTCCGGCCCAAATGCTTCTCACATGACAGCATTACTAAAAAAATGCCGGGACAAGAGTAAAAAAAGAGTAAAATATGAATGAATGAATTCACAAAAGCCTAAATCTCAGTCTCTTCCCCACAGAACATGACAAAATGCATCGCATCATTCCTATCCGGTTACAGCCTGCGAGCCCATCAGGGCGCCTCCATATTTAATGTTGCTTCCTCTCATCTGTGAATATTGCGCTCTGGCTGACACCCTGAAAGCTCCTGATCCTCTCGGCTGCAGATCAGACGCGCCAGCGTGCACTGGAAGTCACTCAGGCTCAGTCTGTTAAAGTTTCACCTTCGTATCAAACGCTGTCAACCCTACAGGACAGATTACCCAAGGACGCCCCGGTTAAAGACAAACAGCTTGCTTTTCTCCCAATCGTGAATCCTTTTAATCAATAAGTCATCTACATCTGCTGATTATAAATGGGTTCCTCGTGTGACAGCTACTGAGTGAGACAATCGTTCTGTTTTGTCTCTCCACAGAAGCTGAAGTTGTGCCAGGAGCTGCAATGACACATTTAATAAGACACATTTATAAAAACATATAATATTTTCTTACAGTGTGCTTTTTTCTTGACTGAAGTGTACAACAACGTAAAAACATGTTTTGGATGCATTCGAAGTTGTATCAAATGTGATTTTTGTTTAAAATCACCTCTCAGTCTGGGGTGCATTTCCTGAAAGCATCGTTAGCCAACTACTGTCGCAAGTTTCATCGTTACTGACAAATTTCAACGATTTGGTGTTCCCAAATGAACATTCGCAAGTTGCATCGCAAACTTGTGTGGTTTGAACAACAGCTCTTTACCTTTCGTTAGAAGCATCGTTCTTTGTTATTATCATATGTAGACTTACGTTGATCATGCTTTTAAACAAAATAAGCAAAAAAACATGTAGTACAGTCTATATCCATTATTATAAATATGTAAAAATGTATTTTTTTTCATGTGCGCAGTCCTATGAGTTTTAAGACCCTGGGGAATCCCTGGGAGGAGTGACGTAAGAGGGAACTTGCGCATGAATTAAATATCTTGAAAATAAACAACAGAAAACGAAATCACGATAACAAAATCAGTCTTCCGATGCAATATATGTTATTTACAGCAATAATCTGACATTAAATCAATTTGCACAGATTAATTTGTACTTCACCTCCCACGTGACATCATCAACTATGTTGTTAAACCAACATAGTTCAAACGACGAATGTTCGACAAAGTTACTATGCTTTCGGGAAACAGTCGTGACAAGGAAGTTCGTTTCTCCAACTATGCATCATACTGTTGGTTCAGCAGCGAGTTAGGTCTTTGTTTGAGAAACGCACCCCTGGTCTGTTGGTTGGTTTAGGAGGAGGTTTTGTCTCAGAGTTACTGTAAATCAGTTAAGTATCAGCTAGGTCCACCTTATAGACCTGATAGACCAGCTTATGGTACTTTACACGATAATACAAATTAAAACTACAGTAAAAACAGAAAACTTTGTTCATGTACAGATGATAACACCGTCCAAACGATTCCCGTTTACACAGAAAACCTGAACAGGTTCGGGTCTAAAAGTTTCATGTGTGCCTTGGACACAGTTGGATATAATATTAGCGGCCTCAGGTCTCTGGGGCCGGTTGCACCAGCTGTGCATAAGTTACAACGTAGCTTAGTTACGACGTAAATGGGCACTAAGTTACAACTTGCGCACTACTAAATGTTTTTGCGTTGCACCATTAAACTTAGTTTAAACGTAACAATACGTTGTAACTAAATATTTGCGGAAGCCTCTGTCCATGAATAACGATTGGAATAAGATGTCAGCCAGATTATATTACATCGATGAGCTCGTATAAATTAAGAAGAGCTGCAAATTCGTCAACGAGTTTTCAAGAACTGTTTAATTTTCTGTGTATCCATCAAAAAAAAATGTCTTCCTGTTTATTTTCTCCTCCATGTGTGGGATAGATATTTTCAAATAAAAGTGTAAAGTTTTGATTTCGATAACGTTTGCTTTTACGTCTTTTTTGACTTTCAGTTTAGGCGAGACAAGAATGAGTTTGAAATTACGTACTGTTCAGCCTATTTCTTGTTTACCCATTATAAGGCTTGTGATTGGATTAAGAAAAATAGACGTCATTCTATGCGACAACGCATTATTTTACGGAGAGCTTACGACCTACTTGCTACGTTCTGCCTTAAGAACAAATGGTGCAACCGAATTAAGTAAAGAGTTAGTTATAAACTAGCTAGTAGTTACTAAGCCTCTAGTTTGGACTTTACGTCCCAGTTTAAGTAAGAACTTACAAACGACTGGTGCAACCCTACCCTGGTAATTTAAATGAATGTGCCGAATGGACCATGGAAGACCCGAACTATCTTGCGTGTGCTCATCGAGCCCTTTTCCAACCCCCCCACACCTGTTTGCCAAGAGCGCTGGCGACATCATGTGGCTGGCGGTAGGTAAGTTTTTGTTGAGCCAGACCTGTCATTCAATTTTAAATAGACAGTGTAAGCGGTTATCTTGTTTGTCGTCGTCAGATAACAAATGAAAATAAATGAAGCAGTGGGCCATATTGGCTGCGAGCAATCGGGGGTTTCTTTCTGTCTGAACGGTGTTTGTTGGGCTGCACACTACACGTCAGTGCCATTTACATTCGGGTCCAGTCGAGTAAAAAAAAGCCAAATCCAGGGCTGGATTTGAATTTGTCCATCGAGATCTGATTGGATCGTTTGAAGTTGGGTCGTGTTGCTAATTGCTAATCACTGCGATCTTCTCCCGGACCCCGCCCACCTGCCATACATTCAACTAACTGTATCAGTTTCAAACACTTGCACTTTAAAACCCAAAGTTTGCATTTTTAGGCTACCAAAACAAAAAGTTTTCAGTTTTAAGTTAAAAACTGTGTTGTATTAACTGTCCCTTAGATGCAAGAACTGCAAACTATAAATATTTTCTGATGTTTGGTTCTGAAATAAACATCAAGTCTCGGTCGAAATCAGACGTCAACTGAATATTTTACAACCGCAAAGCAACTTCTACTGTTTAAATACTTCTAACAAAAGATGTCATTATAATTCTCACTGCAGGCCATAAATATTTTAGTGTTTTGGAACACATTTTAGCAAGGGGGCTCTTAAGTGAATGTTTGTCTGCTAGATTTTTAACTGCCTTATTTGTTTTGGCTCTACATGAGAATCGGGTTTAGTCCATTAGCAGGCACATTGTAAAATCAGTCCAATTGACCAGGGTCATCTGAAATGAGACACTGTTTGATTTATTTGCATGGACTGATGACATTTTTGTGTTCACTGTTCTTGGCAGAGAGCTTGTGGTTATACATAATTATTATTAGGGATGCACCGAAAATCCGGCCGATAATGTTATTATCGTTTTTCTGCCAAAATATGAACCGAAAATAAGTGGCGCTCTGCTTCTAAGATTTCGGTCTCACTGCAGCCATTATCACAGCGCTACACAGCAAAGCGCCACCATTACAGCTGTGTACAAATACTTCAAATGAAACACAACTTCTGTGTGATGCTCCACTACCTGCAATCATGCTTTCAAGTTTTTTTTTAATGCATTCAATGGCTTTCACATTTGAGCTCCTTATATGCAACTTGAAAAAGTGTAAAGTAATGTTTTAAACATACTCAATTTTTTAAAGACTGCATGCAAAATAAAATGCATGCAAAATAAATACATGGAACAGTTGCTGTTAAACTGTGAAACATAAGTCAGATTAGTAGATAGCATAAATATATATTTTAGGTCAGCATTCTATAAAATGTCAATTTCAATATAATCCAGTTGTAAAGAAATAACCAAACAAATGGCTTTTACAGTCAGTGGTAGGTTTAAAGAAAGATTGTGCCCAGAACTGATGGCCATCATCCAGGTTGCATACTTCCAGGGATATGTGCACCGTTCCAGCTACTGGCATTGGAATAAATGGAAATGCTAAACACACTCTTTCCAATTTTAGATCTCCTTGATTCAAATTCAAAGCAGGAGACAGCGTGAATGGATGGATGGATGGATTTATGGGGCAAGGGGATGAGAAAGGTTGACTTTATTTCATCTGGAGTTATGAAAACTGAAGGGCTCTACTTTAACACCTTCTGCCCTGCTGTTCACTTCTCACATTCAGACATTGATTGGTACTCATGAATATTTCATTTCTTTTGTAAAAATCATTTGAAAAAAGTGATTCCGCATACGTTCTGAAAATGGAGATTCTGGTTAATATGCAAAGTAAATGGATGTAGAAATAAAGGGCTGCCCTAAACTGTCCTCCGGGCAAATTCATTTCACAGTTGCCTCCCTTTTGTGTATGATTTTCAGTGCTAAAGCCCATGTCCAACCACTTTCAATTTAGTTTAACCAAGCATTAAATGTGCCGAAAGAGTTTGTTTGTTCATTGTACATTTTTTAATGCAACCACACTATTTTAGTGCAACTTGGCACTTTTTCCTGACACAATTAACCCTGTGCTATTCCTGCCTGTTGAAAGTGAACTGAATGTTGTTTTATAAGACAAGTTAATTCACATTCGTGATCAGTAATAAATCAAATGATATTAATGTGAACCATAACCAGGCATGCTGCATTCAGACGTACAGTGCTTATGAACTTACTGAGGTCAGATTTGTGTGATATACAAGGGGTCAACATTGTGTCTGCTTTCCCGAATCAATACTGAGCACAATGTTACACATATAAGAAACTGGGTCATGATTACACATAAGAGAGGGGTTGATGTTTTTTAAAGTAAAGCAAAACTATTTCAACCAAAGGTGATGGAGTTGAGCAAGTCATCTTGTTGACAAGGATGGCAGTATTATAGCACACGATGATGGACGCCCCTCAGAGAGGCTTTATATTTGATTTTTTTAAAGTATGAGGGGTCTGATATCATTGTAAAAGATTTGTGCAGGATATTTTTATAAGGAATGTTTCGATTTAGCTTTTATTACCAAATCACCCCAGTTCAGAGGACTCAAAGCCTCACCCATAAGAAAGAAAAATCAGAGATGAGATCTGTTTAATATTTCTATTATTTCTCCTATAGACATCATTCAAAATAAATGAGGATAATATGGAAACTTGTTTAAATCTCATGCATCACAGATATTTCTCCTGAGGAAAAGCCACAGAAAGCTCACAAATGTCTCCATTAGGGTTTCAAGTGAGATCTCAACAATGCTACAACAAACTGAGCTCAGATTTGCCAAGTCTGCAATCTGAAGTCAGTATTATTGAAGATTTCAATATGAAATCGCATCCAAACTTACAGTGTACATTAACATTACTATATACATACTTCTCATGCATTTTAATCGTCTCATTCGTTTCTGTTTTAAAGTATTTTAGGAGAAACATTTGAGATTAAGTTGATACCAGTGGCGAGGTCAGAAATTTTAAACTGAGTGGACGTCAGTGAAATATGGTGGACCTCAATGCCTACTCTTAAATCACATCATTTTACAATATAGTAGTGGTTAAGGTTACAAGGGTATTATGTTCCTGGTCAATTTGACCCGTTTTGATTTTTAAGCTGTTGAGAAAAAAAACGGTTAACCCGTGACTTTATTCTTGAAATTGTTTTCTCATTTATAGCCATGAACATGCATGCACAATTAGGATACACTGATATGTTTTTAAGTGTACGCAAATAATTTTGTAACAACTTTGATGTTCACGGGTCAATTTGACCCACATTTGTTTTTGTTCCAAAGCAACTGTACAGACCCAAATTAAATATATTTTTTCAGTATATGTTGCCATATTGGTGTTTTACTAACCTGAAATTGGGTAAAAATGCTTCTCCTCACTCTTTGTAGTACTGAAAAAGACTTTTACAGACTTTTTTCCAGACATTTTTTGTAAATTTTTGTCTCATTTAGGGCCATGAACATGCATGCAAAGTAAAAATAAACTGATGTGTTTTGAAGTGATTTTTTACCACAAATGTTCGCGGGTCATTTTGACCCATATTTTTTTGTTCCAGGGCAACTGTATAGACACAAATTCAATAAAAAGTAATTTCTGAAATTTGTTCAATGAGCCTCAAGAACAAAAGATGAGCCTGTTTAGGAAAAGAAAAGCTTAATTTCATTTTACAGCTATATTGAATTGTTTATTTAAGATGTTTTAAACATACGTATGTAAAAAAGAAAAAGAAACCATGTTGAATAAAAATGTAAAATGTTACAACAGTTTATTTTTAACATTTGTTATGTGTAATTTGTGACAAATACTGATACTAAAACTGTGCTGTTCATACTAAATTTCTTTTAAGTTTTTCATAATGTCATATTTAGGGAATTGCATTGAATGCAATTAGGGTCAATATGACCCGCTTCATCAAAATCAAACACAATGCAAGGGTTAAACGTATTATATTAAGTTTTTTTGACTCATGGATCGAATAATTTTTCGAATCAGCAAAAAATGGAAATAATGAAAATAAAATAAGAACTTCTGCTTTTCTACAAAAATATTTTGTGTTTCCTCTGACTGGGTGGGCCAGACGTCAATCTAAGTGGGCCAGTACCACCTTGGCCCTTATGTAGCCTCGCCACTGGTTGATACTCAACTGAGAACTCCATCAAATCTCCTGAGCTATAAAAGAGCAACATCTGAGCAAAACAAAATCCTCTGGATTAGTAATCTAAGAATATTATCACTTATCTGAATGCTGTGAAACATTAAAGTTGGTTCAGATGCAATAATACCTGTATGTTCTCCAATGCCAAAGCTGTCATTCACAAATATACATTTAAAGGGATATTTCACCCAAAAAATGAAGATTATGTCATTATTTACTCACCCTCATGTTGTTACAAACTATAATAATATTCTTTTTCCTACTATGTAAGGGAATGGGGTCCACGAACGGTTTGTTTACAAACATTTCTCAAAATATCTTCCTTTATGTTCATCAAAAGAAAGACATACAAGAACAATGTGAGGGTGAGTAAATGATGACAGAATTTTCATTTTTCTGTGAAATATCCCTTTAAACTTTACATTTAATTTTAAACCTAAAAGATTTACCACGCATAAAGTAATGTAATTATCTGGAACAGGTTAACTGCAACAGAAAAAAAGTTTCAGTGGTGCACAAGAGAAGCTACTAGAGTAATTTTCTTAATGATAGCAGTTTGAATTATTTACTTGAACTACTGTTGCATGTTGTGCTCAAAGACTCGACCATAAAGACACACAGGACTTCTGAATAATCCTCGCTGGAGCGTTATCAGTCCCGACAGATCCGATACTGCTGACTGCAAACCTTCAGTGGTCTGGATAATTACAATTTCATAACATCTCGACCAAACAGAACAGATGCGCAGCTTTATGTTTGAGACCCAGAATCCAACAACTGTGTTGCACAAACTTTCTTCTGTGTTTCGCATTTCTCTCATCCTTTTCTTTAAAAGATCACAGAGACTGCTCCATAAAACATCCAAAGACTTTCCTGTTGCTCGGCAGATGGTATATTTAATAAATAAAAACCTCTGAAACTTCAAGTCTGAATAAAAACATTTTAATGTTTAAAACAGCTGTGAAACTCTACACCTAGGTTGAAATTTTACTGGTGATTTAACATTTTATATGCAAGTAGAAAATAACCCAATTTTGGATTATCAGATGTCACATCTTCCAATTATAACCACCAATTATCAATTGATAAAGACTAACACGATTTGAGTTTTAAGGCCGAAGTATGGTCCATTTTTATACATACACGAGGGTCTGCGTGATGCAATTTTCCTCATCAGAAGAAGATACGTCATACGTCACACATGCACGTACAGGAGAATGTAGTATGTAGCCTAAGGGATGCGTTGCATTTTGTCCAAATGGCATGCACCGAACATCTGCGTACACGTACGAGTCAATTAAACTATGCTTTGCAAGGCTGTGCATACGTTCGCGTACATGTTAAAAAACAGACTATACTCCGGGCTTAAGAAACAAAAGTTATGGTAGAGTTGATGTCAGGTTTAATTGTTGGTCAGAAAGGTGTTGACTAGATGTAATTTTAGCACGTTATTTTAGAGATATCTGTCTGTCCACTAAAGTCAAGTAGATCGGACTTTAGTTTTGCATGAATGAAATACCTGTCCGAAGGTGTTGCATGTATAGGTGCATAGTGGAGCGATTTGCTGTAATTCACTGATGAAAACATTATCCTTGCATTGGTTCAAGATCAGTTTTTTAAAAGCTCTTAGATTTTCCCAACACATCACAATGTTAAAATCATTAATACATTTAATTTCTATGGTGTGGCCTGGATTTTCTAACCCAGCGTCCTGCCATGGTGAGACTTTACCAACAAAAGCATTTACTGTGAGTGAATTGTCAAATCAAATAAATACATTTAGAGACAGGGAGACACAAGAGCGTTTGACCTGTGAAAGGGTCATGCTGATTGTTTTGAAGTCAGAAAGCCAACTCAGATACACCCTGCAGAATCACTTTGTCAAATCGGATGTGAAAGGATAAGTTAAGAGGACCACGGGACTAAACGCACCTCTCCGTCTGCATTATTTTCAGCCCAGCATCGAGTCTGAAACTATCACTGTTTTCAAATCAGACCTATAATCATATTGGCAACACTGACTTCACAGCTGTTACACAAACATACAGTCATTTTTATCACAGTAATTTTCATCACAGCCTGACTCGATTACCACAGAAAGGCTTTATATAGAAAATATAGAAAACTGATATGTAATATTACAATAGCTGTTAAGATAATAGTTTAGTATTTGCATGATTTAAACATTACAGTGAGTGTAATTTTGAAAGAAGCAACATCATTTCTCAATATAGGATACACCACTATCCAATTCAAAACGTGCCCAAACCCTTTAATATTCACAGTTGGGTTCAACAGCTTATGCTTTAGGAAAACAAATAAGCAGCATGAATGTTTATAAGGGATTCAATTCTGATATTAAACCCATGACCTTACATAACACTGAATCCACTTACACATGTGTCGGAATGCGCTTAATCCATCTTTTACCTGGGAAATGCAATAAATATTAACCACTGGTGACTTATTTTTAGAGGGCACACACACTGTAAAAAATAAATAGTTGGCTCAACGAATTATTTTTTAGTAACTAGTTCCACAGAAATTTTACGTTCACTCAATTTCTGTCACCAAAGTGTTACCTGGATTGATGTTTTTTAGTTGGCCCAAATTTGACTCAAATATAAAAAAGTATATTGGCTCAATTAGCTTTATAGTTCACTCAACCAAAATGTTCCAATCAGTTGAATCCCTAAAAACTTACAGCAAAGACTCTGTCAATTAAAATTTAAGTATTCACTCAATGTTTTATGTGTTACTTCAATTAATATTTATTATTTGGGATTTTTTTTATAACATTTTAAAATTATTTATCAAATCATTTATGCTGGTGTTGTAAACAAAATAATTAACTTCAGTCACATAAAAACAAAAGCTTTTTATTCACTTATTCACTTACAGACTGAACATACAGAATTAAGTCTTCTTTAAATAGAGGGCATAAAACAGTCCAAAAAGCCTCCAAAGTCAGTCAGAACATCTCCCGGGCCATTTAGGAGACTTTCCTCAGCCAGTCCAAGCGGAGACTGTCTCGCTATGTCTCGGGTCTGCCTCTCACATCATCTCCGCTCTGGTTTGATAAACAGAGGAATATAAACACACATACATAAATAACATGTTTAATATAATAAAGTTTGACGGTGAAAGACTTTATTCCCTAAATAACGTTAATGTTAGGCCAAATTTCCCTCAGACATCACACATTAAACACTATTGGGCGGTTTTCTCGGACAGGGCTTTTCACTGACTAAAATAACTTACTGACATCTCTCAACATATGAGTGCTATTGTTTTGTCTCAAAATGCACGCCAGTATTGTATTATATAAGGTTTGTTTGTAAAAATGTCCCAATTATAATAAACACCGAGTTCTAAACTCTGTCCGGTAAACCAACCCTATATCCAGGCTTTTTATCTTAACTAAAATAGCTCCACTTTACTTCGGTCACATAAAATAACACACTTCTAATATATCTTTACAAAAATATAATTACAAAAACGTCGAGTATTTGCGTCTTTGCCAATTAATATATTCTAAAATTAACATTTAATTACAAACACTTACCTGACGTGAACTTGAGGAAACGGCTGACGTGTGTCCTTCCTTGTGTGAATCAGTAAGTGATTCCAGCTGTTGCGTGCGGATTGATCTCAGATGAAATGACCTGTGATCCAGATCCTTCCGAGTTAAAACATTTTAAATTCAAAATACACAGACGCACGCGCATACATACATACATGCACACACGCGAGCACGCGCGTGCGCGCACACACGCACGCACACGGGTACACACACGGGTATATTTAGAAGTTTTAAGATTGTTATGATATTGGGACTATTTCTCCACTCGCACCTTCAGCTCTGAAGTTCAAATTCACAGGCAGTACGCAGCCCAGTTATAACAAATGTGAAATATATGAAATATCATTCAACAGCGATATCATTTAAGTGCAATCCTAAAATATAATTTAAAACATACCGGTAAACCTTTTATTATTAAGTATAAGAAATTAAAATGAATTAAATCGCATGTTTAAACGCCACAGAGATATTAGAGCCAGTAGTCGATTTCTGATGGGCTTGCCGAGGCGAGGCTGCGCTGGGCGGGGTGTGAGCTAAGTGTCTGTGATTTTCTGGAGCTCTTCTCCGTCCGAAAGTGTCCGAGCACATTTTTAAATAGACGCTATCTTTATTAACCGACCGCATATTTAAACTAAAAGCACATACATTCACGCCTGAACAACTCTTAAAATTACATTTTGTTTCCAAATAACAGTAATATTATGAGCATTTTGTTGTCAGGAAACATAGCTGTCATAAGTCCACATATTGACCAGATTTGTCTTAATTAGTTCAGTCAACATAGCCATTCTGAATGTTGACTGAATTTGGAAATAACCATTCACTTAATGTTTTAAACACAGATTTATCTAGACTTAAAATAATATGTCTACTCAACTTAGCCCAAACAAGAAAATTGGTTTAACTTATATATTTTTGCCCTTCCAACATTTCATTAATTGGATTTTTTACAGTGCATGCAAAATATGTTTTCGGTGCTACATGTGAACCATGCACATTATGCGTCTTGTCAAAATAAGTGCCTGCTACAGATGCAGATGTTTATGATAAAAGAGATGCTCGCGTTTGCCAGATAGTCGCTTAATCTCTTGTGTAATCAGAGTTTAGTGTTAAGTTAGTATTTTGTGAACTTGAGCATCTCTTTTATCATAAACCCTTTCGATGGCACGTATTTTGGCAAGATGCATGATGCACACAGTTCACATGATTCAACAAACACATATTTTGGCATGACGAGCAACACACATGACACTCTGTACACATATTTTGAATTCACGCCCCTCGGAACAGAAGTCACCGGCCGCCACCGATAATAATAATGAATAAGTCCATGAGAAAAAAACAGTTCAAAATATTTGTTATTTTCAACGCAGCATTGAATTAAAAAGGGACGAACCCAACACAACCTATGCTGGATTGTTTTAACCCAAAATGGTGGGTTGTCTTAACCCATTGTTGGGTCAAATTCTAACCAAAATTCTAAGTTTATCCCATTTTGAACCAACATTGGGTTGAAAATATCCCAGCATTTTTTTACATTGAAAACAGACCTGATACTTGTGACCTGATAGCATTTTAATTCAATTTTATTTATATAGCGCTTTTTACAATTGTTAATTGTTTCAAAGCAGCTTTACATGAATAGATGTAGGGGAAAACACAGAAAAATCGCTGGATAATATAAGAAGCAGAATACAGCGACTAAGAATAAACCGTACAAGCGAGCATAGTAATAATGTAACGTATACAGTAAAGTGCTAAATTAAGCTAATGTTGGCTGAATCTCCCTAGGAGAAAAACCCTGTGGGAAAACTCCTAGGAGGAGAAAAACCCTTGAGAGAGATAAATATATTTATATATATAAACACGATAGGGATATGAAACGGGTAAGCGGATTAAACTGGTTCAGCCGGTGGTCGTTGGTCGCGCATCGGCTGGGCATCATGTTGAAGGACAGCCAGTAGATCAGTGGTGTGATGACCTTCACAGCAGCAGGAACCGGGTCTGTTCTCATTGTCCTTGGGTCAAGGACGAGACAGAGAGAGAAAAACAGAATCCTATTAGCGTAGGGGCCGTTCGCATGTAATCCAAGTGTCATACAGTATTGTGGTTTAAAATCCGCTCGGTTCCAGACAGGCTAACTATTGCGGCACAAGTATATTACCCAGATGAGTTATGTGAATGCTTTGTTCTGAACAAACTAACTATTGCGGGATAAGTACATTTATTGGACATTTTATGTGAATGCTTTGTTAAAGAAGAATGTCTTAAGTTTAGACTTAAAGCATGACATATGCATTTTTATTTTTCATCTGCCGGTCGGATTATAAAAGATTATACCACCTTAAACTAGCAAGCAATAGCTATCATTTCACTGTACCTATAGACCCAATATACTGTAGTCCGGCTATGAATAACCCACTTTTACACCAAAATAACTTGTGAGATGTATGATATTTTGTTTATCAAAGTCAACAGTGATTGCAAGCTGTATGGTTTTATTTCTTTATTTTACTTCATTTCT
Organism: Misgurnus anguillicaudatus; assembly: GCF_027580225.2. NCBI lineage: Eukaryota > Metazoa > Chordata > Actinopteri > Cypriniformes > Cobitidae > Misgurnus > Misgurnus anguillicaudatus. The sequence continues at coordinate 35,995,283 of NC_073347.2, forward strand.
TTTTGTGCTATGGTCAGATATTTGTTCAATTTTTACTGACAGCCGTATTATTTTAGTCTGGCCTGTGTTTTTGGATGGCTGTTGCTTGCTGGGGTGTTGATTTTTTGTTGGTTGAGGCCTCTTATGAAGTGAGAAGAATGCAGAGTTGTACAGCTGGATTTTATGAATCCCAATTGCTACAAACCAATAAAAACATTAAACATGCTTACAAACTCTAAATGAATTATAAAGCTATAGGATCTCATCTTTAGTTTAAAATGAATTGTAATGAAATATGATGAAATGCTATGCAAGATCCTCTTCCTGTAGTGACAACAAGAGCATTGTGGAGAGACTCATCTGTCTTAAGAGATCTAGGCTAACAACACCATCAGATATGACAACCTCATGAATTTTACTGTAATATCATCTCATAAACAACAAACCCTCAGGTCTGAAATATCTGAGAAAGAAAATATTGAAGATAATTTTTTGGTGGTGTCACAGACTTCTTCCACTATGCAGATATCACCCTACATCTGAAATCTCATTCATTTGCAAACATTCAAATCTAATACATACAGGAAGTCTGCAATGTCTTCTCCACCTTCTTCTCCTTATATTGTGTTTACACTGCATTTAGACAAATACATTTTAGTTTATATCATTGTAAATGTAGTCATAGCCATAAAAGTGATGAAGTAAAGGGTACAAAAGGTATCACTGGAGTGGTAAAGTGCACCAGAGTGCCTCAAAGGTACATATTTGTACCAAATATATGCATATCTGTACCTAAATTGTACGTATAATGACCTTTTTATAAGGTACTGTCCCATGAACAGCTATTGTAGCTTTGTGAGTGTGGAGGTAATGTCTTTTATATTATTGCTTCAATAACAGATTTGAGCAGCCTGATCTCACAAAATACGTGAAATCGTCATGCATTATTTTGCTCAGGTTTGCGTGACATTGTCACATATTTCCACCATTTTACGTGCCCCTGCCACGACTTTCTTTTTCGTGACAGTTTCACGTATTGGTTACTCAACTGTTTTTCCTATTTTTAAACAATTGTCGCTTCGGTTTGGGGTTAGCACAACTTTCTGTTACATAAAATGACATCCTTTTCCAAACCCAACTCTAACCCTTACGTCAAGCGACAATGGTTTAAAAAGCATACGAAAAAAAAGTTTAAACCAATACTTAAAGTGACATCCTAACGCAAACAGCAAATCTAGCCCCAAACCGACAATTGTTTAAAAATAGGAAAAACTGTTGAGTAACCAATACGTGAAACTGTCACGAAAAAGAAAGTCGTGGCAGGGGCACATAAAATGGTGGAAATACGTGACAATGTCACGCAAAACTAAGCAAAATAATGCATGACGATTTCACGAATTTTGTGAGATTAGGTTGGATTTGAGGTACAGTTTTTATATTTTCATTTTAATACTGAAATTATTGATTTTATTTACACTGCGTTTAATTATTTTACACACAACAAATACAAGAAGTTGGCTTCGTAATCAGATTTCTTTGACATGACCTCACTCAGTCAGTATTAAAGATATTAAGGTTATATTTTCACAGAAGGTTTTTTATATTATGATGATTTTAGAAAACAGTAAATCACAAAATAAAAGACTTTAGCTGGTTGTAGTCTGACAATAACAGTTCATCATCCATACATTTTAAATGTATGTTCCAATAGTCCTTTTAACCCAGAGATTACGGAAAATGTGTCTCTGGATTTGTCCAGGATCGTTTGATTTTGGTACATTCACACCGCACAATGATTTTCCACAATCTGTGCACGCATTCATGTCGTAAAGATCCTGTAAAGCAGCTTGACGTATTTAAAGTCTTTTTTCGCAAAGTCTGAAGTTTGATTATTATCCGTGATTTCTTTATTGAGAAACCACTCGCATTTTTGTTTATGAAGAAATGATAAGGAGCGCGTGACAGGCTGTTCTGTCATGCTGGTGAATGATTTCAGTTTCAGCACGGTTAGTGATGAGCTTCTTGATCTCTGCTTCAGTGAAGTTTGCAGACATTTCTTGTGATAAATGTTAATCTGCATTTAAATCCCATGTGTCAACCAGGAACTGAACCATAACTTCTTGTCGCAATGACACGCGCGTCCTCATTACGGCACGCCCCTTATGACATTGTTTCTGGCTTTTGTTCACACAGGACGCGTTCTGTAAATGTTACGGCAATGTTAGGTCCCCTTTACGGAAGCGATCCCAGAACATTAATGGGACGTGTTTGCGTTCATACAAAAGCCTCTCTGCCAATTTTACGGAAATGTTCTGGGATCAAAGTGCTGTGTTCAAAGTAATGACTTCCAAGAGTTTTATTTCTGACATTTTTGTCTTTCCATAACATATTGTCTTATTGTCAAAATGTGCACCCCAGCTGTCACCCTTTCCAAAAGTCCTAATAGGTGGCATTAAGCACAGTAATGCCATCGCTTCCTGAAAAGCAGTTTTGTATTCTCAGCAAAATTCTGAATTCCTGTGGTTTAACAACAGAGATACAGTCTTGCTCTCTACAGTTCTCTCCAATTAAAGCTTACAGTGCGATTCATTTTTATCCAACAGCAGTCAGATTGTGAGCTCAGAGGGTGGGCATGCTGACTCCAGTCTGACCTGAGACAAGATATATAGAGGCCAACAACAACTGCTTTCTACATCCGCTAACATTATTAATAGTTTCCACTTTTAGCCTGAACCTTTGCCAAAGGGCACAGGATACAGTTTATATGATGATGGATTTTGTTTTTGGTTTCACTGGGCTTTAACACAGCAAAAATATATACTTTAAATATCTTAAAAATAATGAGTCTCTTTATAAAAAAGGTACAGCTTTATCTGTAAACGCAGGAAAGATTGCACTGCATCCAAATTAGAGATTTTGTTCAGGCAATTAAAATTGCCCTAAATGATATTAAACTGTAACATTGCATTGTGTGATTACAAAGACAAAGCTCTGCTGCTTTTTTGGAAATTAAATTAAATCTACAAAGTGGACAGGCCTGAAAAAAATAAATCCCATCTCCTGGCAAAGCATGTGGGAAGCTCAAAGCGTAGACGCATTTTTCAAAAGCGAATGAATCCGTTTGTTGGCAGCAGGTGCTTCGCAGGGCATCGCATGCCTCTACAGATGGCACTGACACTTTAATGCGAGTTTGTATTTGTTTCAGGTCAGAGTTTGTTGTTTTAAGCTTTCAGACTGTGTTTGGTTTTGTGATTTATGAATAGCCGTAATCCAAATATGATAATTTGATGACTACTCTGTTGTGCCATGGGAAAAGATGACGGTTAAAAGAAGTTTTGATGCCTCCTTATTAGTGTTGTTTGTACTGTAAAGCAAATGTCACTACTGTTATTGCTCAGATTTAAGTTTTGGGATTAGAAGAAACCCCTGATGCTAAATAATCACCGTTGGCATATAACTCACCCCATATCAATTGTTTAACAGGCATGAATCATGCTTAAAATTGTGCATGTGTGCCATTATGTTTCTGTGAAATCAGATTTATGATTTTTGCAAAAACATTTTATAAGCGAGAGCCAGAATATCATAGATATTTTCTCTTCAAATTTTGAAAGTCATCAGGTAAAGCTACTGTACAAAAACTTGTTTAAAAATATTTGTAACACCTAAAATTTAATTTTCGAAATGAAGGGGCATTACGAGCACAATATGTAATTTTTGCCTTAAAGGCGGAGTCCACGATGTTTGAAAAACGCGTTGGAAAAGGAGACGGGCCGACTACCAAAACACACTTATAGCCAATCAAATCAAATCAAATGCCGGTTTGCGTATGTGTGGGGCGGGTCTATCAACAGAAGGTCCAGATTCTATTGGGCTAGGGGCGTGTTTGTTTAGGTGATTTCAAATATCAACATTGGCTTTCAAACATCATGGACTCCGCCTTTAAAAGGTTGTTATTCATAAAGTTGTAGCATGATGATCCTATGAATGAGCAAGGAATGATGGGAGTTGTAGTCTATATTGCCACTGCCAATGAGAAATCAGTCGAATAGGACTTACAAATCATGTTCTTGGATGATGTAATAAAATTAAGTTTTATAACCGTTATACTACAACGTAAGCCAATAGAGTAGATTGGCGTGCCAGATGCCACAATACTACTTCAGCTGCACTGATCGATCTCGAGAGAAGGACTCGTTATTGCTCTTTTCTTAATGTGTGCGTTTACATGCACAGTCTTATGCCGAGTATGTTTTAAAGGTGCAGTGTGGAAATTTTTGTGCCATGTAGTGGTGAGGTTGCGCATTGCAACCAACAGCTTAGTCCACTGCTAACCTCCCACTTTTGAAACGCATAGAGAAGCTATGCTAGCCGCCACGGGACAAACATGTCATCGTCAGAGACAACTTAGTAAAAAAAGTTTGTCCGTTAAGGGCTTCTGTAGAAACATGGCGGCACAAAATGGCGACTTCTATGTAGGGGGACCCTCGGTGTATGTAGATAAAAACATCTCATTCTAAGGTAATAAAAACATAACGGTGCATTATGAAAGGTCTTTATACACCCTTGACAGTTTAGTTTTGTACATTATTTTGCATTTCTGTAAAGAGATTCTTCTAAAAATTTCACACTGCACCTTTAAAAAACTAACATAAAAAACTAAAATAACATGTGAGGTTGTGTAAACTTGTAAAACATTTTTTTTTTATTGGGGAAAGCCCATAAATGGCGTAAGCAAAAACCGATTGGTACATGTAGTTTTTTGCTCATTATCCCAATTTCGTATTGCATGTAAACACATTAACCGGCTTTCTCGCAGTTTTGTTCATGTGTGCATGTCTCCGTGCGTGAAAGATAAACGTCATGCACGGAAGTAACGCATAAATCTCTGCATGAACACATCTATGATTTTTACTTCTGTAAAAGTAAAAATTAAGGATAATGCAGACATGACACCAATGACAGGTGGCCTTTTTAAAACTCCTAATTCTCTGGATTCAAACATTGTTAAAAACATTTGGGATATTGTAAGTATATGTAAACAAAATATAAAACACTAGTAGTTGGATATTTTAATGCATTTCACATATTGTACCTATTTGCAAGGGACAAATGTGTAAATCATGTTAAAATAACCACAACAACTAAAAAAGGATCTGACACTTGAACATCCTCCACTGAGTTGAAGTGTTGAGACACAGAATATAAGAGTTCATATTCCAAACAAAACATTGTTTAAAAGCAAGCGACAAACATTTCTTAATAAACCAGCCTGCTTGCTTTCCTTTCGTTTCATGCAGAGATGAGAGACATTTCAGCAGCACCTAGTAAATAATGTTGTGTTCAAAATACAGAGACAGACCGAGACCTTTTAATCCCACTTCCTGTTTTTCCACCTTCATGATCGGAAGGAAAAATCATCTTCTCCAATAAATCTCCAATGATTTATTTATTTTCATTTATTTGTTATTTTGCTCTGGCTTTCTTTTTGTCTTCCTTTCAGTCATCTGTTTCAGACAGAATTTAAGATCACCGTACCTGTAAATAGTTTACATCCATCTGATCTGTCCATTCAAAAGCACTTTGGATGGTGTAACATACAGTATAAAACACATTTTTAAAATGCTGCAGATAAATGAGAATTATTAAAGCTATAAGAATTATGTTCGGATGTATGTACAAACTCATTTTCTGTCCTGAGACTGTTTTACCTTGATCACTTTATGCCCCGAAGCACGATGTCTAAATTTGTCAGGTCTATCCTCAGCAGTGTGTTTAAGCTCAGAATCGTTCTTTAATCTCAACCCGATAGTAACCGAGGAGCAAATAAGGTTAACTGTAAATGTGGTGAATCGAATACCTCTGAGCAATCTTTTATTTGATCTTTATAACACTATCGGTTAAACTCTTGGTTAAACTATCTCTCGCTCTGTGTGAACTCAGTTCTGACCCTGTTTTCAAACATCACACCGTGCATGCCTCGCATACTTATGCTCAGATTTGGAAGTATTTATCTCGGTTGTATTTTTAGTCTCTTTCACAGTTATCAATTATCTCATTGCTCCCACGCTGATGAAATGTTTCCTGTTTAAAATGCATGACACCATTTAGCAATCATGCACGTGTTAAATATTCAGATTGGTTTTCCTTTGTCTTGCCGGCTAAATTGTAGAAATCAGCCATACATCTGACACGGTCTGTTATGATACTTTGCATGCAGAACCGACAGTCCAGCAGTGAATATCTGTCTTTGCTGTTTATTTATAAACCACAGCTAGTGATTTACAGGCAAAGTACAAAAAAGTACTCTCTTTGCCAATGCATCACATTTTGAGTCAGATTTAAAGAAATGTTCTGGGTCTTCTTGTTTTTTGGCATGCTGTCAATTACAATGGATGATGCTTCATCAGTTTCATAAAAAATAAGAAATTTACAGTAAATAATGCACTAAAATATAAATGTTAGGGATTCATGAGAATTTCTTGCAATTTGTGCTGTTCAACAGAAACGTGCTCTCCTATACGACAAAAAAACAAATAATTTTAAATATATTTTAAAATATACAAAAAAGGTCAAAAATATATATATGTAGTCTACTAAAATATATTTTGAAATATGTTTACAAAAAATATTTTTTACAAATTTTTTGGGCAAATTTTGTATATTTTGAAATATATTTTAAAAATAAATATACTTTAAAGCATTTATTTTCACGACACAGATTTAAAAAGCTAAAAATGTAATATATTTTCAACTACAAAAATATATTTATAATTTTACAATGTATACTAATACATGTAATAATTTTACTTTATACATATTAAAACTAAATGCATTTTTTTAAAATATATTTAATTAAGCTTTACTTTCTAGAAAGTAATTTATCATATATTTAAAACATATTTTGGGCCAAATAATTTTTTATTTTTTTTTGCTGTATGGGATCTGAGCTGTACAAATCTGTTTAGTGGTGGGATTGGATAGGTGGAGTTTGGGGGAGGCAGGGACAGATTTCTCAGTTAGAACAAGTAATTTAAGGCTAAAATATATTTTTTTATTTAAACCATACTTAAAAACCTGGAAACCCAATTCTCTTTAATCTTATTGTATTGCAGTTCCCTTGCCTGCCTGTAGGTGTCCCCCAAGCACAACATGAAACTCCACCTACAGTATGTAGTACTGTGTAGTTTGAGCCGGATGACCTTTTGTGGTACTCTCATAATTGATGAACAGCAGTCTACTGTAAGCGTGTCTCAACCCTCTGGTTATAATAATAGACTCAAACATGTTCATCTGCTTTAAGTGCGCATTAACACTGACTGTACTGTATGCAGGTAAGAGAGTTCAGTGTTTTCATGATCTGACTCTATTCACTAAAATGGAAAATAATATTTCAATAAATGTATTTTCTACAGGCGCCTTGACCGTGAAAAGCTCTTATGCAGACAAAGTACCCAAGCACTAATTATGTGAACGCAGTAGCATGGGACAACTGTAATCAATCATTAGTTTAATTTCATGTCTGCCGTTTATTTATGTAATTAACATTGTTACATAATTACATCACTGACATTACTGCAAAAACTAGCTCAGATTGTTAAACAGATGCAGAGTGAAATACAATAATGCAAAATTAAATGATGATACTGGTATATACTTGTATTAATAATATTACGTAAAAAAGCAGTTAGGAACTTTAAGTGTTCCTTTTTAAGGTTTTGATGGACAGATATGGACGTACAGACAGACAAATAGTTAAGCACCATCACAAGTTTGTGCCCCTGCACTGTAAAACCTAACAGTCAACTCAAACCATTTAAGTTTTTAAAAAACATACATACTGTGAGCTTGAATCATGTGCAATTATGCACTTATATTTAAGTAGTGTGAACTTAAATATCAGTGCATAACTGCATTTGACTCAATTTTTTTAAGTTCACAGTACTAAAATGTAGGCCTATGTGTTTTAAAACTTAGGTTTAAGGCAACCGGTTTACTTAAATGGTTGAGTTGAATTAACTTTTTGGTTTTACAGTGTGTAGCTCAGTTGGTAGACCATTGCATTAGCAGCACAAAGGTCAAAAGTTAAATTGAACATATGCACATGCTGATAAAAATGTATATCTGAATTGCACTGTATAAAACCATCTATATGTAAGCTCTCTCCTTACAAGTCCGTCTGACATACAGTATTTTCTTGTAAATGAGCATTTTTTATTTGATTCTTATGTTTGGGTATCAGTTATATCACTTTAATGGAAAAGAAAAGGTAAGTTAGTAACTGAAATTCTTTATTTTTATTAATCTCACTTTAGTCATTTCATGTAATGCTGCAGAACAATCCATGCAAAAAAGCCTTCAGTCTTTTTTTCACTGTCCTTACTGAATAGAGTTAAAGGCACAAAAATTCGATCAATATCCTAATATACAGTATTTTGTAAACCTCCTTTAACCGAGTAAAAAAACTCTTGCACTGTGACATATATGCGTCGTTTTTCTTCTGTGCACTTAGAGTACTTTGCTGAAAAACCGCCATAGCGTTTAATGGATGGGATTAAGCACATTTGAAGCGAAAGTATTTGATGAACATATAATACGTGTCAAGAACTTTTGGTTTAGGCTCATCTCATTTTTTGGCATCTGAGCTCTTCATATATTAATAAAATGTAATTTTATTTATATAGCGCTTTTCACAATTGTTCAATTGTTTCAAAGCAGCTTTAAAAGACTGATTTAGCAGTTGATAATATCAATAAAATTATTCCTTTGGTATTGCATCTAATAGCTCACCTGGACAAATGTGAATGTAAGCAGTCCAGTTGAGTTTTATTTCTCTTTAATTTACTGACCTCAGTCAATGAACCTTTGTACAGCTGGGCAAAATTAGCACTTCAGACAAAGGGAGCAAATTTGCTTTTAATCTCCTCCACCACCCCATGGGATTTTCATTAACCTGACATTGTGTCCACAGCAGGAAGCAAATGAGATGTCATGCAACCTGGAGCACAGAGACCTTAAGGGTCGTGTGATAAATGAATCATTAAAGGAGAAAAATGACTGGACATTTTTGAACTGAAATGGCATGTGTTAAGGGAACGATCTCTATAACTTAGAACCACAAACGTGGCTCTGGAGAACCAAATCAAAGCAAAGCAAAGCAAGTGCTGTGATTTGTCCACTTGAACCCTTCCCGTCAGGTAAAAAAATTGGTCTTCTTCATAGGCATTTCGGCTTGCGACAGTGAGAACAAAGATTGACCAAGTTGAGGAGAGATTTAACTCAAGTTGCAACAACAGTTGCTGTCTATTTACCTCCATCACAAGCAGCTTCTTCTTCTTCTTCTTTGTTTGTGTGTTTACTCATAGATATGTATATAAAGGCTAGATGGCTCGTCCGCGCTGCTGGCCAATTGAGTGCAACGTCCGCATTTTGGCGGCCATCTTACGACAGGGCGCTCGCTCACTCGTAGCATTGAGTTTTAATGATGCAGGTACTTTTAAATGACCATAACTTGCTTAATTTTTTACCGATTTTCAAACGGTTTGGTTTGTTATAAACGTCAAAGATGTACCTATGACACTGCATACCTATACTAAAAATAAAAAATAAATTCATGAAACATGTTAAAGCATCCAGAATTATAGCCACGTTAATAACGTTTGTAAAAACCCAAACCGTTTGAAAATCGGTAGAAAATTGAGCATGTTATGGTCATTTAAAAGTACCTGCACCATTAAACTCAATGCTACGAGTGAGCGAGCGCCCTGTCGTAAGATGGCCGCCAGGTGTTGCCGTTAGGGACTCCGCCTTGAGCCATCTAGCCTTTTATATACATATCTATGTGTTTACTGGCCAAGCTGCTTCTTCTTTGGCTGTTGCACTGCTGCTGTGGGTTACATGGGTGGATACTGACTACTAGCGGTCTGCATGTGTAATTGCACGTTGACGCAGTATATCCGACGCATAGCCTACAGTATTGAGGCTACGCCGTAGGACCTACGCACAACTATAATGAGCCCTTTAGGCAACCATGCCACCATGAGACATAATTATCTCTCAATCTCTTTTTTTACACTATTGAAGTGGATCAAAACCTTTCCTAAAAGTTGTCTTAACCTCTTAAGACCTGGATATCCACATACATGTAGTTTGCACCATAACAGTGGTGGCTGGTGAAATTCAAAATAAGTATTCATAGTGTCATGTGTGTTGCTTGTGCTTTCAAAATATGTGTTTGTTGCGTCATGTGAACCATGTGCATCACGTGCTTTTTGTCAAAATAAGTGCCTGCTGCACACGCGTCAAAACCGTTTATGATAAAAGAGGCGCTCACGTTCACAAAATACACGCAAGACACTCCCTTAACAGTAAACTCTGATTACGCATGAGATTATGTGAGTATATGGCAAACGTGATCTTCTCTTTTATCATAAACCCTTTAGACGCATCTGCAGCATGCACTTATTTTGACAAGACACGTGATGCATATAGGATCACTTGACGCGCAGAAAAAATATTTTGAAATTAAGAACCACACACATGACGAGCTACATACATGTTGTGACCAACTTCACATCGCCACTGCACCATAATACTTTATTCTGTGTAACTGGAATCTGTTGTACACAAACGTGGACAATTACACTGCTTCATGTTCAAAGAAAAATATTTGGTTATTATATTTATTGGTTCTTCCTAACGCCAAAATAGCTGGAAGAAAAAAGGACAAACCAAAGATCGGGCTTAGGAGGTTAAAACAAATACCCAACTTCAATGAACGGTTTTGATTCACTTCAAATGTTAACTAGTATAGAATACGTAAGGAATAATTGACGACGGGCCATTTAATTATAAGAAAATAATGCACACCAAGGTGGTAATGCGGCACGCCGCGAAGCGGGTGTGCATTATTTTCAAATAATTCAAAGGACCGAAGTCAATTATTCCTCTTATACCACGATTACCACAAACATTGCTCTGGTGCCAATTTTTAAGACATTTGACAAGTTAGGTGTGCGGTTATCAAAAAATAATGCATACCAACGGAACATTTCCCAACCAATCAGAATACAGCATTCAAGAGACCCGTGGTATAAAACTAGAATATACAGGAAATGTAAAAATCTTAATTTCTAATGACTGCAGAACTTCAGTCTCCTCAACTGAGTATAAAGCGTGCCAAGAGAAATCAAACAAAATACTGACTTTTGGCAAAAAAGCCATTTTATTTAAAAAACTGTGCATTTTATCTACATGTTTCCTGTATTTTCGGTTAATAAAGAGAAAAGTAAATATGGATGTCATTAAAACATTGCTAAAATAACAAAGCTAGAGAAATACTGAGAAATAAAGGTATAAAAGTTGTCACAGGGGTGCCCTTTCAAAGAATAACGCTTTCTAACTAAACTGTGCATACAAGTACCTCAAAGGTACATATGGGTACCAAATGTTTACATATACTGTATATTGTATTAGGAAGGTTACTGCCCAAGTGACAGATTTGGTACCTTTTTTAATGTATTAAATTTTTATTAAAATAGCATTCTTTTTACATACTGTATGAACATGCGTGTCAAAAGGATTTGCATAAGTTTTATTAACCACACAAAAAGTTAATCACCTTGCTGTGAATAGACATTCATGTGAATAGCATTTGTAACCACAGCAACAGTGGGCTCATGCACGTCACATTAATTCTGGATAATATTTGAAAAAAACACGACTATTATCTATGACTGCTACTTTAATCGATTTATACATATTATATTTAAGTATTAGTATAGGTGTTATTCGAGAATCACCATATATGACTGTCAACCTTTTATTTCTCTAATCCAGCTTACCAGAACTGTCTGGATGCTAAAAGTCAATTTGGGTGGAACAAAATCAACATCAACAAATCATCTCCTTTAAGATGCCCACCCTTCTACGCCGTACAATTGAAACACTGTCACAGTCCCGGGTAAACTGAGGATCTAATTATGCTGTCCTTAATGAGGGTCACGCTTTAATCATAAAACTTTATTACAAAGACTATAAGAACTGAAATGTGTCTGAAACAGCAGGATGGAGATAACAGATGCACGCTCATGCATACAGAAAGTTCAAATCCCAGCACCGTATGCAGGAATGGAGGAAAAATTCATGCTGAGATGCTCATATGGGATGTCCTGCTGTGGCTATTGTGCTTCGAAATATCCTTTTCTCTGACCTCAAACTCTTTCTGGCGGTTTCCCGGACAAGGATTAGATTAATTTAGGACTAAGCCTTGGTTATATTAGGACATTTAAGTAGTTTTTACAAACACACTTTACAAAAAACAATACTGTGTGTGCATCTTGAGACAACAATGCCGCTGATATATGTTAAGATATTGCAGTGCAAGCTGTTTTTTTAGCTCAAACATGCATTTTAGTCTTGGACTCAAGCCCTATCCAGGAAACCGCACCTTTGTGCCTTTCTGAATTATATTAACAGAATGAGACTTGTAAAAGAGAAAGACCAAAGCTTGTGTTAATATATGCAATATATACATGCATTAAAACAAATGGCATTAAAAAGATCCCAAGGTGTCATTAGGCAGAACCCTTAAAAGTCTTATTGTACCATTCTAGATATATTTGTACAAATATACAATTTTGTAGGCACTATGCACTCTTTGGTATAATGTGTACCTTTAAGGCACTGACATGAACTCTTTAGGTGCAAATTTGTACTTTTTAAAAGGGTAAAGCCCCAGGGACAGCTAGGGACACTTTTTTCCTGAAATGATGTCCTGTATGGTGTATGAGCAAACACGATAAGAATTATCAGTAAATGAAAGTCTGCATCCATAAAAATACTTGAGGTTTACAGATATGTTCATCTTTCTCTTCACAGGAATTTAACACTGAAATGCAATTAAGTTTTAAAAGTAAATACATCTTTTATCTTTACCAGCTGGTTATGGCCAACATAACATTGCCTGCTGAGGAAAAAATGAGTCCCTCGTCTCAGACAATAATAAATCCCTTCACAATATCAGGTTCTTATTTTAGAAACATTGATGGCATTTAGACACCTCTTAACTTTATGAAAATGAGCTCATTCCAAAAGTCGTAGCACACGCTAGAAACACTATGAGGTTCAAAACACTTCGTTTACATTTCATGTGAAGCTTTCCTATATCAAAACCTGTAAATCTGTCCAATAAACGCATCAAGAAAACATCAAATTTAAGAGTCCTAGTAAACTCTGTGAGGGTGGAGGAAATATTTAACAACCATTTTATTGCTGTACAAAATGATATTAAAAGCTTTCAGGTGTAGCTACAGCGTATCTCTGATCATGTTTATCAATGCGGATACAATGATGTGTAATGAAACAATGTTTACACTGTTGGATTTAGCAGCACATAAATGTAAAAATCCACAGTAATGCATGTGTACATCACGGTAAAATACTGCAGTTCATAATGCATTCTGGGTAAATTAGTTTGAGTGGGAAATTTAACAGTATATTTTGGCCTTGCTACAATATGCCAGGCAGTAATACAGGGTTACTGTAAACATATAACCTGTATTTTTACATTTATGCATTATGCAGATGATTTTATCCAAAGCAACTACAGTAAATTGTGTGTGTGTGTGTGTGTGTGTGTGTGTGTGTGTGTGTGTGTGTGTGTGTGTGTGTGTGTGTGTGTGTGTGTGTGTGTGTGTGTGTGTGTGTGTGTGTGTGTGTGTGTGTGTGTGTGTGTGAGACTATAAATGTATCAGTTATAGCATTAGATTTAACCCTCTAAGGGTTGAGTGTCTTTTCTGTAATTTTCCAGCTAGGTTGCATCCTGTTTTACTTTATTTCCGTTAGAGCAGATGAGCAATTCTTATATAATTAATATAAGAATAATTCTTGCCTTATTAGGATATCACACATCCTTGTCATATAGGCTATAAAAAACACACCTTAGACTTCCTACAGTAAATTACAAGAATAAATGAGCTTGGAGTCCAGGATGTACAAGTTGGCAATGCTTTTCCAAGCGAATAAAGATTTTTCTTTACTGACCACAGTATGAGTAATATACTACTTTTCCCTTTTTTATTGGAGAATTTCATAAATTATTTATCAAATGCTTT